>NC_139516.1:207788719-208039544 GCF_947247035.1 Vipera ursinii | reverse complement strand
ATCAGAACAAACCAATGTCAGATATAGCAACCAACATAACAGCTGGTTGATATTTATTTAAATTGGATCAAAGCTAAAGGTTGAAATCCAATTCTTGCCTTTGAAATACCAGGTTAATAAGCTGTGGTCACCTCTCTCCTTTCAGAGAAAAGCTGCTTGTTTAAAAGTCAATCATTTTGGCAGCATAGCAATAAATATCTTATGATGCATTTCAGAAGGCAGGTTTGTAGTCACTTCTGTAACATGTAGAATGGTAAATAGACGTTTAACGCAAATCAGATAAATATTCTTGGTATAATATTTATGTTTATGGTTACTGATACGCTACTTGACAGACATGAATGCTGTTTTACTGCATTATTTGGTCACATTTATGCTTAGCATTTATATTACTTTAAAAATAAGTTGATTTCTTCCTCCTCAATCTTTTTTTTTTAATACTGCTTTAGAATAAAGTATTGCCAAAGCATGTTATCCCAATCACGAATAAGCTTTGGACCTCTATGCTTTTTGTCTTCACATAGTCAAATTGTCTAGCATGTTTAGTTCCGAATTAGCCACAATTTCTGATCAACACTGCAAAACTAGAGAGCAAGCTATGATTTTAGTTGCAATTTGCAATTCTTCCAGCACTTCTCTTGGGATTATTGTCTCCATTCTTTTCAAATGGTGTAATCTTTTCTTTATATCGTGCGACACATTCAAATTTATTTGATTTTTTTTTATTTTAATTTTAATCCCATTTATATCCCACCCTTCTCCGAAGACTCAGGGCGGCTTACAATTTAAGCACAAACCAATGTGCTTAGCAATAGCCTTCATTCTATGTATATGCCTGCTTATTAGGGCTTTCGCCCCCCCCAAGCGGCATTATTACAAAGTCAGCTTATTGCCCCCAACAATCTGGGTCCTTATTTTACCTACCTCGGAAGGATGGAAGGCTGAGTCAACCTTGAGCCTGGTGGGACTCGAACCTGCACTAATTGCAGGCAGCTGGTGTTACTTAGGGAGGCATTAGCCCACTGCTCCACCAAGGCTCCTTATCGGTTGTGTTAGTGTACCATATAGAATTGAAATTATTCACCTGGATTTTAGCCTAATATATGGTGTTTGTTGACTATAGTTCAGTGTATCCTGTGAACAATGAAAATTGAGCTTAGTAAACTATGGGAAAACATACCGTGCAAACCACGATCTTTAGTTAAGAACCTGGAAAGTATCCTAGAAGATGAAATATAGTAATTTTGACCTTCCCCCCATTTTGTAGATGGAATTAGCGTGAGTGGTCTCCCACTTTCCAGTCCCTTTCGGCAAGCGATAAAGCCACGTATGGAAAATAAACCTATAAATCCACAGGAAGCCACTAAAGTTGGTGACTTCAGTCACATAAAGGTAGGTGATCAGTCTTGCAATAATGAGTTTTGTAACTTATATTAAATCAGGATTGGACCGTTGGCTTTCCCAAGGGAATCGCACGAGAAACTGAGGTTGTTGGGAAGGACTGCCGCCACCCCACTCCTGCCCCCTCCTCAGTGGTGGGATTCAAACATCCGGTTCTCTGCGTGGTTGCAGGCCTGGACCTCCGAGGCCTAGAATGGACTTTCGGAAGTGACATCTGTGCACTTCCTGTAGGCTGTTCTAGGCCAGGGAGGCCTCCTCCAGGCCTCCGAGGCCTAGACCAGACGTCCGGAAGTGACATCACATCAATGAGCTTCCGGTGGGCCGTTCTAGGCCTGGGAGGTCTCCACTAGGGCTAGACCGGACTTACGGAAGTGACATCCATGCACTTCTGGTGGGCCGTTCTAGGCCTTGCAGACCTCCTCCAGGCCTCCGAGGCCGAGAACGGACTTCCAGAAGCAGCATGGGTTCAGCCAGTTCTCCAAACTCAAGCTACCGGTTCTACCAAACCAGTGTAAACCGACGGAATCCCACCACTGCCCCTCATCCCCTGCCCTGCCCCCTGCCCTCCCGCCGCTGCCCCTTATCCCCCTGTTCTGTACCAGCCTGCTACCGGCCCTGCAGAAAAGGCAGGGACAACCCCTTTTACAAGAAGGCAAGAGGCTGGAACTAAGCCTGCCAAATTTATGGATACAAAAACAAACAAGACACGAACCATGAAACAGGAGCTATTCAAGTGGTTGCCTTCAGCAAACCAGCCCTCCCACGCATTCCCCTTTTATACAGTTCAGGGCGTGGCTTCTCTCTGCCTCCTTCCGAGGTGCCCCATTGCCTTCCTCTGTTTACTCCTGATTGACTGCCTCCTGCGTTGGGCATCCTTGAACAGGGCCAGCTGTGGGTCATCTTCATCCACGCTGTCAGGCTCACACAGCTGTGTCTGCGTCGTGACCAGGTGGGAGGGGCATGGCTGAGGGCTCTGTGGAGCCTCAATATTATTCTCAGCAAGCTCTCCAACACCCTCCTCCTCCTCTGAGTCGTCCGACCCAACTGCCGAACCCACAGGCTGACCCTGAATCACAACACCCCCACTGCCAACACTGCAGGCCGGAAAGAGACAGACAGAGGGCCAAATATGGCCCACAGGCCCTAAAATGCCAAGGCCTGTCTTAAATGCTTTCTGCTACAGTGCAATTTGTGTGCAATAGAAAAAAAAACCATTTAGCTCAGGGTTGAACTGTGAAGTTCTTGGTACTCTCTGATGGTGGTTATTTGCTTCCAGATAACTCATTATTCAACTAGGTAACATCATCAGCGCTAGTGGGTGTGGGGTTTGCTTGTTTGTATTTATTTATGTATTCCAATTTATACAACCATAATCTGAGTATTGATCCCTGTTCATCTGAGTATTGGAGGGAATGTATTATACTCTTTTTCCTCCCTTCCTTTGATTGTTATTGTCTTTTTTGCAGCGTGTAAATGTGATTTATATCTATAGCCGATTTGTTTGAATGCCAAACGTCAGGAATTCCCTGGCATTTTTGAATGTGGCTTGATCTTTGCATCTGAATATCAAGCTTCTTTAGAAGAACTTGTGTACGTTCTTTAGGTCGTAAATGAAATAGCATATTAAATTGTCCAAGCAAAGGTTGGTTCTCCCATAAAGCTGGGAAAGGAGCCCTTGTAATACTCTAGCAGGCATTTATACTTTATTAGTTAAGTATTAGCTATTTGGCATGTCTCCGACATCTGTCTCCAAATTCACACAATTTAACATAGGAACCTTTTATAGAAATTACTTATGTCAGCCTGACCTACAAATTAGTTTGAGTATATATTCATTTTCTTTAACATCTTTTACAGCTAACCCAGTCATAAATGAATATATTTGTAGAGCAGTTAAAATTTGGAAATATCTGGTATATCTCAATAAAAGATATTCCATTCTTATTTTAATTTATACTGCTGCTGCAGGAATAGCCAAGAACCATCATTGGAAATGGTTTTTTATGTTGGAATTTCCGTGACAGGTCAAGAGTAGAACACAGATGGAGCATGAATATATGAAACTTGCCATAGGAAAGCAATCTTGGGGAAGAGGATCCATCCATCCATCCATCCTTCCTTCCTTCCTTCCTTCCTTCCTTCCTTCCTTCCTTCCTTCCTTCCTTCCTTCCTTCCTTCCTTCCTTCCTTCTTTCTTTTTCTTTCTTTCTTTCTTTCTTTCTTTCTTTCTTTCTTTCTTTCTTTCTTTCTTTCTTTCTTTCTTTCTTTCTTTCTTCCCTCAATCCCTCCCTCCCTCCCTCTTCAGTGACCTTGACTCACACACTGATAGAAAACCCCGGTGAATTCCAAACCGTAGCCCTTCGCTCCCCCCCTCAAAACTGTAGGCAAGCTGGAAGCATCAGGGCAGTTCTGATGCAAGGGGTCTTCATAGTTTGACACCTGAAGTTCAACCTTCTGTTGTTATGTCACATATTCTTTTCTATTCTGTCCTGTCCTGTCCTGTCCTGTCCTGTTCTGTTCTACCCCACCCCACCCCACCCCACCCCACCCCACCCCACCCCACTCCATCTATTCTATTCTATTCTATTCTATTCTATTCTATTCTATTCTATTCTATTCTATTCTATTCTATTCTATTCTATTCTATTCTATTCTATTCTACTCTACTCTACTCTACTCTACTCTACTCTACTCTACTCTACTCTACTCTACTGTATTCCATTCCACTCCACTCCAATCCACTCCACTCCACTTGGTGATGCAGTGATTAGAACACAGTTTTCCAGGCTAATTCTGCTGACTGCCAGCAGTTCAATTCTCACTGGCCCAAGTTTGACTCAGCCTTCCACCTTTCCCAGGATGTTAAAATGAGGACCCAGATTGTTGGGGGCAATAGGCTGACTCTGTAAACCACTTCAGAGAAGGCTTGTAAAGCACCATGAAGCATATGTGCTATTGCTATGGCTACCCTGCTGCTCAAGCTGAGAACCACCCTTTTGGTCTTCCCCAAAAGCCTCGAAGCCTGACTCGGCAATGCCGGCACCCCTTGCCGAAGGTGCTCAATAGCACAAGAAGACAATTCCACCTCCGCCTCCTGTCTTACGTATTAGTTCCTACTTTGGGGCCAGTTCTTGTTCATTTTTAACCCTCTTCTTTTGAACGCTTTCCCCTTTTTAACCTTTGAACCTTCCCGCTTTCGTGACGTCGTAAGCCGCCCAGTTTGGCTCCGACCCCGAGTGGGCGGCCGTACAAATGTAAATGAACAAAATAAAATGGATTTATGCCCCTTAGGGAAGCGCGGGCGGGTGTAGGGGGGGGGCTGGCTGGCTTAGCTGACAGCGTTGAATAGGCCGAGATTTCTCGCCCGCCGCTTTGCCTTTTTTTTCCCTCCCTATCGCGTCTGCCCCGCTTGCCGCCGCAAAAGGGAGTCTCGGCGGGGAGAGGCCAGAGACTGGTCGCCCGGCCTTGTCTCATCTCGCCCTGCGGCGTCGACGTTCCTTTTTGAACGAGGTGAAGGGAGAAATTTGAAATTCACCCCGGGTAGGCACGCGAGAGTGCTTCTGAGGCCAAGTGCACAAACGCAGCCTTGTCGGGTTATTTTTAGACTGCCGCTGTCGATCCCGGCTGCTGTTTAAAGATTCAGCTGAGATTGCTAATAGCAGGCTATTTATATCCCTTCTGTCAGTTGCCACACGCCGCATAAACTCCCTTGGAGATGATAATTCTATTCCCGGAGACCCTGCCAGCGTGACGCCGGCTCCCTTCGTTGAAAGACACCGCTCCCACCTCCCTTATATGCTACTTTCCTGAAACGTAAAGTGCCCATATTAATGTACTTTTTTTTTTTTTTTGCAAGGGTAACTTTAGGAGCAAATTACCCACTTAGCGATTGAAGGCGGGAGTCCGTCAGCCAAGTTAAAGCTGTCTGGCTCTTCAAAGAGTTTCTCACGGCGGGGTAAAACCTAAAAGCAAAAGTAGAATGCTTTTGAGTTATTTACGGTTACGGCGTCGTAGACTTTTTTCTTTTTCTTTTTTTCTTTTTCCGGAGGTAGAATTTTTATTTGTTTGCCAATTTCCCTGTGCGTGTGTGTGTGTGTGTGTGTGTGTGTGTGTGTGAAGTCCCACCGTTGCTAGGAAACAGATATTTCAGAAAGTCAGCTTGGGCAGGCAGTTGCCATAGCATTGCGCTCACCGAGCAAATACAGCGTATCTCTTTATTGATTCCCCAGATGAGCTGGGCGTGTATGTATTTAGATATGAATTTAGATATGCATTTGAACTTTGCTCAGCATTGTGGTGGTCGCTGTGTGGAGCTTGGGTAGCTGGGGTGAGACTCGAACCAGTTTTGAACTGGAAAATAGCTTGACAAAGGAAGAATCAGTTGTACTACTTACATACACCTGGGAAAGAGTTGCAAATTGGATGCATTGAGCTCAACCAGAATAGAGCCGGAAGGGACCTTGGAGGTCTTCTAGTCCAACCCCTGTTGTGATTCAGGGTCAGCCTGTGGGTTCGGCAGTTGGGTCGGACGACTCAGAGGAGGAGGAGGAGGTTGTTGAAGACCTTGCTGAGGGGGTTGAAGATCTTGCTGATGAGAGCCCTCAGCCAGGCCCCTCCCACTTGGTCACCACGGAGACCCAGCTGTGTGAGCCTGACAGCGTGGATGAAGATGACCCACAGCTGGCCCTGTTCAAGGACGCCCGACGCAGGAGGCAGTCAATTAGGAGTAAACAGAGGAAGGCAATGGGGCTTCTCGGAAGGAGGCAGAGAGAAGCCACGCCCTGAACTCTATATAAGGGGAATGTGTGGGGAGGGCTGGTTTGCTGAAGGCAACCGCTCGGATGGTTCATGTTTCTTAAAGCTCCTGTTTCTTGGTTCGTGTCTTGTTTGTTTTTGTAGCTATAAATATGGCAGGCGTAATTCCAGCCTCTTGCCGGTTGGAAAGGGGTTGTCCCTGCCTTTTCTGCAGGGTCGGTAGCAGGCTGGTACAGAACAACCCCCTGCTCAGGCTAGAAGGTCTTCAAACATCTTTTTTAACCTTCTTTTTTTTTCTTTTTTTTCAATTGATCAATCAATTAGAATAAAGCTGATTGGAGGTCATCTAGTCCAACCGCCTGCTCAAGCAGGCGACCCTATACCCTTTCAGACAGGTGGCTTGACCCCTGTCTCTTTTTTGTGGGAGCCCCTCAAATACTGGAAGACTGCTATCATGTCCCCCCTGGTCCTTCTTTTCTCTAGAAACTAATCAAGGAGAGAAGCAACCTAGAACTAAGGAGAAACTTCCTGACAGTTAGAACAATTAACCGGTGGAACAACCTGCCTCCAGAAGCGGTGAATGCTCCAACACTGGAAGTTTTCAAGAGACTGGACAGCCATTTATCTGAAATGGTATAGGGTTTCCTGCCTGAGCAGGGGGTTGGACTAGATGACCTCCAAGGTCCCTTCCAACTTTATTATTATTATTATTATGAGACCGGCCATACCCAATTCCTGCAACCGTTCTTCAGATGTTTTAGTCTCCAGGCCTAAGTTAGTTTAGTTAGTGTTTATTTAGTACTTATTTAATATATAGATTGTAAACATGCAGAAGAGGCCCTCATCCTGCAGTGAATAGACAGTGGCTCAAATGAAGTTAGTTTTGATTTGATGTTGTTAGCAAATGAGAACCACCACACGCATAATGCCTCAAATGTAGACTCTGCATTGGTTGCCAATAAGTTTCTGAGTCCAATTCAAAATGTTTATTTTAACCTATGAAGCCTACATGGTTTGTCTCCTGGTATATATAAAATTCCCTTTTCCACTTTAACACAAAAATTACATAGTCCCCAGAAAAATCTGTTAGCAGCCCTCAGGACCAAGAGAAGAAGGAAGCAAATCCTAATTATTTGGGAGTAAGAGCAATTCATCTCACTGACTTTACTAACTCCCAGATTTCCTCAGTTGCTTTTTTCTTTGTGAACATAAGCATGCATGCATATGTGTACAAGCGAAATAAATTTTATATATGAGACAATGTTTTGTATGTACTGTAGGTGCACTAGTGGATTCATGAATTTGGCAAATGAGATACCTTATTATATAGGCAGTTAAAATCAATAAGCATTAATTCAGGGCAGGATCGTCTTAAATGCAGGTCTATTTTCCTTTACCTTTTGGCTAATTACAAGGTCATTCTACTGTTTCACTGCTCACAAATTGGAAATAAAAACTGACAAAGTAAGGGCTGCCGTAATTTTTGCACACACAAGAAATACCTTTGATGAAACTCTTCGATTGTGTCAATTGCATTAATAGGAAAAGTGTCAAGGGCCAGGGAAATCAGAAGATCCAGGCAGTTCAAATGGGTATAAAAATTTATCGCAAGCTTAAGCTCCCTATAAGAATCTGAACTATTAACAATTTGCCGAAGCAAATTGGCAGCAGGTAAGAGTCAGTGGAATTCAAGGTGGGCTGGGCTTAGATCTCTTGTGGATGCTCAGGGACTGATGACCGATAATGTGTTTGACTCCTCCTCCCTCGGGCTTAGCCTGGTCATCTCCTGCAAAAAGCCAACTTTACCAAATGAAGCAATTCCTACTGTGGCAATAAAGTTAAGTTGTGTTCTGTACCAGCCTGCTACCGGCCCTGCAGAAAAGGCAGGGACAACCCCTTTTACAAGAAGGCAAGAGGCTGGAATTACACCTGCCAAATTTATTACCACAAAAACAAACGGAACAAGACAAACCAAGAAACAGGAGCTTTAAGAAACATGAACTATCCAAGCGGTTGCCTTCAGCAAACCAGCCCTCCCACACATTCCCCTTATATAGAGTTCAGGGCGTGGCTTCTCTCTGCCTCCTTCCGAGGAGCCCCATTGCCTTCCTCTGTTTACTCCTGATTGACTGCCTCCTGCGTCGGGCGTCCTTGAACAGGGCCAGCTGTGGGTCATCTTCATCCACACTGTCAGGCTCACACAGCTGGGTCTCCGTGGTGACCAAGTGGGAGGGGCCTGGCTGAGGGCTCTCATCAGCAAGATCTTCAACCGCCTCAGCAAGGTCTTCAACACCCCCCTCCTCCTCTGAGTCATCCGACCCAACTGCCGAACCCACAGGCTGACCCTGAATCACAACAAGTTGCACGACTAATCTGAACCGAATGTAGCCTTCATGTTTATATTATAAAAATGTTCGCTGACTTGACCTTATTCGTGTTTCTTTTCTTTTTCTCTCTTCGTTCTGTTCCAATTTTTGGGTCGTCTGTCTATGTTTGCTTTTGGAACATACAAAAAAGAAGGTTGCTTTCAGATCAAGGCATAGAGAGAAATTAAAGAGGCTGTTTTAAATGTCAGCATACCTTAGTTACTGGATGAAAAATGGAGAAGAACTCATTATTAGCCTGAGTTCATATAGTAGTCAAGTGGGATAGAGCTTGGTGATTCTGAATGGAGGGGAGAGTGCTTGATACTGAATTATCCATGTTGGAATGTCTCACATATATTATATATAGCTTGCAATAAAAGAGAATATTTATAGCCCAGCATTGAAATGAGGGGTCCTTGGTGTTCTCTGAGCTTGGTTATTTTCTTGCAAACATTTTATTACCCACCTAGGGAACATCATCAGTGTTAGAAGGGAGTGGATTGACATGGAGGCATCTTCTATAAAAAGAGGCCTGGTTGATGTGAACACTGAAAATTGGCTTACATAAGGTTCTGAAATTTGAAAATGTAGATAGTCCTTGATAGACAACCACAATTGAGCCTGGAATTTTGGACATAGGTTCTTTCAGTTATTAGGAGGATCAGCCTGTGACTTGACTTAGTTTTATGACCATTTTTATGATACAGTGTTTCCCTGGAAATAAGACTGGGTCTTATTTTATTTTTTGCCCACAAAAGAGGCACCAACAGCCTGACCCAGCCGGTCCACTTCTTCAGTGGCCGAAGTTCTGCAGCTGCATTCGGGCCTGCATTTTGCAGTCAGGCCTTTCCAGAAGGCCTAAGCAGCCGAGTACCGAGCTACGGATTCAATCCTAGGTGCTTTTCTGGCATGTTTGGCTCTTGCACTTATTGCAAAATGGACAGACATGTTAGCTCAGGTAGTCTTCAGCTTACAACAGTTCATTTCGTGACTGTTCAAAGTTACAACAAAACTGAAAAAAGGCCACTTATGACCATTTTTCACACTTACGACAGTCGCAGCATCCCCACGGCCATGTGATCAAAATTCCAAATTGGCAACTGACTCATATTATGATGGTTGCATGTCCAGGAACATGTGATTGCCTTTTGCGCCCTTCTGACAAGCAAACCCAGTGGGGAAGCCAGATTCACTTAACAGCCGTGATCCTAACGTAACTATGCAGTGATTCACTTAACAACGGTGGCATGAAAGGTGGTAAAATGGGGGCCAAATTCACTTAACATCTGTTTCACTTAGCAACAGAAAAGTTGAGCTCAATTGTGGCCGTACGTTGAGGATTACCTGTATTCTTTTGTGTAGTAGCAACAACATATTGTGTTCATATTCAAGTGTCCTCTGATCTCTTCATTTTCATCCCTTTGTGTGGAAAAACAGGTGAATTGCCAGATTGTGTGCACAAAGGGTTTTGGATTACAAGTTTTATCTGAGGGGACTTAATACTGTTTTACACACACACACACACACACACACACACACACACACACACGTCAATAAACATTTAAAAACCCTACAGAAAAAAAAAATCCCACCCTGCAAGAAGAAACGACACAATGCAGGCTCTAATTTTTTGTGTGAAAACGTTTCTTTGTTAAAAGGTTTAATGTAGAAAAAAGTAGTAATTTGTAAGCCAATATTCCGATCTCTGCGGTGCTCAATGTTGCATTTGCACTCTTAATCTAGGAATAAATAATCGTGGGTTGGTGTTTTTTTTTTTTTTTGGCAATAATACGGAGACAGAGCTACCTATTAAAATCCACATGTTTATCTTAAGTCTTTTTTTAAAAAAAACCTGTGTTATCTAATTGCTTGGTTGACATTTAAAACACTTGACTTCTCTATTGATGCATATTTTTGTAACCTCGTAATTCTTTCTGCTCTGTTATAGCCATCTCAAGTCTTAGCCAAGTGCATGGTTTGATGACCTCTAGATGTTTGAAGTTATGGAGCAGAAGGAGTATAATTACCCGTTTGGAATTTAGCCAGATCACCAGGGTTAATATTATTTCTCTTAGAAAAAAGTCATCAGGGAGATCCTAATGACAGCACTGAGGCTCCAGTTATTAGTTCTGGATGAAAGATGTTTCCTTAGTGTAACTGTGCAGGGCTTTACGGGGCTCAAGCACATTTCCACTTCTGAAAGCACACAGAGATTTTCATTTGCTCACTGCTTCAGATAGGAAGGTTTAATTTCTCCTTAGTTCTAGGTTGCTTCTCTCCTTGGTTAATTTCCATCCATTGCTTCTCATCCTGCCTTTGGAGAATAGCTTGACTCCCTCTTCCTTTGTGGCAGCCCCTGAGATATTGGAAGACTGCTATCATGTCACCCCTCACTCTTCTCTTCATTAAACTAGACATACCCAATTCCAGCAACCGTTCCTTATATGTTTTAACCTGCAGTCTCCTGATCATCTTTGTTGCTTTTCTCTGCCCTCTTTCTAGAGTCTAGTCCCGCCTTAGGCATGAAATATAACATCTGACAAGCCTGATTTTCAATTTTAGACTTAAAATTGAAATAATAATAATAATAATAATAATAATAATAATAATAATAATAATAATAATAATAATAAAAGAAGAAGAAGAAGAAGTTGGAAGGGACCTTGGAGGTCATATAGTCCAACCCCCTGCTCAGGCAGGAAACCCTATACCATTTCGGACAAATGACTGTCCAGTCTCTTCTTAAAAACTTCCTGTGTTGGAGCATTCACCGCTTCTGGAGGCAGGTTGTTCCACTGGTTAATTGTTCTGTCAGGAAGTTTCTCCTTAGTTCTAGGTTGCTTCACTCCTGGATTAGTTTCCATCCGTTGCTTCTTGTCCTGCCTTCAGGTGCTCTGGAGAATAGCTTGACTCCCTCTTCTTTGGGGCAGCCCCTGTGATACTGGAAAACTGCTGTCATGTCACCCCTCGTCCTTCTCTTCCTTAGGCTAGACATACCCAATTCCAGTAACCATTCTTTATAGTATATTTTATGTATATTTGATAGTAAAGAAATTATTGTCCATTTCAGAAAAGGCAGGTGCAGCCACACTCCTCTGTTGTATTAATGATTCACCTGTGGAGATGGTTAGCAGCATCACATTTCTGGGTGTGAAGCTAATGAATAGGCTGGCTTGGTCGCTCAACAGTGAGACACAGGTGGAGCAGGCACAAGAGCACGTGCATTTTTTGCGTCGCCTGAGAAAAGCACATCTTCCTTCCCCTGTCGTGACCACTTTCTACAGAAGGACGATCGGGAGCGTCCTGTCATACAGCATCTTTGGTCACCATGATGTAAAAAAGATGTTGAGAATCTAGAAAGGGTACAGAGAAGAGCAACAAAGATGATTGGGGGACTGGAGGCTAAAACATACAGGGAACGTTTGCTAGAATTGGGTATGTGTAGTTTAACGAAGAGAAGGGTGAGGGGTGACATGATAGCAGTGTTCCAATATCTCAGGGGCTGCCCCAAAGAAGAGGGAGTCAAGCTATTCTCCAAAGCGCCTGAAAGCAGGACAAGAAGCAATGGATGGAAACCAGTCAAGGAGAGAAGCAACCTAGAACTAAGGAGAAACTTCCTGACAGTTAGAACAACTAACCAGTGGAACAACCTGCCTCCAGAAGCTGTGAATGCTCCAACACTGGAAGTTTTTGTTATTAACTTGTAAATTTTTAACAGTCCCCCTACCCCTCCCCTATCCCTCCCTCCCTACCCCTCCCCCCCTCCCCTCCCCCCCCCCCGACTTCCCAGAGCTAAGTACAAGGTATAAAAAACAAAAAGAACAATCATAAACATCCATATGCTAACAACCATAAACTCTAAAATCTATCACTCTCTAGCTCATATAGGATAACTACAAACACTATTAATATAAAATATATATAAAAAAAGAGAAAAAAAGAGAAAAGAAAGGAAGACTTATTCAAATGCTACATGAAACTTTTTAGTCCCATATTTGTTCTGGATATACTCAATCCATTTTCTCCACTCCATAATATAACGTTCTTGCGAGTGATCTTTCAAATAAGCCGATATCTTTGCCATCTCTGCCAGGTCAGAAACCTTTAAAGTCCATTCTTCTATAGTCGGCAGTTCCTCCTTCTTCCAATACTGACCTATTAAGAGTCTTGCTGCCGTAATTAAATTCAGCATCAACTTAGTGTCCACAACTGTAGCATCTGTAATTATTCCCAACAAAAAAAAGTTGCGGACAAAACTTTATCCTTTGCTTAAAAATCTTCTGCATATTGGAAAATTTGGTGGAATAAACACTGGAAGTTTTTAAGAAGAGACTGGACAGCCATTTGTCCGAAACGGTATAGGGTTTCCTGCCTGAGCAGGGGGTTGGACTAGATGACCTCCAAGGTCCCTTCCATCATCATCATCATCATCATCATCATCATCATCATTATTATTATTATTATCTCAGTCGGGTTTGGAAGCATCACTGCTTCAGACAGGAAGGCAGGGCAGAGAGTGGTGAGGATGGCAGAAAAGATCATTGGCAGTTGCCTCCCTCCCATCCAGGACATGGCACAGAAGCGTTGTTTGAACAGGGTCTGTAAGATTGTCTGGGACACTACACCTCCTCTTTGCAACCTGTTTTCCTTGTTACCTTCTGGGCGGAGGGGGCTTCGTGGTACCCGAAGCAGAACATCCAGATTCAGCCACGGTTTCGTTCCATACAGCATTAACCTCGTGAACTCTCAAGCTTCCCCCTCCCATTATGTATTCAAGATGCACAGTGTGTTAATATTCATATGTATATGTAGGGATGTAGGTGTTTACATATGTTGTATATAGTATGTTTTAAATGTGTGTTATATATGTGTACCCTTTGAGAGCAAGCAACTAAATTTCATTTTTAATGTGTGCCGTTGTGCCCACAGTAAAAAAAATGACAATAAAGGTTATCTATCTCGATGTCTTTTTCTTTGCAGACTTATTTATTTATTTTATTTTAATTCCATTTATATCCCACCCTTCTCCGAAGACTCAGGGCGGCTTACAAGCTTAGCAGTAAGTAAGCTTTGCTTACTTCCCGAAATTATGATGCAATCTTTATTCCAAGTTCCAAACTGTTTATTTCCGCCTGGCTTTAATGTCTCCTTACTCTTTTTCTAGTTTTCCAATAATTAAAGTCTGTTAAATTATCTCTCTCCCCCCCCCCATGTGCTAGCTAGGAGAAAGAGACGGATTCTAGATTTCAGGAGAGATAAAGGCATTAAAAAAACATGCTGATGTTGCACCCGTCATGGTTCATTTCCTAAAAGCGTAATGAGCATCCAGCAGTGTTTTTGACAGGATAATGAGCACTTAAGTGAGTCAGCAGTTTCCTCTTTTGACAGGTGGACAGAAGGACGAGGAAAGGACAGGCGGTAAGGATTTAATGAAACCTGTCGATTTCAGGAATTATAGGATTGTTACTCTCAGTCTTAACTTGAATTTAATATTGTCAGAAGAATAATTTGGGGTTCCAATTCGATCCGGGACTGTGCAGGAATAAGTAAAAATGAGATCCAGAGAGCTTTGAGGAAAGAAGAAATATTTATTTCTAAAACCAAAACAGTTTGCCTTTAGGGGCAGCCGGAGAGAAATGGGGTACAACAACAGATTTTTTTTTTGTAGGGGACCTTGTCCTGGTGTGGAATTGTCCACTTGCTGATTCTAGGGCAGGGGTCTTCAAACTTGGCCCTTTTATGACTTGTGGACTTCAACTCCCAGAATTCCTCAGCCAGCAAAGCTGGCTGAGGAATTCTGGGAGTTGAAGTCCACAAGTCATAAAAGGGCCAAGTTTGAAGACCCCTGTTCTAGGGTGATACTTGAGGGGCGCGCATGTGCGTAGGTATGTCTGTGATATTTATTCTTGTGAACGTGCTGGGAGACTTAATTTAATTAGCTCTATTTGTGTTTGCAGACCTTATCCTTTGATATGTGGATCAGGGTCTGGGGAACTTATCTGGAGGTGTGAGGAAGTTTGGGTAAAAGATTTCCCCCCCATTTTTCCTTGATTAGTTTAGTTTCTGCTTGACTCAATTATCTAGTGGAGACGCTGATTCCCATTCCATTGTGGGATCTGTTAATGTTTTAAGGGAAGATGGAAACCGTATAAAGAATGAAATATAGTTTGATATCCAACTTCTCACAATGTTGTTGAGTAAAGTTCAGGTTGTTTTTTTTTTGTTTTAAGTGGAGGTCTTACTTTTGGATGAGGGTAGTATGGAAAAATCAGGATATTGGCAGTTCTTGACTTACGACTGTAATTGAGCCCCAGATTTCTATCGCGAACGGTTGTTAAGTGAGTTTTGCCTCATTTTACAACCTTTCTTTGCCACGGATGTTAAGTGAAGCACTGCAGTTGTGAAGTTAGTAACGTGGCTGTTAGGTGAATGCGGCCTCCCCATGGACGTAGCTTGTTAGAAGCTTCTCTGAGGTGACCCCTGACATTGCAACCGTCGTAAATATGAGCCGGTTGCCAAGCAGCCAGATTTCGATCACATGACCATGGGGGATGCTGCGACGGTCGTAAAGGGGGAAAAACGGTCATCAGTCACTTTTTCCCCGGCGTCTTCGTTACTTCCAACGATCACTAAAGGAATGGTTGTATGTCAAGGACTACTAGATGATGTATTTCAAATGGCAGACTACTACTATTTTGAGGGGAACTGGTAAAAATCCCTCCTATGCTTCTTGTCTGTTCTCCGCTGTCATAACGTCTAGCCTAGAGCTATGCAAACTGCTTTACATTTCACCCATGAAGGCAAATATAACCTGGAAAGTCAATACAACCCAGGTGGCCAGAAAGGCCCAACAGAGTCTCCACTTCCTCAGGGTCTTGCGGAAGAACAGGGTAGAACAACGGCTAGTGACCTTCTTTTACCGGTCTACTATAGAGAGCGTCCTCTCGCGCTGTATCGTGGTTTGGTATGCTGGCCTGACAGCCGCGGAGAGGAAAGTATTACAGAGGGTGGTGAGCACAGCACAAGACATTGTGGGCTGTCCCCTGACACCACTGGATGACCTCGCCAGGGCCCGCTGCCTTGGAAGAGTGAGGAAAATTCTCAGGGATGACTCACACCCTGGAGGGTACCTCTTTGCTCTCCTACCATCGGGTAGGAGATACAGGAGTATAGCCAGCCGTACCAACAGGCTGAAGAACAGCTTCTATCCAATGGGCTGTCAGGCTCCTGAACGGGAAAGAACTCCATGTATGATTGACTTGCGAGGCCGGTGTGTTGTGCAGTTAGCTCACATGGTGTAACAAGCTGGTGGGTTTGTTGTCACTGTGAGTCGTGGCGGGTGGGGGCACGAAGGGAGGCTCAGCCAATCTCAATGTATACATGGTTGTACTTTGACAAATAAAGGTTCATTCGTTCAGGTTGCAAGATCGAATCTGGGTCGGTCATTGGGACTCGAGATTTACCCTTCCGAGCTTTTGGACTCGTGCTGGAGCCCCTCCTCAAGGAAGTTCTCGCTCCTGGAATATGTGCTCTGGGCTACTCTATGCTTCATATTTACGTAGTGCCTTCCAATTGGTTGATTGGTGCGTTGACGGCTGGCGATTGGCTGTCATTTCCTTGGGCTGCCCAGCCCTCATTTCCCAAGTGCTTTGACAAGCTGGTGGCAAATCAGCACCGCTTTGCTGAAATTGACGGCCTCTCATTTGTAAGTTAAATTTTAAATGCGTCACACGGCGTTCGAACACCACGTTTGGAGCAAAGAATAGTCGTCTGGATTTCCAGAAAGATGTGAGAGCAAGCCCATTTGTTCAAAATGCAGGTTTAACATCTGGGAAGGTTTTCAAACCTGGATGCAGAAGAGTCGCTTCAAGAGAGAAGTGGCCGCGCTGTGCTTGGAATACCTTCCAGGATGGCCTGAACAACGCCAAGAAGTTGTGGGAACACTTGTTTTTAACTGGAAGCATCTTAAATTGGAATAATTTTGTATATTATTAACTCCCCCTCCTTTCAGCCCTTCAAAACGGACCAGGTCAGGAAGTTACTAGAATTTTATAATGTTACCGGCAGGGAGAGATGGCTATTTAATCAATCTTGAACGCCTGACAGAATGTCTTTATCCTTCCCAAGTTCTACAAGAAAGACCCAAGGCAAGGCAATCTTGTTTCCCCCCCCCTTCACCTTCTGTTTTCGTGGTTCCTAAATTCGTATTTTCCTCTCGGCTACCAGATACTCAGCTACTTCCTTCAAAGTTGAAGAAAGAATGTGTCGCCAGAAGCTTTTTAACTTAAAAATGAGCCGCGTGAGGTGGAGATACGATAAGAGTTACATACATTTGCTGCTTGTGCGGCGTGAAGAAAGAAAGGGGTGTGTGTGTGAAATGATGTCGGCTTCGTTGGCATTAGCTTCAAGGTACTTGGGATTGAATGTTTCCACTTTAACATGCTTCAGAGCAGAGGAGAATGTGGAGGGAGCAAAAGAATCGAGCGAGCTTCAGTCAATGGCATTGTGCCTCCGAGGACAAAAGGAACATCACTTGGGTGGGCTTAAAATCCCTAACAGACATTTTCCCATGTGATGCAGACAGGAAAAGTGGTGAGGACACATTGGCGTAGATTAGAAGGCTCCTGTCCTTACAAGAGGTCAGGGGGAACTTTAGCTTAGAGATGGCAGTTCCATGCTCGTCTGCTCAGCTGCGTGTTGCATCCTCCCTGCTAAAGTATTTGGCAAGGGCTGTTAAAGGCTATGTTCTTTAAGAAGACATGGTACTAACTGCCAAGTCTCGACTGGATATAATTTGATTTCTGCTTTTTTATCTTACTGTTGAGAATTGCCTGGAATTAACGTACGAAAGGTGCAGAATAAGAACGGCTTCCGTTCAGTTTGAAAATGCACTGCACGTGTAACATTTATAGGGGGGAGGGAAATGTCTCACCAGTTTGGAAAGCACCGAAGAAGCTTCCTGGATGGGAAGCGAAACGTTTTCCAAAGACATTTTTTTTAAAAAGCCAAGAAAGTCCAGTTCCCTTTTGAAAAAGCACCCTTTGGGACTGCTGAGCCTGTTTTGTTTCAGTGGCGTTTTTAAAATTTTGCAATAGGAGATATTCCAGCTAATCTAAGAGAATGGATATATGTATTTTTCTGTATCTTACATGTCTTACCCTCTGGTGGGGCTTCATAAGGTTTCAGCCATCGAGTCAGAGCTGGATATTGTGCTTGCAAAGTTGGCCCGATCCCACGGTGTTTTTGGCTGTTAGTTGAAGAAAACCCTGCTTCATTCTTGATGAAACCACCCAAGTTATTCTCATACTTTAGATGGAAAATCCCAATGTGCCTCGTCTTTGTGAATGAAAATGCAGTATTAATAAGAAGCTAAATAAATATTTTTTTAAAAAACAGACTTTGAGGAAGTCAAGGGATAGTTTAAATTTCTGATTAGTATGATTAGGCTCGTTGTTTTACCACTAGTCTTTGATCTTAACATTTTCTTGATAGTTCTCCTCCCCCCCCCATATACAGCATTGCATCTATGGAAGCACCTTGGATTGGGCTTCTATTGAAATAGGTTCAAATGTTTGTCCATGTTACTAGAAGATTTAGTGGCAGGTGAAGCATTTGGATTGACACTGGCTTGCCACACTAAATCCAAATTAATACTATTTAGTTGTTGAAACAGACGATGGCATGGCACGTAGAGTTCAAGAGGATGGAAAGAATTCCACTTCCTTCCCGGGTGGTGGAAACCTTGTTGTGTGATTCATTATTATTGTGATGGTTGTTTGAGCCCGGGCAGTGCCTTCTTATATGTGATTTGTTATTTAGGGAATCTACCAGAATAAGCAGCTATAGCAAATTTAATTACAATGCTGAATAATAATAATAATAATAATAATAATAATAATAATAATAATAATAATAATAATAATAATAAAGGTTTCCCCGCACATGCGTGCTAGTCGTTTCCAACTCTAGGGGCCGGTGCTCATCTCAGTTTCAAATCTGAAGAGCCAGCGCTTGTCCAAGGACGTCTCTGTGGTCATGTGGCCGGCATGACTAGACGCCAAAGGCGCATGGAACTCTGTTACCTTCCCACCGTAGTGGTCCCTATTTTTCTACTTGCATTTTTACGTGCTTTTGAACTGCTAGGTTGGCAGAAGCTGGGACAAGTAACAGGCGCTCACTCTGCTACGCGGCACTCGGGATTCGACCCGCCAAACTGCTGACCTTCTGATCGACAGGCTTAGCGTCCTAACCCCCTGAGCCATAATAATAATAATAATAATAATAATAATAATAATAATAATAATAATAATAATAATAATAATAATAATTCCATTGACAATAATATTATGAAACACAAAACTGGGATACCACATCTCAAGTCAGCATGGCAAGATAAACAATCTACTATACATGGATGACTTGAGACTGTGTGAAAAGCCACATTGAACTTGAATACTCAACACAGTTCAACTGTTTAGCAGTGACATCAGAATGGACTTTGGACTTGGAAAATGTGCTATATATTATCCATGCAGCGAGGAAAAATGGGAAAAATAGAAGGAATAGAACTGGGAAACAGAAGTATTATGAAAGCACTAGGAAAGGATGATGGTTACAAATACCTAGGCATATTGGAAGCAGATAACATCTTGAATGGAAAAGTCAAAGAGTCAACACAAAAGGAATACATCAGGAGAGTCCGCAAAATACTAAAATCAAAGCTGAATGCTGGAAATATAATTAATGCCATTAATACATGGGCAGTCTCAGTGATACGCTACCCAACTGGAATTATCAACTGGACTTTGGCTGAATTGGGACACCTAGACTGGAAAACGCGTTAACTTTTGAATATGCACCATGCTCTACATCCACGAAGTGACATCGACAGGTTGTACTTGTCAAGAAGAATATGGGGCAGGGGGCTACTGCAAATCCACCAAACTGTAGAAGAAGAAAAACGAAGTTTGAATGACTATGTAAATCAAAGTACAGAAAAATTGCTGCAGGCTGTGAAAACAGAGCATTATAAAAATAACAAAAACAGAGGCAGAATATAAGGAAAAACAGCTGGATGACAGATTAAATAGATGGAAAACCAAAGCTTTGCATGGATAGCATTTGAAAAACATTGAAGGAAAATGTGATAACAACTTGACATGGGCATGGCTTAAGATGGGAACCATCAAGAAAGAAACGGAAGGCTTAATACTGGCTGCTCAAGAACAAGCACTACAAACTAATGCCATGAAAGTGAAGATACAAAAATCTACTGACAATCCAAATTGCCGACTTTGCAATGACAAAGTTGCAATCGGTTTCACATTTAATATGCGAGTGCAGCAAAATCGCGCAAACTGATTACAAAACTAGACATGACCGAGTTGCTAAACTAATCCACTGGATATTGTGTAAAAAATACGACTTGCCTGTGTCCGAAAAGTCACGGGAACATAGGGTGGAAAAAGTTGTCAAGAATGACAGGATGAAGTTCTAGTGGGACTTCCGAATACAGACAGATCGCCATTTGGAACACAACACACCAGATATCGCACTCATAGAGAACCGAAGTGTACAGCTGATTGATATTGCTTTACCAGGAGATGCCAGAGTCGAAGAAAAAGAACTGGAAAAAATTACAAAATACCGCAATCTGGCCATCGAAACTGCGGCGATTATGGACGAAACGCATAACAGGGATATCATTGTCATCAGGGCACTGGGAACCATGTCCAAAAACTTTGCAAAATACATCAGGAAATTGCAGCTTCCTGCAATAACTCCAGCAAAGCAACAAAAAAACTGCGCTACTCGGAACATCTTACATTTTATTTATTTTTATTTTTATTTTATTTTAATCCCATTTATATCCCGCCTTCAGGGCGGCTTACAATTTAAGCACAAACCAATGTGCTTAGCAACAGCCTTCATTCTATGTATATGCCTGCTTATTAGGGCTGGTTGATACCTAGGATGTTGGCAGCAACCCATGTTGACCATTAGTGCCAGTCAATTTGAGTGTTCAGTTGACTGAGTTTCATGTTTAATGAATAAAAGGAAGAAGGAGAAGAAGAAGAAGAAGAAGAAGAAGAAGAAGAAGAAGAAGAAGAAGAAGAAGAAGAAGAAGAAGAAGAAGAAGAAGAAGAAGAAGAAGAAGAAGAAGAAGAAGATAATATTTTGGGCATTCCACTTCCTGTATCTCCTTAGTAGAATCAACCAACCTGTGTATGTGCAGTGGTGATTTGATTCCAGGACTTACTGCTGTACAGCATCTCTCTTCTTCTCTTCTTTGAAATGTAGTACTATTCTGCTCACATTTCCAATCTTTATAAGCTAGGCTATTTTCAGCCAGCAAGAATTTAAAATATTCCTCCTGCACCTGGAAAATATGATTTATTGACCCAAAGTCAACGCTTCATGAGACTCTAGTGCTACGCAGTCTGGCTGAGGAAGCAGGAGGAGGAGTCAGCCGTGCATTAATTTCAATCAATCAGATCAGAATAGATCTGGAAGGGGCCTTGGAGGCCTTCTAGTCTGACCCCCTGCTTAAGCCGGAGACCCTATACCAGGGGTGACAAACTGCCGGCTGGCAGGCTGGATGCGTCGTGCCGAAACCGTGCCCACCCCATTGCCGGTAACGGGGGGGAAAAAAGTTGCGATACGTCACGACATGTCCCGTGACGTTGGGAGTTTGACATCCCTGCCCTGTGCTATACCTGTCCACTCTCTTCTCGAAAAACTCCAGTGATGAAGGCAACTTCTGAACGTCAAGTTGTTCTCCTGGTTAAATTGTTCTCCCCTGTTAGGAAGTTTCTCTTTCTCCTGCCTTCTGGTGCTTTGGAAAACCAGTTGAGACCCCCCTCTTCTTTGCAGCAGCCCCTCAAATACTGGAATGCTTTATTGATGAAACAAGGATTGATGAATCCACCTGTAGGTTTTCTTTCTCTCCAGTTGCTTCTCCTGCTGTGTTATTATACTGTAGAAAGAGATGATGCAATTTCGGTGCTCCGGGGCCCTGATAGGACCTTCCTATAATTGAGCCAAACACGTGGCATCCTGCACATGCTGTTGGTAAAACGCTGCTTCCATGCCTTGAGTTTTAAAAGAAAGCTTCACAGCTTGGCAGAACTATTGTGAGTAATTGTGCCCCTAAACATTTGGTCAGCATACAGCTACCGTTCAAGCTCTCCAGGGCAATTAACCTCACTGAAGCCTTGCTTTAAATAGAGAAACTATTTTAAGCATTTTGAAGGGAAACAGGCCTTCTGATGTTTGTTGCTGGGTTTTGCGTATATCTCAGCAGCCTCGGATTTATTAGACGATTTGACAGATAGTCAGGCGAGTGAGCAAAGGGCATTTTGGTAGATCACGTCATTTGTTTTCAGAAGCTTTACAGAAGTTACGGAAAATCTGTGCGTACTTGTTTAGCTTTTTGAGGAATAGATATGTTAAAAAGCAGCTTTCCCCCCCCCCCCCAGATTTGATTTATACCACAGCTCATTATGTTTTAAACAGTGAGATGCCCACAGAGGTAATGCCACTGCAGGAAGTTTCTGTAAGGTATTAAAAAAAAATGTATCCCTCCCCCAGGAAAAAAAAAGCTTCTGTTCTTCATCTTATAACTTGATTTTTGCTAAGTCTAGCTATGTCCCAACTGTCCTTTCTTTGCCAACTTTTGGGCTAACGTTCCTTTTTTTTCTTCCTTCTTTTCCTCAGAGAATGTAGTTCAAGACTTCACGCTGTTGAATATCTTTCTCACCTGGGTATTCATTTTTCCAAGGCTGTTTTTTTTGTGTCTGTTTGAGTGGCACTGAAAATTAATTTGTCAATGTTCCGGTCTGGCTGCTTTGATCTGTAAAAAGAAAAGTGCTATATATCTAGTAACGTTAATAAAACGGACAGTTGCTCTAAGCTCTTTGAGATTTTAGGAGGCATTGTGCCCATGTTTCTGTAGTTCAGAAACAACTACAAATTTGCCTTTCCTGATTTTTGTCAAATCCTGTTTCACAGAGTTATGAAATGCATATATGCACACACAAATACAGAGTAGAGAGACGTTTTGGGAATGTTCAGTTGGAGTCCAGAAAAGAAAAGGTACAGAGATAAGCCGAAAAATCACACTGGGCTGGGCAGAGCAGTTGCAGGGCAAAATTATAACCATTGGTAAAAAAAACTTTCCTAATGGGTTACCCACAAGTGATGTTATTAGGACAGGATTCAAAACCCCACCTAAAAAAATCCAGATGTTTTATCCTCCTACTCCAGTGTTTCCCCCAAGACCAAATTCTAAAGACACTTGTCAGGTAGAGTATTCTCACAATACTTGGGCCAGAACCATGATATGTGATTGACTGTCCACATGTCAGTATACTTCATCGGTATCCAAAAGTGCTTTTTTCCAAAAGACAACTGGACTTACTGGGTTATTTTCTTTGAAAATGTTTCACTTCTCGTCCAAGAAGATTGTTCAGTTTCTTCAAAAGAAGAAGTTTCTTGGATGAGAAGCGAAATGATTTCAAAGAAAAGGAAAAAAAACCAAGTGGGTCCAGTTGCCTTTTGGAAAAAGCACTTTTGGGACAACTAGGACCTAGATGATTGAGACTCTCTATAGATCAGGGGTCTTCAAACTTGGCCCTTTTATGACTTGTGGACTTCAACTCCCAGAATTCCTCAGCCAGCATGGGGGGAACTATGGCTCCTTCATGACTTGTGGACTTCAACTTCCAGAATTCCTCAGCCAGCGTGCCTGGCTGAGGAATTCTGGGAGTTGAAGTCCACAAGTCATAAAAGGTCCAAGTTTGAAGACCCCTGCTGTAGACAAGCAAAAGGTACCCTCATAAGCCAATATTAAGATGCTGAAAGAAGTCAGGTGTGAGCCTAGTAAAAAAAAATGCAGCTGCTCTGAAGTATTTCTGGCAGGTACACCCCACCCATCCACCCACCCCTCGTGACCTGAATCCTATTTGGTGCCTCAAATGGCACCAAATGCGTAGCCCTGGAAACCAGTCGAACGTTAAAAACCAGTTCCAAAAAGAGCGGTCTTCAAGTGGAATCACTGACCAGCATAAGAAGGCTGGACAGCCATCTAAACGAGATGCTTTATTTTGGATTCCCAGACTGAGCACTCTGCCTCAGTGGGCCCAATCATTTAGAAGGGGGGGTCCCCCAACCACTGGTCCATGAACTTGTCCTGGTCCTGGTCCCCGACCTGTTAGGAACCAGGCTGTGCAAACGAGGGAAGCTTCATCTACGTATATGTGGGATCTAGGTAGCGTGTGAAACCATCCCCCCCACCCCATTGCCAGTCCATGGAAAAAAATGGTTTTTCCCGGTCCCTGGTACCAAAAAAGATTGGGGGCCACTGAATTAGGAAAAAAAACCATTCATGTCTCACCCTCAGTGTTTCAGGTTTAGTTCTTTATTTTTTTATTTTATTGAATTTATATACCACCCTTTCCCGAAGGACTTTACATTTGTTGTTGTTGTTGTTGTTAGTTGCGAAGTCGTGTCCGACCCATCGCGACCCCGTGGACAACGTTCCTCCAGGCCTTCCTGTCCTCTACCATCTTCCGGAGTCCATTTAAGCTCACACCTACTGCTTCAGTGACTCCATCCAGCCACCTCGTTCTCTGTCGTCCCCTTCTTCTATTGCCCTCAGCCTTTCCCAGCATTAGGCTCTTCTCCAGCGAGTCCTTCCTTCTCATGAGGTGGCCAAAGGATTTGAGTTTCAGCTTCAGGATCTGGCCTTCTAAAGAGCAGTCAGGGTTGATCTCCTCTAGGACTGACCGATTTGATCGCCTTGCAGTCCAAGGGACTCGCAGGAGTCTTCTCCAGCACCATAGTTCAAAGGCCTCGATTCTTTGGCGCTCAACCTTTCTTATGGTCCAACTTTCACAGCCATACATTGCAACTGGGAAGACCACAGCCTGGACTATGCGCACTTTTGTTGGCAGGGTGATGTCTCTGCTTTTCAGTGTGCTGTCTTTACATTAGGGTGATGGAATTCCGTCTTGTTTTCTTGCAAAAAACAATGTAATAATATTTTCTATCACGTTCTGTGCATTTTAGAGGTACTTTCAGCACAGTGAATGGGCCTCCAGCTGTGAAGTCTGCATTAAGGTTAATGGACGTAGCACAGTAAGATCACGGACACTTTGCTGCAAATTTACCTCACTGCAGGTAACCATTACTCTTGAGGTCTTGAGGCAAGGAAGAGCTGTATAAAAATGCAGCTCTTCATGCCCCCCCCCCACCCCCATCCAAACTTAATTTGTCAGAAAACTGCGGACCCCTTTCATGAATATTGCGTTCCATGTTTTGTGACGTTTTTCGTTTCAAGACTTGCAGGTGGGAACTGAATTAATTCACATGAAAAGCCGAACAAAAGCCATCGACACTCCAGAGCGCCAGTTTTTGTGAGTCAGCGGGGCAGGAACAGGTTAAGGGTTTTGAGCACTGAATAGAAATCCAGTGGATTTCTACATTATTATTACAGTTGGTTGCCGAGTCAGTCAAAGGTTTAGTCTATATTTGGCATTTTTATTCACCTGTTAAATCCTTCCCAAAGACCTGGAGTAGGCAGGCGTTGTTTTTGATGGTGTTTAAAGGTAAAGCATGATGTAAGCTGTTCAATGTAAACCTGCCTATACTCCTCTTCCTCCTCCTCCTCCTCCTCCTCCACCACCACCACCATCATCATCATCTCTTTATCTTAAACACGTTTGTGCTTGTTTATTTTGCATGTATGTGTGTCAGCTCAAGGCAGTGAGTACACATAATGCTCCTTCCTCCTCCTAGTCTCGTCCCCATAACAACAACCCTGTGAGGTGGGTTGGGCTGCGCGAGAGTGCCTGGCCCAAGGTCACCCAGCTAGCTTTCATCCCTAAGGCAGGACTGGAACACACAGTCTCCTGGTTTGTAGGCCAACACCTTCACCACTGCACCAGCAATGTCTTGGAGATGCATTGACGCAGTTTTCTTCAGCCTGGTGGCTCTTTCAGGATTCCATCGTCCCCAGCCAGGGTGATCCAAAGTCAGCAATTATAAAAATGTAATTGGACACCTGGAGGGCAGGAAGTGGTGACAGTAATCCAAGCATCTGAAGTCAAATGTAATTAACTAATTATATTTACAATGCGTAACTTATACCCGTCCCAATTCCCCACATTTTGGCTGCCCTTAAAAAATCTATAAATTAAAATGAATTAAAAATGGCTTTCAAAAAAAATCCCACCCAATTCTAACCCCCCTCCTATCTATCTATCTATCTATCTATCTATCTATCTATCTATCTATCTATCTGTCTGTCTGTCTGTCTGTCTGTCTGTCTGTCTGTGTGTGTGTGTGTGTGTGTGTGTGTGTGTGTGTGTGTGTGTGTGTATGTATTTGCTCCAGGTCCCCATATATTTGAGGATTTTTTTCCTCCTCCTTGTTGTGCATTCTTTTTTTTAATGTATTTCAGAAGTGAATATCACTTATTAGCTGACTAAAGGGAAAATTAATTCATTAAGGACAGGAAGTCCTTAACCTAGGGCAGGGGGGTGGGGAACCCGGGCTCTTTTATGACTTGTGAACTTCAACTCCCAGAATTCCTGAGCCAGCCATTGAGACTAGAATTTCTGCTGCCAAAGCAAGTTGGTTTTTAGGAAGGGCCGATTATACGACCTTCTTTGTTCTTAAGAGAATCACTCTTAAGTGATTGTTCAGGGCTCCCCCCCCCCGTTGATTCCGCTTGTCGAAAGTCGGTTGGGAAGATCACCATGGAGATCCCAGGTTCCCAGGACACTGGACCGTCATAAGTACCATCGGTCCTTTGCCGAGCAGCTGAATGTCGATCCCGTGAACCTTGAGGTTGCTGCAATGGACGTAAGTGGAAGAACTGATTGTAAGTCACTTTGTTCCGTGCCGTTGTGACTTTGAATGGTCACTAAATGAATGATTGCAAGTGGAGAACTACCTGTAGTGTTTTTTTCCTCTGGCTAATTCTCACCACAGTGGATTTATTTGTAGGTTCCTAACTTTACACGAGAACACATTTAGAATGATGTCCGTCAATTTGTATACTTTTCCCACTTGAGTTTAACAGAAAGCATTGTCTCATCATCGAGTGAAACGCTGTAAAAGTGGTTTTGTTTCACTTCGGTGTCCGTTTTTGCTCCAAATTACACTTAATTTTGCTTTACTTCTAAAAAACGTTTTCCCCTTGGCTTCTTTTGATCTCTTGATAGTTATTTATAGGAAACAGCACCTTTGGGATAGCAAATATTTTCCAGATAGAAGACGAGTCTCGGTAGAAAACAGCTTTGGGCAAGGAAAATGTTCCTGCTCGGGGCTTTATGAAACATAATGTAAATGTTGTGGTTGATTTAAACAATCGACTAACATCATATATATAGTTTGACTCCGAGTCTTAGACTTCAAAATGAAAGATCATTTTTGGCTGTTTTGCAAAATTGCACACAATTGTCACTGTCACACATAACAGATTTGGCAGATGTCGCTTCACTGCAAATTTGCTTTCATTAAATGATCTGGAACTCTTTTTTTTTTAAAAAAAAATCTTGCTTAATTTGCCAGTCTGTTCCATATGAATAATACCAAGAAAACTACATGGATAGACATGAGCTTAGCTTGAAAATTTATTATACTCAATACGTGGGATGTTTTCATTTACTAATATTCTTTATTGATTATTGTCTGGGACTAAACTTTCTATCCGTTGCCAAGTATCCAAAAGGCAAAAAGAATTAAATTAGATTATATCCAGTGAAGCCACAGGCTCTCTTCTCAAAAATGGTGGTGTGATCTGGCAGATAATGTATTAATATACTCGTCAATGCTGCTAACATTGCATTGACAACAGATGGAGATGGAACCATTTTCTTCTTATGTTTTACTCTTAGAGTTAAAGTTAGAGTTAGACTTAGATGATGCTGGGAGGAGGAATGTGCATGAGAGTTTAGCTAGACATAACAATAGTGAACCTAGTTTGAGTACCAAGGTTATTGAAATAAGAGGTGATAAAGAATTGGCGGCTGGAGTGGAAGCCTGCATTTCAAACTAATTGGGGAATGTGATTTATGACTGTCAACTGGGGGAAGGACTCAGTGGGTTAGGACACTGAGCTTGTCAATCAGAAGGTCGGCAGTTTGGCGGGTCGAATCCCGAGTGCCGCGTAACAGAGTGAGCGCCTGTTACTTGTCCCAGCTTCTGCCAACCTAGCAGTTCGAAAGCACGTAAAAAATGCAAGTAGAAAAATAGGGACCACTACGGTGGGAAGGTAACAGCGTTCCGTGCGCCTTTGGCGTCTAGTCATGCTGGCCACATGACCACGGAGATGTCCTCGGACAAGCGCTGGCTCTTCGGCTTTGAAACGGAGATGAGCACCGGCCCCTAGAGTCAGAAACGACTAGCACGCACGTGCGGGGGAACCTTTACCTTTACCTTTTACTATGTGCTCAGGGGAGGGGAATTCAGATTTTGGCTTCGATTGTGTTAGTGCCGATGCTACGCTGCTCAAATAAAGATTCTTTAAGGTAAGCAATGCCTCAAAGTTCTTTGAAGAGTTTCATCTGCCGGAACCATGACAATACCATTTGTGTTTATGCATAGTTTGTAAAGCTATTAAAGACAAATAAGAGTATTGGAGCTCCACGTTTTCCAGGTCCCAGCACAGGTAATCCTTCATTTCTAACAGTTCATTTAAGTGACCGTTCAGGGTTACAACGGCACTGGAAAAAATGTGACTTGTGACCATTTTTCACCCTTAATGACCGTTGCAGCATCCCCGTGGTCACGTGCTCAAAATTCAGATGCTTGGCAACTGACTCCCATTTGTGACGGTCGCAGCGTGTCCCGGGGTCACGTGATCCCCTTTTTGCGCCATTCTGACAAGCAAAAGCAACAGGGAAGCCGGGTTCACCATAACAGCCATGCTACTAACTTAACCACTGCAGTATTTCATTTAACAACGGTGGCAAGAAAGGGTCATAAAGTGGAGGCAAACTCACTTAAACAACTGTCTCGCTCAGCAATAGAAATTCCGTAAATTCAGCTTTTGTCCCATTGCAAATAACGGAGGTGATTGTCTAAGTTAGATGCACAGGGTTGCAGTAGATTGTGACTTCGTTTTTGTTTTTTTAAGCTCTGTGAATTCATGTTCGACCAGCCAGAGAAACTACAGGTAACTGACTTACAACAGTTCACTTAGTTACAACTGCACCTGAAAAAAGTGACTTACAACTGTTTTTTTTTTTCACAATTTACCGTATTTATCGGCGTATAACACGCACTTTTTCTTCCTGAAAATAGGGGGCAAATGATGTGTGCGTGTTATATGCCGATATAATGTTAATAACCCATTATCCGAAGCTGCAGCTGAAATTTCCTTTTTAAAATGAGGTGCCTGTTATACGCCGGTGCATGTTATACGCCGATAAATACGGTATTTATTTTATTTATAATTAAATTTTTATACCGCCCAATTCCCGAAGGACTCAGGGCGGTTTACAGGGCAGCATCAAATACAATATAAAAATAGTATAAAATTGAAATAGATTAAATTACTTAAGCCCAACAATTAAAACAATATTAAAAGCTAAAACCCCTTCAGTCCAGGCATGATAGATCAAAAAACCATTGACTATTGTGTTTACATTTTTTTTTAATCATTTTTTCCCCATTTTATTTTTGTAACCCACCCAGAGTAGACACAGTGAGATGGGTGGCAAATTTAACGAACAAATCCGTATCCTACTAAAAATCTTGATGTCTGTAACCTTTAATTGGGCCAAAACAGTGCACTACAGCAGGGTTCCCCAACCTTGGCAACTTGAAGACCTTTGGACTTCAACTCCCAGAATTCCCCAGCCAGCATGGCTCTCCAAGTTCAGCAATTTTAAGACTTTGGGGACTTCAGCTCCCAGAATTCCTCAGCCAGCCCTGGCCATTATAAGACTTAGGGACTTCAGCTCCCAGATTTAGAATTGACTGACTTGGCTGGCTGAGGAATTCTGGGAGTTGAAGTCCCCAAATCTTAAAGTTGCCAATGTTAGACAGCCGTGCTGGCTGATGAATTCTAGGAGTTGAAGGCCCCAAGGCTTAAAATCGCCGAGTTTGCAGAGCCATGCTGGCTGGGGAATTCTGGGAGTTGAAGTCCACAAGTCTTAAAGTTGCCGAGGTTGCACTACAGGACAAGAGTTTTTGAACCAAGGTGCCTCAAATGGACTAACATACAGAATGCATCCAAAAGGTTATCAGCTATGATCAAGCCAGCAGGAAGACAGACGTTGCTCTTAACTCTCACGGCTTTCTTTCCCTTTTTTTTCTTTTTGTCCTTGGTCATTTCATTTCTCTGTTTAGGTAAGGCAATATCTCTGAACCGATGGCCTCCTAGCAGGTCACATGGGTGGTATCAGGCGCAGGAAATCAGGAGCCCGGGCAGTACAAATGAATGTATACAGGTGAAACTCGAAAAATTAGAATATCGTGCAAAAGTTCATTTACTTCACTAATGCAACTTAAAAGGGGAAACTAATATATGAGATAGACTCATTACATGCAAAGCAAGATAGTTCAAGCCCTGATTTGTCATAATTGTGATGATTATGGCGTACAGCTCATGAAAACCCCAAATCCACAATCTCAGAAAATTAGAATATTGTGAAAAGGTGCAATATTCTAGGCTCAAAGTGTCCCACTCTAATCAGCTAATTAAGCCATAACACCTGCAAAGGGTTCCTGAGCCTTTAAATGGTCTCTGTCTGGTTCAGTAGGAATCACAATCATGGGGAAGACTGCTGACCTGACCTGACAGTTGTGCAGAAAACCATCATTGACACCCTTCATAAGGAGGGAAAGCCTCAAAAGGTAATTGAAAAAGAAGTTGGATGTTCCCAAAGTGCTGTATCAAAGCACATTAATAAAAAGTTATGTGGAAGGGAAAAGTGTGAAAGAAAAAGATGCACAAGCAGCAGGGATGACCGCAGCCTGGAGAGGTTTTTGTCAGGAAAAGGCCATTCAAAAGTGTTGGGGACTGAGGCTGGAGTCAGTGCATCAAGAGCCACCACACACAGATGGATCCTGGACATGGGCTTCAAATGTCGTATTCCTCTTGTCAAGCCGCTCCTGAACAACAAACAACGTCAGAAGCGTCTTACCTGGGCTAAAGAAAAACAGACCTGGTCTGTTGCTCAGTGGTCCAAAGTCCTCTTTTCTGATGAGAGCAACTTTTGCATCTCATTTGGAAACCAAGGACCCAGAGTCTGGAGGAAGAATGGAGAGGCACACACTGCAAGATGCTTGAAGTCCAGTGTGAAGTTTCCACAGTCTGTGTTGATTTGGGGAGCCATGTCATCTGCTGGTGTTGGTCCACTGTGCTTCATTAAGTCCAGGGTCAACGCAGCCGTCTATCAGGAGATTTTGGAGCACTTCATGCTTCCTTCCGCGGACGAGCTTTATGGGGATGCTGACTTCATTTTCCAGCAGGACTTGGCACCTGCCCACACTGCCAAAAGCACCAAAACAATGACCATGGGATTACTGTGCTTGATTGGCCAGCAAATTCACCTGACCTGAACCCCATAGAGAATCTATGGGGCATTGCCAAGAGAAAGATGAGAGACATGAGACCGAATAACGCAGAAGAGCTGAAGGCCGCTATTGAAGCATCCTGGTCTTCCATAACACCTCAGCAGTGCCACAGGGTGATAGCTTCCATGCCAGGCCGCATTGAGGCAGTAATTGCTGCAAAAGGGGCCCAAACCAAGCACTGGGTACATATGCATGCTTATACTTTTCAGAGGTCCGATATTGTTCTATGTACACTCCTTGTTTTATTGATTGCATATAATATTCTAATTTTCTGAGATTGTGGATTTCGGGTTTTCATGAGCTGTACGCCATAATCATCACAATTATGACAAATCACGGCTTGAACTATCTTGCTTTGCATGTAATGAGTCTATCTCATATATTAGTTTCCCCTTTTAAGTTGCATTACTGAAATAAATGAACTTTTGCACGATATTCTAATTTTTTGAGTTTTACCTGTAAATGTTTTGCAAGTTTACGCTTTCCACAAGAATCTGAACTACTAACAGTCGAAGCAAATTAGTGGTAGATAAAGACTCAGCAGACGTTAAGGTGGGCTGGACTTAGATCTCTTGTGGACGAGAAGTGCCTCGAGATTGATGACACGTTTGACCCCTCCTCCCTCGGGCTCAGCCCGGTCATCTCTTACAGGTTGCGTAGTATACATTTAATGTTGAACTTCTGCATTTCATGATGTGTATAGATCATGTTACACAGACTTTTAGTCACCTAACGTGTTTGGGTTACGTATTTGAAGCTATCTGAGCAATTCTGAAGTAAATAGCACCATGGCAGAAATAAATAGGTTAAATATTTTTACTATTCTGTTTTTAGACGTTGGAAGCCATCTTGAATTTCAGATATTCAGGAGGCCCTGGACATATTGATGGATATTATAGGAATTTGTCCCTTGGGCTGCATGTGGACGTTGAGCCATCTGTGTTCTTCACACGTGTCAGTACCTTGCCTGCAACAAGGTAAGTTGTGTTTATTGAGAAAAAGTATTTCTTCATTTAAAATGAGTAATATCAATAATGAAGCTTAACGCCAATTCTGAAATAGTCTTTTTTTTCCTGCCAAATACTCAAATAGTAGTGACTTTACTATTAAAATTCTTAGGTATCTTGTTCTATAGCTACTGTATATGAAGGCTGATCAGCAATGAACATATGGTTAGATTTTCTGCTTCATCTATTTTTTATTTTTTTCTTCATCTTATTTTTTTATAAGAGTAATTCATCAAGAAATTCTCGAGCAAAAATAAGAGACAATTTGTACACTATTGTACACAATTTGTACACTAGAGCTGAGACTCTAGAAAGAGTGCAGAGAAGAGCAACAAATATGATCAGGGGGTAAAGGTAAAGGTTCCCCCGCACATGTGTGCTAGTCGTTTCCGACTCTAGGAGCCGGTGCTCATGTCCGTTTCAAAGCCGAAGAGCCAGCGCTTGTCCGAGGACGTCTTCGTGGTCATGTGGCCGGCATGACTAGACGCCAAAGGCGCACGGAACGCTGTTACCTTCCCACCGGAGTGGTCCCTATTTTTCTACTTGCATTTTTACGTGCTTTCAAACTGCTAGGTTGGCAGAAGCTGGGACGAGTAACAGGCGCTTGCTCTGTTATGCAGCACTCGGGATTCGACCCGCCAAACTGCCGACCTTCTGATCGACAAGCTCAGCGTCCTATAACCAACGGATGCTGGAATTGGGTATGTCTAGTCTAATGAAGAGAAGGACGAGGGGGGATATGATACCAGTCTTCCAGTATCTCAGAAGCTGCCCCAAAAAAGAGGCAGTCAAGCTATTCTCCAAAGCACCTGAAGGCAGGACAAGAAGCAACGGATGGAAACCAATCAAGGAGAGAAGCAACCTAGAACTAAGGAGAAATTTCCTGACAGTTAGAACAATTAACCAGTGGAACAACCTGCCTCCAGAAGCTGTGAATGCTCCAACCCTGGAGGTTTTTACGAAGAGACTGGACAGCCATTTGTCTGAAATGGTATAGGGTTTCCTGCCTGAGCAGGGGGTTGGACTAGATGACCTCCAAAGTCCCTTCCAACTCTGTTATTCTGTTCTGTTCTATTCCCAGTTCACCTTTTTATTTGTCAATGGTTGATAAAAATATTCATTATGTACCATTGAACCAGGATTGATTCTTAAAGATCACATAAATTACTCCGGACAACCTGGTCTTGGTTCATCCATCACTACTCCACATTTGTGCCAGTTTCCTCTTTTTCATCCCTTCCACATCTCCCAGCATTAGTTAATTTAGTTAATTTTAGTTAATTTAGTTAATTAGAGACCTCTCCAGAGAGCTAGGTCTTCTTATAGCGTGTCCAAAGTATGATAATCTAAGCATGTTTATTTAAGCCTTGGGTGAGAACTGGATGATCCATTTGTTCGTTTTCCTGGTTATCCATGGTATTCTCAGGAATCTTCTCCAGTGCCAAAGTTTAATATTGTCAGTATTTGTTCTGTCTTATTTCTTCAAAGTTCAACTTTTGCTTTTCTCCTTCCTAATTCTGATTTTGTGGATAGAGGCGCATCTTGGCATCTTTTCCAAGATTTTTATGGCCATTTTACTGTACTCCATGGCATACTTCTTAAAGGTTAGTTCCTTTGTCATTGATAGTTGATTCTAAAAAGTAGAAGTTATCCACCACTAGTTGATTATCTGGATGCGACCCCAGACCTCATCCATATGATCAGTGGCCTGACTCACTGGCGGGATCACACACTAGATCAGATCTAGATCTGTTTTTTGTGTTGGGGCAATGACAATATGATCCGAAGTCAGGGATGTTATTATCAGTCACTTTATGGGCAGATCATCTACTCCTAGGTTGTAGTTCTTCATACCAGCTTCTCGCCACAGTTGTGCCATCCCTGCTTCAGACAGGAAGGCGGTGCAGAGAGTGGTGAGGATGGCTGAAAAGATCATTGGCAGTTCCCTCCCTCCCATCTCGGACATAGCACAGAAGCGATGCTTGAGCAGAGTCTGCAAGATTATCTGGGATGCTACCTCTTCGCGACCTGTTTTCCTTGTTACCTTCTGGGCGGAGGGGGCTTCGTGGTACCCGCAGCAGAACATCCAGATTCAGCCACAGTTTCGTTCCATACAATATAAATCTTGTGAACTCTCAGGCTTCCTCTTCCCGTTATGTATTCAAGATGGACAGTGTTTAATATTCACATGTTATGTATATGCAGGGGTGTATATATATATATATGTTGCATATAGTATGTATATTTAATAATTTAATTTGTATACCGCCCTTCTCCCGAAGGACTCAGGGCGGTGAACAGGGCAATACATAATAAAAAACCAGATACAAAAATTAAAAAGTAATTAAATAACAATGCCCGTAATAAATTAATACATATTGAAGTTAAAACCGATTACAAAACCCAACCCCAACCCATCAGACCAGGCCAGCTTGTTCAAAAAGAAAGGTTTTGAGATCGCGCCAGAAGGAGCGAAGGTCGGGGGCCGTCCGGAGCCCAACCGGCAAGCGGTTCCATAGGTCTGGCGTGCCCACAGAGAACGCTCTCCCCCTGGGGCCACCAATCGACATTCCTTGATCGGAGGCACCCTGAGGAGGCCTTCTCTGTGGGAGCGCACTGGACGGAGGGAAGTTGACGCCGGCCGCAGGTTGTATATAGTACGTTTAGGTGTGTATCATGTATGTGTTCACTTTGAAAGCAGGCAACTAAATTTCATTTTTCATGTATGTCGTTGTGCCCACAGTAAAAAAATGACAATAAAGCTTATCTTATCTTATCTTATCTTATCTTATCTTATCTTATCTTATCTTATCTTATATCATCTTATATCATCTTATATCATCTTATCTTATCTGCAGTATTCCCTCCTATATGTTGTGACAGTACTGGTGCAATTCTGGTACATTTGGCCAGAATGCCACAAGCATTTGTGTAGAGGACAAGATGGAATTTGGTTTGGGATCAAATGAATGTACACCAGCCAGAATAATTAATTGCAAGGATAAGGAAGAATATTTTTACATAGCCTAGTAAGTGATCTCATTGTCCCCAAGGGGATGACCTTGAACTTAAGTGAGACCCCCATCTCACAGAAAGGAAAGTTAGGAAACCTAATCTGCTCTCAACAGCATAGTTGTAGCAACCTCTCCCCCTTTATAGGTAAATTATTTGTGAAAAAAAACATTTCGTTTTAGATAACCAGAGTCTCATTCAGTGATAAAAACTGTGTGATAGTGCAAGAACTCTGTATTTTGTCGGTTGCATGTGGGTTGTATATAACTGATTTGAAAATTGTTCCTTGAAAGTGTACACAGTATGTTTAATAATATGTTTGATGTGATATTGTACTTATTTCAATTTTCCAAATAGTACTCGCCAGTGCCATTTGCTCCTTGATGTGTTCAACTCAACGGAACATGAACTCATGATCAGTGCAAAGAACAATGAAGATTTAGTGTTGCATGCTGGAGAATGCCAGCGGTAAGTTCAGACTTTTTTTGTTTACTGGGTTCTCATTTTTTTTCAAGATACACCGCTTTATTGTATGCCCCAAGATTTACACTGAAGAAAGTTTTTTTTAATTTGAAAAGATTATTTTGTTGAATTTATTTTTGCGTCAGGGAGATTTTTTTGCAAATTTTTCCTATATGACAATATGTGGAGGTTGACTGGGAAGGAAAAACAGAAATTTAAAAAAAGAAATAGGAAAGGAAAGGAAATTCTATAAGAACAGTGGGGTCTAGTTTGGTGTAGTGGTTAAAGCATCAGACTGGAAAACAGGAAACCGTGAATTCAAGTTCTGCCTTAGCCATGAAAGCCAGCTGGGTGACCTTGGGCTTGGGCCAATCTCTCTCTCTCTCTCTTTCTCTCTCTCTCTCTCTCTCTCTCTCTCTCTCTCTCTCTCTCTCTCTCTCTCTCTCTCTCCAATCCACCTCACAGGGTTGTTGTGGGGAAAATCGGAGGAGCAAAGCTGTGTTGGACATGTTTGCCACCTTCAGTTATTTGTAAAAACAATAAGATTGAGATACAAATGACACAAATAAATGTCATGCGATATTACAATTAACTAAACAGTACAGTTGTAACAGAGTGAGCGCCTGTTACTTGTCCCAGCTTCTGCCAACCTAGCAGTTCGAAAGCACGTAAATATGCAAGTAGAAAAATAGGGACCACTACGGTGGGAAGGTAAAAGCGTTCCGTGCGCCTTTGGCGTCTAATCATGCCGGCCACATGACCACCGAGACGTCCTCGGACAAGCGCTGGCTCTTTGGCTTTGAAACGGAGATGAGCACCGGCCCCTAGAGTCAGAAACGACTAGCACGCACGTGCGGGGGAACCTTTACCTTTTTACAGTTGTACAAGCTGTTAATCAGGAGCTTAGCAGGGTTATGTTATAGCAATAGCAGTAGCACTTAGATTTATATACTACTTCACAGTGCTTTACAGCACACTTTAGGCAGTTTACAATGTCATCATATTGCCCCCAAGAATCTACGTCCTCATTTTCCCGACCTCGGAAGCATGGATGCCCAAACCAACCTTGAGCCCTTCAGGATCGAACTCCTGGCTGTGGGCAGAGTCAGCCTGCCATACTCCATTCTAACCACTGCATCATCAGAGCTCATGATATCCTAGAGTTCTCCCTGGAACAGGGGTAGGCAACCTTGGCTCTTTTATGACTTGTGGACTTCAACTCCCAGAATTCCTGAGCCAGCATGGCTCAGCTTGGAAACCTCTCCCTGTCCCCTCAGCATGGCTGGCTCAGGAATTCTGGGAGTTGAAGTCCCCGAGTCAAAAAAGAGCCAAGGTTGCCTACCCCTGCCCTAGAAGAAACAAATGTCATTTTAGAATAGTCTGGATTATCTGATAACAATTGATAACAATTTGTATTCCACAAGCATTTCAGCAAGTTATTTTCCTTTTTAAAATCCAGCTATTTAATTCCACTTGTTGGCAACCTGATTGACTCACCTCTTCCCTTTCTCACAATAAAAAGAGTATATTTACCGCCAAAGCAAGTGAGCAATAAAAGGAAGAGCTGGACAGGAAGAAGATAGGCAAAGCATCTAATTAAAGGTGATTAAAAGTAGGAAAAGAGGTGAAGCATATCATTAAATGCCGCTCTTTCGTTTACATTTTAAAATAGTTTTGTAAATGCTCTTTTCTTTGGCAACCGAAGAAGATGCTTGGTATAGAAAATTTAGGTTGATGTTGTATAATCAGCCTCCTGACGTCAAAAAAAGCCAAAAGTTTATATTTGATTATTGTTTCCTTGAGGAAAAACCGCAATTTCCAAATTTCCATGTCCCTTATTCTCCCTTCTGCATCAGTGGAGATTTTCATTTCATTTGTCTCAAAAACACATCAGTTATTCATTTATTATCATTTATGGCCATAAAATCAACCCTTTTGGCATTAATAAAGCCACAAGCCTCATCTGAAAGTATCAGTTGAGGCTTGAGAAGGGAAGATCTGATTGTGGAAAACAGGGGCAGCGTTTCCAATTTACGTTTCGTACGCATTCCTGGGAAATAATGAACTCACCTAAACAATAAGCCAGACAACAAAACCAAAAGCTGATCCCTGTAACCATTTGAAATCTAAGATATCAGCCTGACCTCAATACCTGGGAAGATTCTGGAAAAGATAATCAAGCAACGAACCCTTTTCCTGTAGTAGTTCACATAATTTAGGGGATTGGAGGCTAAAACATGTCAGGAACGGTTGCTGGAATTGGGTATGTCCAGTTTAATGAAGAGAAGGACGAGGGGGGACATGATAGCAGTGCTCCGGTATCTCAGAGACTGCCCCAAAGAAGAGGGAGTCAAGCTCTTCTCCAAAGCGCCTGAAGGCAGGACAAGAAGCAACGGATGGAAACTCATCAAGGAGAGAAGCAACCTAGAACTAAGGAGAAAGTTCCTGACAGTTAGAACAATTAACCAGTGGAACAACCTGCCTCCAGAAGCTGTGAATGCTCCAACACTGGAAGTTTTTAAGAAGAGACTGGACAGCCATTTGCCTGAAATGGTATAGGATTTCCTGCCTGAGCAGGGGGTTGGACTAGATGACCTCCAACATCCCTTCCAACTACTTCTTCTTCTTCTTCTTCTTCTTCTTCTTCTTCTTCTTCTTCTTCTTCTTCTTCTTCTTCTTCTTCTTCTTCTTATTATTATTATTATTATTATTATTATTATTATTATTATTATTATTATTATTATTAAACTTATTCATAGAGCATGAAACTCAAAGCATGAAATAATAATAGTAATAATAATAATATTTATTATTTATTATTTATTATTTTATTATTATTTTATTTTATTATTTATACCAAATTATTATTATTATTTTATATTATTATTATTATTATTATTATTATTATTATTATTATTATTATTATTATTATTATTATTTTGGCATCGGCTGTTTTCCTAGTATGCAAAATACAGATAGCCCTCCACTTATGGTCACCGCTGAGCCCAAAATTCTTGTGGTTAAGCCAAGATGGTTGTTAAGTCAATGTTGTCCCATTTTACGATGTCTCTTGCCACAGTTGTTAAGTGAATCACGACAGCTAACTAGTAACACAGTTTTTAGAGGAATCTGGCTTTCCCCATTTACTCTGCTTGTCAAAAGGTTGCAAAAAAGGGGACTCACGTGACCCAGGGACGCTGCGACCGACGTAAATATGAATCAGTTGCCAAGCATCCACATTTTTATCAGGCGACCCTGGGGATGCTGCAGTGGGTCGTAAGTGCGAAAAACGATAAGTCACTTTTTTCGGTGCCGTTGTAATTTTGAACGGTCGCTAAGCCAACTGTTGTAAGTCGAGGACTACCTGTATTGTTTTTTTTTTAAATACAGCACAGAGGATTTTTTTTATTGAAGTGTACCCCAGACAAATTTTGAAACTGGAACATTATTCTATCTTGTCATATTTGATAGAAAGCTACGTGCTATTTTCAGAGACAATTTAAAAAGTCTCTAATTATAAATACATTTCCTCCTCCTCCCTCCACCCCCCACCCCCACCCCCAAACAATTTTTTGGAGGATGAGTGTAGGCCAGAGGGTTAGGGTCTCCTGAAAGATTGTGTTTTGTGTGTCTGATTGCTACCACTAGCAATCACTGCCCCTGGGATTGCTTCTTCCTGGATCTTTTTTGTATGTGCACATGTGACACGCAGGCTGCAGACCAACTCCAGATAACAGCTGGAAACTAAACATTTTTCTCATCCGCAACTTAAGGACCTAATGACATTCTTTTGAGGATCATCCAGTGTGGTTGTTACGAAGATGTTAAACCAGGGGTCTTGAAACTTGGTCCTTTTGTGACTTGTGGACTTCAACTCCCAGAATTCCTCAGCCAGCCATGCTGGCTGAGGAATTCTGGGAGTTGAAGTCCACAAGTCACAAAAGGGCCAAGTTTCAAGACCCCTGTGTTAAACCTTCTTTCCTAGCTCTTTTTTTTTTTACTCTATGCTGCTTCTTGGAGTAGAACGAAAAGTATCAACCTTCTTTAAAGAGTGGCGGCATCTAACAGCAGCATCCAATTTCTTTTGTGACACAAATACTGCCTTCCTCATTAATGGTGTCTTGAAATTGCCTTTAGTTGCTATAGTAACTCTTACCAGTTTTTACACATAGTGTTTATTCTGAGAAAGGTTATTGTGGCAACTACTACTAATTGGGAAGCTTTCCCATAGAAGCTACTATTTTTAAGCTATGTTAACAATACTCCATCTGTTAAATATAGCAAAAAAAAAAAAACAACAAACCAAAACCAAAACTGATAGATCAGCAAGAAACAGTAAATTTTAACCAACGCTCTTGCTTTTACTAAACGTAGGATAGATATAGTTTCTGATTAGTGAGTGCGGAAGAGTTGATGTTACAGCTGACTACCATACTCTATATCCGAAATCACCCAACAGTCCTTCCAAACAAACCATACTTGTTAAGTTTTCTCCCCTAATTGTAGTGATAAGAATTTAACAAATAACAAGAGTTGGAAGGGACCTTGGAGGTCATCTAGTCCAACCCCTTGCTCAGGCAGGAAAATCAATACCATTTCAGACAAATGGCTGTCCAGTCTCTTCTTAACAACCTGCCTCCAGAAACGGTGGATGCTCCAATACTGGAAGTTTTTATTGGAGTATTGGAGCATCCACCGTTTCTGGAGGCAGGTTGTTCCCCTGGGTAATTTGTTCTAACAGGAAATTTCTCCTCAGTTCTTGGTTGCTTCTCTCCTTGGTTAGTTTCCATCCGTTGCTTCTTGTCCTGCCTTCGGGCGCTTTGGAGAATGGCTTGACTCCCTCCTGTTTGGGGCAGCCCCTGAGATATTGGAAGATATTGCTATCATGTCACCCCTACTCCTTCTTTTCATTAAACTAGACATTCTTGAACATTTAACATGCTAACTGAGCCCTGTAGAGTCTGAAGTGTAACTCTTGAATGTTTTGCAATTTCTCTGAACTTTGCACTCTCTGACCCTGGAGTGAATTTGCTGGGATATCCACTCTTGCGAAGATTGGCAACTGTCTTGTATGTTTTCCAGTTCTGCATAATCTTCCTCACTATAGTATGATAAAAAGGACGCGGTGGCTCAGTGGGTTAGGACACTGCGCTTGTCGATCAGAAGGTTGGCAGTTTGGCGGGTCGAATCCCGAGTGCCACGTAACAGAGCGAGCGCCTGTTACTCGTCCCAGCTTCTGCCAACCTAGCAGTTCGAAAGCACGTCAAAATGCAAGTAGAAAAATAGGGACCACTACGGTGGGAAGGTAACAGCGTTCCGTGCGCCTTTGGCGTCTAGTCATGCCGGCCACATGACCACGGAGACGTCCTCGGACAAGCGCTGGCTCTTTGGCTTTGAAACGGAGATGAGCACCGGCCCCTAGAGTCGGAAACGACTAGCACATATGTATGGAACCTTTACCTTTATAGAATGATGGACTTTAAGTTGCTTGGAAATGGCCTTATAGCCCTGCCCAGATTGATGGAGAGCAACAATTACTTGTCTAAAATCATTGCTGATGGGTTTTTTCCCCTCTTTGGCGTTGTGTTTACATACACCTCAGTGCTGGAACAGCAAACTCCTAAAACCTGGGCTTTGTCTCTCACACTGATGATCAGTTGATCAAGGACACTTGATTGGCAGCACCTGACTGTCACTTAGCCTTTTCATACCTTCTGGGACAGGAACAGCACACTTAGTTTTTTCTTGTTCATCTGAGGTTGTGCCTGCTTGCTTTTAAGAACTGCTAAGGACCAGGTGACGTTTACCTTATCCTGACAACGTAAAATCATAGAACTCAAAGAGTGTTTACTTTTTCAAACATGACTGTACATATACCGAAAAAATGGCATGGTGAAAGTACAATTCCAAATTTTGGAAGAAGGTTTGGAATAACCAAATAAAAACAGAGGTCACATGGATATCGAATACAGAAATAACAAGCAAAATGATGAACAAATTGAAAACATTTTAACAACCACAGAAATTATGAAAGAATTGGCGTTATATGTGCACTAGGAAAAGATGAGCTTCATGGAGTTTGGCTCAGGGATCTTATTTATTTTACATTCTCGTCTTGCAACAACAACAACAACTTTATTGTCACTTTGAATGTACACCAATCGGCATACCTCAAAATGAAATTTCGTTGCATACTGCACTCAAAGGGTCACCACCTCCAATATACACTCCTTGTTTGTGGCCAGCTCAAGTTTGTTGTTGTTAGCTGCAAAGTTATATCCAACCCATCGCAACCCCATGGACAATGTTCCTCCAGGCCTTCCTGTCCTCTACCATCTTCTGGAGTCCCTTTAAGCTCACGCCTACTGCTTCAGTGACTCCACCCAGCCAGCTCATTCTCTCTCGTCCCCTTCTTCTCTTGCCCTCAAACCTTTCCCAGCGTTAGGCTCTTCTCCAGTGAGTCCTTCCTTCTCATTAGGTGGCCAAAGGATTTGAGTTTGAGCTTCAGGATCTGGCCTTCTAAAGAGCAGCCAGGGTGGATCTCCTCTAGGACTGACCGGTTTGATCGCCTTGCAGTCCAAGGGACTCACAGGAGTCTTCTCCAGCACCACAGTTCAAAGGCCTCAATTCTTTGGCGCTCAGCCTTTCTTATGGTCCAGCTTTCCAGCTCAAGTTACCGATCTTCCATTTTAGTTTCTAGGCAGCGAATGATGGCAAACAGGACAGATGGAAACCGAGCTCCATGTGAACTAGCCCTCAAATTAGCTTGTATTCCTGCACGACAACCTTGCCTCCTTTCCTTTCTTTTCCAACAAATGTTGCAGCAAGGATGACTGATTCCATGAACTTTTTCCAGTTTGATTATGACCTTTTTTTTTTTTGAGGTCCTGGCCTTAGAACAATGGATCGTTCCAAACTGAATTACACCATTGGTTATATAAAGCTATTATGATGGTGACTATTTTATTTTAAATTTCTGCTCTAATGATCTTTGGTCTCAACAGTGGCTGTGGCTGTGCGCAACAGAGATTGTTACACCCACCCGGTCTTAAGGAGGAGTTCTCTGTGACCTCAAGATTCCTTAGCTTTTGGTTTTGGCCTTGATGTTGTCGATTGCAATACATCTTTGTGTAATTTTCAGTTTCTAACTCTTCACGGTCTTCACTTTGTGCCCTGCTACAGAAAATTTCCATATCACTAATAATGCGCATGCTGACTAGTCAGGATTGCATTTTTGGCAGTTTATTCTTTAATAAAGGAAGAACGGAAGAGGTAGACTGTTTTTAAAAAAAACTCTGATGTTGTTGTTAGTTGCGAAGTCGTGTCCGACCCATCGCGACCCTATGGACAACGTTCTTCCAGGCCTTCCTGTCCTCTACCATCTTCTGGAGTCCATTTAGGCTCACGCCTACTGCTTCAGTGACTCCATCCAGCCACCTCATTCTCTGTCGTCCCCTTCTTTTGCCCTCAATCTTTCCCAGCATTAGGCTCTTCTCCAGTGAGTCCTTCCTTCTCATTAGGTGGCCAAAGTATTTGAGTTTCAGCTTCAGGATCTGGCCTTCTAAAGAGCAGTCAGGGTTGATCTCCTCTAGGACTGACCGGTTTGATCGCCTTGCAGTCCAAGGAACTCGCAGGAGTCTTCTCCAGCACCAGAGTTCAAAGGCCTCAATTCTTTGGCGCTCAGCCTTTCTTACGGTCCAGCTTTCACTGCCATACATGGCAACTGGGAAGACCATGGCCTTGACTATACGCACTTTTGTTGACAGGGTGATGTCTCTGCTTTTTAGTGTGCAGTCTAGATTTGCCATGGCTTTCCTCCCGAGGAGTAAGCATCTTTTAATTTCTTGGCTACAGTCCCCATCTGCAGTGATCTTGGAGCCCAGGAAAATAAAATCTGTCACTACCTTCATTTCTTCCCCATCTATTTGCCAGGAATTGAGAGGGCCGGATGCCATGATCTTGGTTTTCTTAATGTTGAGTTTCAACCCAAGTTTTGCACTCTCCTTCACTCACAACAAGAGGCTCTTTAGTTCCTCTTCACTTTCTGCCATTAGAGTGACTAACCTTTAATTCAAATTTGTGCAGAGTAGTGGCAGAGAGCATTGTATTTTATTTCCCCCTTTAAGTGGGAAAACCATATGAGCAACTGTTTCTCGTGTGCTGAAGATAAAGCTCTGATGCTGAGCCACCTCTTGTAGAGAAATCAAAGAAGAAATAGAAAGGTTACATTTATACCACCTGTATACTTAAAGCTGGGGATGGGCAGGCACTCCATACGGCAGCTCATTATCCAATAATTGAAATGCACTCGAAAGTATGTGCTATATATCTGCTGAAGTCCACGAGGGGTATGTAGCTCTTCAAGATGAAACGAATAACACTGCATTGTGATCGTACTCTTTTCCAGTAAGGTGATAGACCCAATCAATTGTTAAGCATCCTTCAAAAAGAAACGATGATATATATTACTTAAATCCGAAATTTCAGGTTTTACACTTCTGCAGGCCTCTGAAATGCCATTATTAGAAGCGCTGGAGCAAGAGGAGTAACGCGGGCAAGTAAATCAGTGCAAAATTAAATCAGCAAGCCGAAGAAGTGAAATCTTTCCTTTGCGTACTCTTAAGCTTGAGACCGAGGGATTGGAACAATAAAGCATCGCGCCTTTATTAAATATTATCTTCATAGATGAAAAGTGCTTAGGGGATTTGAGACGTGTTAATCAGCAGGCATACAAATGAATACTTGTAACCGTTACAATTCATCAAGCAAAAGCTTTAGCTCAGGCATAGGTTGTCCTCAATTTACAACCACTCATGTGGCGACTGATGTTACCGGTGGCGCTGAAAAAAATGATTTAGGACTGATCCCCACACTTAACGACTATTGCAGCATCCCTGGGGTCAATTTGATCAAAGTGTGGGTGTTTGACAACTGGCATGTATTTATGACAATCACAGCATCCCAGGGTCACGTGATTGCCATCTGTAACCTTCCAAGGGGGCTTCAAACAAGCAAAGTTGGGAGGGGGAGCCAGATTCGTTTAATGACCATGTGATTCGCTGAACAACCGTGGCATAAATGGTTGTTAAAATAAGGTACAATTTACCTAACAATCACGTCACTTAGGGAGGGAAGTTCCCGTTCCAACTGTGGCTGTAAGTGAAGGACTAACTATTATTTGTAGCATTAGTTCAGATTTTAATCTCTAAAATGTTTTTTTTCTAAATTAAAGCTTCTGCCTGTGATCTGTTGTAAAGTGTAACATTTAAAATGGGTTGCCCTATGTGCCTATTTGTGTTTATCCTGACTTAAGATTTTTCCCTTTGGTTTCTATTTTAAATGCTGGCTTCGGGTTGTCATAAATAAAACTTAAGTTATCTTCACTACAGGAAGGCAAATTTAATAACTGGTGCCTTTACAATTTTCCTAACGGTTTTTATAAGCAGACCCTGAGGCAAATTTTAATCATTGTGATGAGATCATGATTCCTTCACAGTTAATTGAGATAAGATGATCCCAAAGTTCATGGAATCATTCTGTGTCATCCATGAACACATTCTTTGTCATTTTGCTGGTAAAAATGCCAGAACTGTGGATGATATGGAACAAGCACTAACAATAGCAGTAGCCCTTAGACTTATATACCGCTTCACAGTGTTTTACAGCCCTTTCTAAGCGGTTTACAGAGTCAGCCTCTTGCCCCTAACAATCTGGGTCCTCATTTTACCGACCTTGGAAGGATGGAAGGCTGAGTCAATCTTGAGCATCCTCAGGATCGAACTGCTGGCAGTCGGCAGAATTAGCCTGCAATATTGTATTCTAACCACTGCGCCACCATGGTGACAGCACGAATCAAGGTTTGGTACAACCTCGCATAAGATTGGTATAATTGGGCCATTATAGATTAGTAGTTAAATCCATACAGCTGATCTGTAATCCCATTAGCCTATCAGTCTTTGACAAGGGAATGATGAATTTTTATATAATCCTTACTATATATTATAGGTTGAGTGATGTGGGGGGCCTAGTAGTGAAGATGCTCGCCTTCCACTTGGAAGGTTGAGAGTTCCAATGCTGGGTAGCGGCAGATGTTTCTCTGCTAGCGTGCAAAGAAAAAAATATCTGTTGCAAACTCCGTGTGGCTTCAGGAAGGGCATCCGGCCAGTAAATGCCCAGCTCCCTGCAGTGGCCCTGACTCTGCCCCAAATTAAGAGATTACTGGGTTGTAAAAAGGGAGTTACTGTAGATATAGGTCCCAAAAATAGAAGTCTGATAAAAGGTACCACCCTCTTAAAAAATATATGCTAACAAAAACTTTGAATGGAGTTTTGTAGAAGTCTTGTCTGGCTAGAAATGAGATTCAGCTTGTGCAAATAGGCCTATTCAGTAGAAGTTCAGAACCAACGGAATAACAGAATTCTAGTCCAACCCCCTGCTCTGGCAGGAAACCCTGTAGTTATTTCAGACAAACTTGGTTGTCCAAGCTGTTCTGAAAAAGTTCCAGTGATGGAGCACCCACAGCTTCTGCAGGCAAGCCAGTCCACTGATGCATTGTTCTCACTGTCAGGAAGTTTCTCCTTAGTTCTAGGTTGCTTCTCTCCTTGGTTAGTTTCCATTCGTTGCTTCTTGTCCTGCCTTCAGGTGCTCTGGAGAATAGCTTGACTCCCTCTTCTTTGTGGTAGCCCCTGAGATATTGGAACACTGCTATCATGTCACCCCTCACCCTTCTCTTCATTAAACTACACATACCCAATTCCAGCAACCGTTCCCGATATCTTTTAGCCTCCAGTCCCCCAATCATCTTTGTTGCTCTTCTCTGTACCTTTTCTAGAGTCTCAACATCTTTTTTACATCGTGGTGACCAAAACTGGATGCAGTATTCCAGGTGTGGCCTTACCAAAGCATTGTAAAGTGGTATTAGTACTTCACGTGATCTTGATTCTATCCCTCTGTTAATGCAGCCTAGCACTGTGTTGGCTTTTTTGGCAGCTGCAGCACATTGCTGGCTCATATTTAAGCGATTGTCCACTTAACCCCAAGATCCCTCTCACGATTACTACTATTGAGGCAGGTACCACCTATACTATACCTATGGATTGGTGGGGTTGTATTTTTTTGCCTAAAAGTAGAACCTTCGTTGCAGGTTGTTGAACAAGGAGCTCTTAGCTGGAGATAAGTAGTCTTGATTTGGGAAGTTCAGAATCGGATCCATGTCTGCAAATACTTAACCTTTTTTATTGCTCTTCACGTTGTCAGTCTGTTAACTGAGGATAGTCTGTTAACTGAGGATATCAGTGTAGCATTGCAAAATGTTTGGAGTGTAAAAAATAGTGGATAGGAGTTGTTTTGCTTCCAGATATTCAAGTCTCCCTGTCAATTATAAATGTGAGGGGCATAGATAATCTGGAATTTAAAACAAAAGAGGGAATGAAGATGACTTAATCTGGCCTCGATTGGATTTTTGGTATTCCGTAAAGATTACAATGGATCCAGGGCATACAGGTGGTGTAGACTAATATAGTCTGAAAGTAGTATATTTAACATCAGCATAATCTAGGGAGCATACCAGATGTTGGTTTTCAAGAAACCTATATTTTCAGGAGGCCCCCATATTTCCCTAAGGAATATTGATCAAAATATCCCCCTTGGAAATACTACCTTCATGAGTTATTCTGTGAAACTTATATATATCCTTTTTTTTTAAAGTCCTTTACACATCCATGTGTAATTTGCTCTGACACTAAGGTAAAGGTTCCCCTGCACATGCGTGCTAGTTGTTTCCAACTCTAGGGGCCGGTGCTCATCTCCGTTTCAAATCTGAAGAGCCAGTGCTTGTCCGAGGACGTCTCCGTGGTCATGTGGCCGGCATGACTAGACGCCAAAGGCGCACGGAACGCTGTTACCTTCCTACCGGAGTGGTCCCTATTTTTCTACTTGCATTTTTACGTGCTTTCGAACTGCTAGGTTGGCAGAAGCTGGGACGAGTAACAGGCGCTCGCTCTGTTACGCGGCACTCGGGATTCGACCCGCCAAACTGCCGACCTTCTGATCGACAAGCTTAACTTTGAGAACGTGTAGAAGTAGATTGTTTGTCAGGTTCTTAAACATTTTCACTGGCGTTGCAATAATGTCTTGGCTGCCACCTTGGAGTTTATGACAGATGAGGGCCATTACTATCTGATCTTTTCAACCCTATCCAATAAACTTTGTATTATCAAGCTAGGGAATTATTGGAGGTGTCCCTTTATGAAAGCTACAAAAATGTCTGCGGGAAAGTGCCCTGTGCCACTTTTTTTTTGTCAGGCAGAATTATTAGGTAATTGCTTTAAAATCTAGACTGGTTCCTCAGAGATAAAAGAGTTATAAATTGGTCTCTAATCCAACCCTTCCATTTCAGATACTGCTGGATAAAACCAATTGCACTATTGAGGGAAGACGGCGTATTACAGCATTGTGCCTGCAGAAATCCTCCTTCGTGCATTTCCCTTTTCTGCCCTTCTTCCCTTTACTGCAGTCCTCGACTTGTAACAATCCCAATTTGGGACGGGAGTTTCAATATCTTAAGTGATGTGTTCGTAAAGGGCGACATCACGTGGCCATATTGCTTAGCGATGGACATCCTGGCGCATTTGCAGTCGTAAGTCCAGATGCCTGGGTCATTAAGTGGGAAGCGGAGGGAATCCTAGGTAAAGAACACGGGAGAGGATGAGGGAGGCTCTGGACAGATTGGCCCACCGTGAAAAAAGATTGTAAAATCGGATGCGGTCACACAATGGACTCGCTTAACGACATGAGCAAAACTGCAGTCACTTGCAGTTGTAAGTCGAGGACTGCCTTCCATCACTGTTTCCTGTTATTTAACTGAGGTTGCGTGTAATGGCCGGGAGATCCACCAAATGTTCCACCAATGTTTTGCCAGTAAATTATTTCTCTTTTCAATTGTAGCATGGCTATACAAGTGGACAAGTTCAACTTTGAAAGTTACCCAAACTCGCCCGGTGAAAGAGCGCAATATACAAATCCAAAGCAGTTGGAAGAAGAGAGGAAGCAAGCAAAAAGCCAGGAGATCAACAGCAAGTTAGACATTGTCTGGAAAATTATATCCTTTTTTGCCCCCCCCCCCCCCGAAATTCTCGAGCGGGACTATGAGCTTTGATTCATTTCTAGGAACGCGGATGAAAAAGCTGTGGTTTTAAAAATGGAGCATTTTCACGCCATCGCAGACTTTTAAACTAATTTTAAGGAACATTTTCATTTCTCTCCAGGCTTCTTTGAAAGCCACCTTGTGTTCTCCTTCAGCTGAGCGTTCTACACAGCTTTTGTGTTTTAAATAAGGAAGAACTGTAGTGTATATTTTTATGAACATTGGCATAACTTGGCATCTTCCGAGACGTCCTTTTGAGAATATCAGTAAAAAAATAGAAATCTGACTCCTGACCGCAATCCATGGGATATAAGGAGAAGAAATAGGGTTGAGAGAGAGAGGCTAGAAATATTTTTTTCCCTCTGGTCCCAGAGGCATTGAAAGTGGCAGACGTAGCTTTTCATGGAAAGTACAGAGCCAAGTGCAGGAAATTGGGAGTCGGAATAACAGAATAACAAGAGTTGGGAAGAATCTTGGAGGTCTTCTAGTCTAACTGCCTGCTCAGGCAAGAAATCCTATACCAGGTTTAGGGAAACCTTGGCTCTTTTATGACTTGTGGACTTCAATACCCAGAATTCCTGAACCAGCCATGCTGACTCAGGAATTCTGGGAGTTGAAGTCCACAAGTCATAAAAGAGCCAAGGTTTCCCTACGCCTGCACTATACTATTTCAGACAAATGGCTGTCCAGTCTCTTCTTAAAAACTGCCAGTGTTAGAGCATTCACAGCTTCTGGGGGCAGGTTGTTCCACTGGTTAATTGTTCTAAGGAAGCTTCTCCTTATTTCTAGGCTGCTTCTCTCCTTGATTAGTTTCCATCCATTGCTTCTTGTCCTGCCTTCAGGCGCTTTGGAGAATAGCTTGACTCCCTTTTCTTTGTGCCAGCCCCTGAGATATTGGAAGACTGCTATCATGTCACCCCTAGTCCTTATTTTCATTAAACTAGGCATATTTATTTATTTATTTATTTTATTTATTAAATTTTTATACCGCCCTTCTCCCGAAGGACTCAGGGCGGTGTACAGGGCAATAAACATTAAAAAACAAAGTACAAAAGTTAAAAAACAATTAAATAATTTATGCCCGATATATACAATAGTTAAAACCATATTAAAACCCAACCCCAAACCCATCAGACCAGGCCGGCTTGCTCAAATAAATAGGTTTTTAGATCCCGCCGGAAGGAGCGAAGGTCGGGGGCCATCCAGAGCTCAACCGGCAAGCGGTTCCACAGGTCTGGCGCGCCCACCGAGAATGCCCTGCCCCTGGGGGCCACCAGTCGACATTCTCTGATCGGAGGCACCCTGAGGAGGCCCTCTCTGTGGGAGCGCACTGGACGGAGGGAAGTTGACGCCGGCCGCAGGTGCTGCCGTAGGTAATCCGGACCCATGCCATGTAGGGCTTTGTAGGTCATTATCAGCACCTTGAATCTCACCCGGAGGGCAACCGGCAGCCAATGCAGCTCGCGGAGCAAAGGTGTAACATGGGAGTATCGGGAGACTCCCAACACAACTCGCGCGGCTGCATTCTGCACCAGTTGTAGCCTCCGAGTGGTCTTCATGGGCAGCCCCATGTAGAGAGCATTACAGTAGTCCAAACGAGAGGTCACGAGCGCATGAGTGACTGTACGCAAGGCATCCCGGTTCAGATAGGGCTGCAACTGGCGCACCAGGCAAACCTGGGCAAAGGCCCCCCTATCCAATTCCAGCAAGCGTTCTTTGTATGTTTTAGTCAAGGCGGTTTAAATGAATACAGGTTTATTGCATGCTAACACTCTCTACAAAGATCTAAACTACTAAACGATCACAGCAAATTGGCAGCAGATAAGTTTCAACAGAATTCAAAATGGGCTGGACTTTGATCTCTTGTGGGTGCAAAGGGACTCCAGATTGATGACATGCTTGACCCCTCCCTCCAGCTTAGCCTGGTCATCTCCTACACACAAAGGTCCATTGATTAGAAGCACACCTTTGCTTTACGTCTCCTTCACAATACATTCTTTGGGGTGCTTCATATATCATCTTTGAGCATTGATGTATCTCTCTATTATTTTTAAAGAGTATATTGCCTCTCGGTGGAAGGTCGTGAGACCATGGGCTACAGCAGGGGTGTAAATGCAAACTTTTATTGTTCCATACAGAACAGAGAATTCAGAACCTTTTAAATATCTGCATTCCCCAGTTTATATTCTAGAGTTTTCCCTTCCACTCATCTGACATAAGTGATACTTGGTTAGCCTCTTGGTGACTTTGAGAGGTAGCTGTCATGGGATTCTCTGAACTTTGGAATGGGAATATTTTTCCCCCTCAAATCAATACCAAACTAGAATACATGTAGATTTAGTTTGCTCTCACAAATGGGGAGCCAGTTCCTCTCCAAATCAAGAGAGAGCCCAGAAAAAGGATCAAAAGCATGAAGGACTTAGTGGATGAAAGCAGGGCTAAAGCCCATCAAGTGTAGGTAAGCAGACTATTGTTTTGAACCCTTGGAGCAGAAATCGGTGAGAGAAAATTGGCTTAGGTAGAAAGAATGGACAAACTGGTTGGAGTCCCTTTGCGGTCGTATTTTGTCCATGGCCGTGATATCAAATGAGTAGGAATCTTTTTGTGTGTTCTCAGAGCATGCACAGTCTTATTGCACTGAGATAACCCAGGAGTAAACACAGTAAACTGTGGTCTGTATTAAATGGTGGTTTTATATTACACTACCTACAATATCATACATCAGGAACAAGATACGTACACGTGGTAATACAGCAAAATCCAACACACAGCAGTTACAGCAGGAAACGGATGAGAGAGAAACCCTCCAGCAAAGCCTTCCCTTTTATACACAGGCTCTTAAAGGGATACAGAACCTGCCTGCTCTTAAAGAGACACAGACCCTGCTGAGTCATTGCATCATCCACCTTATATTTAGTGGTGGGATTCAGCCCATTCGCACCACTTCGACAGAACCGGTAGCTAATTTTTTGTTGCCCAGGCCCAGAATGGACTTCTGGAAGCAACATCCACACAGAGAACTGGTTGTTCACATATTTTGAATCCCACCACTGCTTATATTACATTACATCATTACCCTGACGTGTGTAAGACAAACAGATCATAGTTAGGAAGAGTTTCTGCCCAGCTTCTTATTATACAACACTATATATTGGAACATACAGATTCTCCTTCACATAGAACTATCTTTTTAGGTTTCTAATAATACATTTTTTTTAAAAAAAATCTTATTTAAATAAGAACCTTTAGCAATTTTCTGTGTTTTTCCCCCCAACTATTCAAATTCCAGTATTGGAAAGCTTCTACATCTTAATGTAGCATGTGCTAATGGCATCTGCTCTTGTCTATGCAGCAGAATGTTGTTTCTGCTATTCAGCGTTTGAGCAGATGGCAGACAATTTTTAGACTGGTTAATATTGTTCAGCCCTTTCAGTCGATTAATATTTTCTAAATATTTAATAAGGCACTTCAGATTTTAGCGCCCTATCTGGAGTAGTTTTCCGAGCGAAAAGGGACAATTTTTGGTAAGGAATTTGGCTGGAATTTTTGAAAGAGAAATAAAAGAGCACTCGTACTTGGATGCAAAAATGAAAATTCACAATTTAGAAAAAACGTCTGATGTGGATAGAAAAAAGAAGAAGCTCTTTTCCTGTTTTTCGTGTATTTTTAAATATATCTAGAGAAGGATGCCATATACTCCTGAAATCCCCCTCCCCCACCGTTAGACATTGCTGGTGTCAGGCACAATAATCAGGAAGCAAATGACTACGGGTTTATTGCAATTAACCAATGGAACATTTTGCCTCCAGAAGTTGTGGGCGCTCCATCACTGGAGGCTTTCAAAAAGAGACTGGATAACTATTTGTCTGAAATGGTATAGGGCAGGGGTCTCCAAACTTGGCCTTTTTATGACTTGTGGACTTCAACTCCCAGAATTCCTCAGCCAGCAACACTGGCTGAGGAATTCTGGGAGTTGTAGTCCACAAGTCATAAAAGGGCCAAGTTTGAAGACCCCTGGTATAGGATCTCCTGCTCGAGCAGGGGGTTGGATTAGAAGACCTCTGATCTCCTTCCCAATTCTGTTATTCTACGTCCGTGGTGGCGAACCTATGGCACGTGTGCCACAGGTGGCGCGCAGAGCCCTCTCTGTGGGCACACGCACCGTCGCCCCAGTTCTAGGCCTTCAGCTGGGTTTTATAAAACCTTTTTGCTTTAGGCCTCCGCCATGTGCAAAAAAAAAAAGGGTTCGATCAATCAATTTCAACTTCTCGCGGGGAAAAAAAAAAGATCTCGCCAAGTTGGAATTGATCGACTGAACTTTTTAGTCCCACCCAGTCTGCCGTTACCACCGCAGCCACGCCCACCCAATGGGCCACACCCACCCAATGGGCCACGCCTACCCGGCGCCCGACGATACCAAGTTGCCAAGCATCAGGACTTTGGTCACATGATCATAGAGATACTGCAAAGGCCGTAACTTTGGAAAATGGTCATCAGTCACGTTTTCGTCAGTGCCGTTGTAACGTTGAGCGGTCACTAAGTGAACTATCGTAAGTCAAGGACTACTTGTAGTGCCAAAAATGAGTGCTCTTAGGGGCCCCTTTCAGTCATTGTTGACTCCTGGCAACTGCCTGGGCTAGTCCCTGTAGTTTTTTCCAGAAATGGTTTGCCATTTCTTGCTTTTAAGAGCCGAGAGAGAATGACTGGCCCAAGGTCACCCGGTTGGCTTTGTGTCGAAGGGGGGACTAGAACTCACAGCCTCCCAGTTTCTACCTTTAACCACCACACCAAACTGAATAATAATAATAAAAAAGATCATCAGTACTGCCAAGTTTACAACGGAAGTGAGAGCAGAGAATTTTTAAGAAGAGACTAGACAATCACCTGTCTGAGACGGTATAGGTACTCCTGCTTGAACAGGGGGCTGGACTAGAAGACCTCCAAGGTCCCTTCCAGCTCTATTCTATTCTACCCTACCCTACCCTACCGTACCCTACCCTACCCTACCCTAAATTATAGATAGATATATCTATTAATCATTACAAGCATTTTTGTTAGTATAGTTTCTATTTGTAAAACTCTTTATTTATTGGTGTTAAAGTAGGACATTCACTCACCTGTATTTATTCCTATGGGAAATTATAAGTGAAACATCTTCTTAATTAAATGCCGGAGGTCAAACTACATAGCAAGGTGATTAAGGGCTGAGAAACAGTAGAGGCAGTGGAATTAATTGATGTCTGCAAATAAGGGTTATGTTGAAATTACCTGAAAGGAAAAATGAAATTTGGCCACCAGCTTCTTCGACTTCCTTCAAGATGGAGGGCATTAATTTAATATAGTTCAGCAATTATTGATAGTAAGTGTGAATACAGGTGCTCCTCAACTTAACAAACAGTTTGTTTAGCAATCGTTTGAAGGCACAACGTTATCGGGAAAAGTGACACGACCATTTTTCACACAACCGTTGAAGCATCCCCAGGGTCACATGATCAATGTTCAGATGCTTGGCAAGTGACTCGTGCTTATGACGGTTGCAGTGTCCCGGGGTCATGTGATCAGCTTTTGAGATCTTTTGACAAAAGTCTATTGATTCATTTATTTCGACCTTACAGGACATTTTAAAAACTTGGGAAGACATCAAATCTGCTTTCCTTTTGTTCTGTCATGCTCCATGGGAATTACAGGCCCAACACATATTTTGGGGAAGACTTGAGTATACAGTAATTGTAAAGATATAATAGGGATCACACACTTGACGTAGAGTAGTTTCGCCTCTTCCTGTGATATGTAGGTTACTTGGCTCAGAACCCAGGTTTCTTTTTGGCACAGATTGCTTATCAAGCTAAGCCACCCTGTACGGAATAACAAATTGCTGCAAACATCCAACCTGGTAACACACTAAGCCATAATTAATAGTTTACCAATAAACCACTTGAGAGCTTATCTAAAGCTCTTTGGTTCAAGTGCTGACCATAACATCCACGAGCAGCATGGGCTAAATTTCCCAATTATTGTAGCTTCTTTTTTTCCTATCCTAAAGGAAAATATTTGAACGAAACTTGACTGTGGTGGGACCTTGAATTCTTACTTTGATCTCCGTCCGCTGAAATTTTTTGTACGGATTTGCCCTGAAAGTCTGTGTTATTATATTTCTTTTCAATACTCCTTAACTTATCATTTACCCCTCTTTGAAGCGTGAAGGGGAGGCAAGCGTGGAAGGGATCCTTAATCAGGTTGTCCTGGATCACCTACAGTTGGCGCCTCTCCATTGGGGTGAGTCATGCGAAGACTGATAGTTTGGCAAAGTCGATTTTCTACTTTGGGTTTGCTTCTTGCTGAAATACATTGCAAAAAGCACCGAGAAACTTCTTCAAAAGTGGAACAACGCAAAATGCCACTTGTGCTTTTTTTGGAGGGGAAGTGAAATGGCTTACTATGAAATTATCGCCTCTATATTTAGGTCATGTAGTCATGGGGAATCATCCCGAGTAGACGTTATTTTCCTCAAAAGCAGTTGCGAAGTGCTGGGTTATAGTTTTGCTGTCTGCTCCAGTGGACTGGAGGTGTGTTAAAATACAGCTTTGGGTACTTGGAATTATACAATGATTGTCGCCCTTGTCTGAGTTACGAATTGTTGAGAATGTTCTTGGGTCTTTGGTTCCTACCTGGCTGCCCTTTCTAGAAGTCGATCTGGGCACTTATTCTTTCTTAGCGAGGTGTGGCGCTTGGAAGCTTAATTTTGTATATTAACACTATACAATCTATCTATAAAGCCATGAGGTTGAATGCAATAGGGAGTGCTTTGCTGATGTTGGGTGTAATTTGGTTTTATTGTCTTAATAGTTTGATTTTAAATACAAGTAGTTCTCACTTAACAACGCTAAACGGGACTGGAGTTTTGATTGCTAAGTAAAATGGTCATTAGCTGAAACATCATGTAACAATACTGACCACCAACACCCCAACCAGCCAATAAAAAAACCACACTCAACCACATTGAACCAGGCATTACATAAATACTACGCGTAGAATAGCCCAAAGTACACATTCCGGTAGAGAGAAGTTCCCTGAAGATGGGCTCCAGCACGGTGTTGTGATTCCTTGCCAGGCTGTGGATCCGGCAGCTGAGTCTGAGGAATTAGATGAGGAGGAGGGCCTGGAGTGACATCAGAGCCAGAGGAAGGCTCTGAGGAGCTCCAAGACTTACAGTCGGATGAGGAGCCTGGCCCCTCTACTTGCGCTCAGGCTGAGACACAGCTGTTCTGGGAGCCTGTTGGACAGTGATGAAGCACAGCTGGGAAATATCCAGGATGCACGAAAGCGGAGGCAAGAGAAGCGAGGAGGACAGAAGAATGCAATGGGGTGGCTCCAAAGGCAAAGGAGAAGGCATTAGGAGATCACGCCTTGGCTGAATAATAAAAGGGAAGGTGTGGGAGGTGCTGGTTGCCGAAGGCAATGGTTCATGTTGAAGATCGAGTTTCTGTGGACTGTGTTTGTTTGCCTTGGACATTGACTCAGGTCTGTGAATAATAAAAGGGGTTCCTGCCTGTTTCTTGGAAGAGGGGTTTCTCCTTGTGAGTATAACAAGGAATCATGTAGGCTGGGACAGAACACACGAGTTTGAAAGCTCGGAAGAGTAAACTTCTGGTTCCGGTGATTGACCCATATTGGATCTTGAAACATCACGTGATCGCATTGCTCAGTGATGCAATTTCAGTATGGCTAGTTGTGGTTGTTAAGCCAGGAGCCTAACAACCAGAATAGAATAAAATACTTTATTGGCCAAGTGTGCTCAGACAAACAAGGAATTTGTCCCCAGTGCCGAAGCTCTTAGTGTACGTACAAGCAGCAAGTGATAAGTCATGATCATGATCATAATCGTCATCAAATACATTCATCATAAATTATAAGACACAGCACTCGGTGATAGTCATAGGATGCTAAATAAGCAATCAACATAAATTCATAATAGGATACAAATAAAAGCAATCAACATAAGTTGAAAGATACAAGCAACAAAGTCATAAGAAGTTAAGGAAATAGGTGATAGGAAAGATGAGAAGGATAATAAGTAAATACAGGCCTACTAGGTGATTTGACACCCCAAGGCATAAGACAGTGGGAATTAGTTGGGTAGCAAAATGATGGCATGGGAGAAAAAAAACTGTCCTTGTGTCTAGTCAGTTTTGGCGTGCAGTGCTCTATAGTGCCGTCTTGAGGGGAGAAGTTGAAACAGGTTATGTCGAGGATGTGAGGGATCCGTAGATACTTCCTCAGCCCTCTTTCTGACCCGTGCAGTCAGTATACAGATCCTTGATGGAAGGCAGGGGTGGTTGCCATCATTTTTTCTAACTATCCATTGAAGTCTGTGTCTGTCTTCTAACTACAACCAGAGCTTAACAACCAGAACTAGGTATAGCTAGTTGTAACTGCCATTAATAGAGAATCTCACACTTCAGCTGCCTTGGCACACTCACCTCCATATCAACTCTCTCCATCCTTCTATCTCCCCACCACCACCAAGTTCCTTTGAGCCTTATCTAATTGTTCCCAAGAGTAGGCTACCAGATTGGGAAGATTCCTGTATTATAGGCAGAACATAATAAAGTAGTTTGCTCGAACTCTGGTTGTTCGCACCTGACAGGATACTTGCTGAGCGAAGATCTTTCATCAAGGACCACCTGCAGTGTGTTTCCTTGCTCTGAAAGCCTTTGAATCGAAGCGTTTCAAAATGTGGTCTTTAATAAAGAAAGATCCTGGGATCTTTGTGTGGCTGTGATAATTCTCTCATTACTGGGTGTTGATTAGACAGTTTGCTTCACTCTCTAATTAAAAAGCTCAGAGTTTGTTTACAAATTGCCTTTCGGTAAAATAATCAGATGGATTGGCACCTGCTGGTGCCGAGGGCTCTGCATACTGCCTGCCTGCCTGTTTTAATAAAGTACCTTTCTCTAATAGGAAAAAGATAATCAATCTTTGAGGTCACAAAGTAAGTCAATCAGTACTTGTATTAGTTTGTGATGGCATATGTTCATTGCCTGTTATAGATATAAGTCATCGTGCTTTAGTGATTCGAACTAGCTGCCTTTAACATGTACAGTAAATCTTGTGCAATTTAACAACAGTAATCTTGCTAAAACTTCAAAAACCTCAAAACACTTTCATAAATTTATCATAAATTTTGCTTTTTGTTAGACACTGAATCCAAGAGACCGTGTAATGTTAGAGAGATAAGAGCAATTATAGCAAATCAATTTTAAGTGGACAAAAAAACAAAACGGTTTTCTGCGTCTGATTAACCAAAGGGATGTGTCTAGAATTTTAAGTGGAGTTTAAATCCTCATTGTAAAAAGATGCTTAACAATCACCAAATCTGTGAAAAGGGGGTACAGTGATTCTAATTAGATTTGGACATTTGTGGTGGAGGTGGGGCCTGAATATTGAGTTTCAAGAGGACCCCTATAACACTTAGTAGAAATTAGCAATGGTATCTTCCAATTTTAGTGGAAGATGTAGGGAGAAGAGCAAGCAGAGCTGGAGGGTGGAGTTAAACGTGTCATCAGTTTAGAGTCATTATGTTGCCACAAAAGGTTCAAATTCAACCACCACCACCCTTGAACTCTGTTGACCCTTATCTGGCACCAATTTAGTGTTGGACTTTAGCTGACTAGATTTCTTGTGTAGAGGCTTGAGCATTAAATCTCTGAACTGCAACTGAATGTATGTTCTTGATCTTTGCACCTGACAGAAGTTTAGAAACATTCTGTCCTAACTTGAAAATCTCTTTAGTCATTCTTTTCAACTGAAGGAGCAGGATATTTATGAGTAGCCATAAAAGCAGCTAGTGCTTTCAGATGCTGTAGAAGTCGTGTTAACTTCTGAAGCCGTGTTAACTTCTGAAGTTGGGAGTTTATTGGTCCTGGCATCTACCATCCCAACCCTGCGTATCTTCTCAGTCGTCATCATGGTCCTTAGATTAGGGTCGTAGCTACCTCATCTTTTTCCTACCTTCTTTTCTGTTCCTAACGAGAGATGTCGGAAGAGTTTGTGCTTCTTGTCCAGATCTGATCTCTGCTGCTGCTAGTCATGCCACTTCCCTCAAGAAAATTCAAGGAAAGAACCATCCAGATTATAACTCTTGTGTCATACTCTGTGATGGCCTCCTCTGAGTTTCCACCCTTGCTAAGATACTCCAGTGGAGACAACAGAGATCATCTGCCTCAGAACTATCGCTTTGAAAAAAATGAGAAAAAAGACAGAATTCAATGCCTGTATGGTAAGTACAGGTGGATGATCACACTTCTCTGGTGATGTGGCAGTGAAAACAGCAAAGCGTTCTTCATTCAACAAGAGTCATCTGTTCCTTTTATTTTCTTTTTATACTTACTGTACCTTGGTTGCCCTTATTTGCTAAAACAGTCTTTTCTCCAAGGCTTCTCTTGTGTGTTCCAATAATTCCAAATCTGAAATCCATTTCTTTTTATAGTGTTAAGAGAAATTAGCTGTTTGATCGCAGCTGTTCTAGATGGTTGCTAGGGACATTACTTGCTTTTAGTACAGCTTTTAATCAATATTTGTATCTTGGGAGTTGCTAATATAATAGTAAGGTTTGACTTGTTATGAGGGAAGACCAATTTTGAAAGCATTACTTCATTATTTGTTATTTGACCCAGCATGCAATTCACTCGCTGGTTTAAAAAAGAACAACCACGCAACAGAAGCATACTTGCGCTGATAATTCTTCTCCGAAGACAGAGCCTTGATAGAGAAGTAAACTGATAGGAGGATCCAAATTTCCAATTTGGCTGTATCTGAACAATAAAAATAAATAATCACAATTTGTTGCATTCCTTCCAGTTAGTGCTAATCACAAATATTTGGAAGTTTACAGTAGTGAGAGACCTAATAACTGGATGGATATTCTGTTAATCATTGACTCATCGGGGTGGAAGGGACCTCAGAGGTCTTCACGTCTAATCTGCTACTCAGGTCAGGAGTCTTGTACCATCCCAGTCAACTGTATATATTTTTATTTAAAATGATGAAAGAAGAATGTAGTATTTTAAGAAAGCTGCTGTGATGGAATGTAGTCTGGATTCCCAGGAGGGAGGAGCTGCATTCCAGAGGGAAAAAAGAGGCAACTCAGCCCAGATATCATGTGTGAGAGAAAGAGGGTGAAGACAGCCCTTCCTTAGTAGTTCCTAGAGAACAGTGGTACCTCGGTCCTCAACTGCTTTGAAACTCATTGAATTTGGTACTCAACGCATTTTTGATGCAAAAAATTTGTCCTGGTACTCATTGTTTGTTTGGTACTCGACACACAAGCTAGAACATGTCGATGTCAGCTCCCTTGTGCCTCACTACATTATTCCTTATGGGAAAATCTGTTTGGTATTCGTCATTTTAATACTCATTGCACCTCCTGGAACCAATTAACAACGAGTACCGAGGTACCATTGTATATGCTTCACGTAGATAGTGTTCTCTTCAGTTTGGCAAGATTCTGCCTATAGGTGTGGAACAATAAAGTAATCTGCTTGGAAGAATCACTCCCCGTCTTTCTTGATTTCTGGAATCTGACAGCTGGCACATAAATTCTGAAGAAGTTTTCAGAAAGAAAGAATCAATTTTGGAAAGAGTTAAAGTATTAATCCTACTGCCTTTAAATCCAGTATAAACATCCTGACCTAGAGGAACTCGCCAGATACATACATTAGTCATCCAAGGGGGAGTAATTGTGAGAATGTAACAATAACAGATTGACATTGTGGTGGGAGAGCTAAATGGAATTGTTAACCGATTGTTTCTGAGTGTTTATAAATTTGCAGTGTGAGATTTTTAGACTCCTTTATAACTGTAATTCTTAAGAAGATGTTGGCCAATTACAGTTATACCTGCAATTCTTAAGAAATAAAAGATCTACCAGATGTAGACTGATAATGACACATTTGTGTGATAATGGTATAATAACAATGCAATTTAATAAAAAAAGAGTATAAAAAAGAGTATATGGTTTGGTAAATAAGTTTTTAAAAAATGAATGACACCAGGAAAATTTAGGATTTACTGTGCCTTGAAACAAGTTGTTCTGAAAGATAAGCAAAATAAAAGGCCTGCCTCAAGGTAAATAAAGTTATAATCTTTTGGCTGACCTAGCAGAAGGTCTATGAACAAGGGAAATAATATTAGCCTTTTGATTCCTGGAAGATTTATAGCTTAGAGGTAGTTGGGTGTGTACTTTAGTGGTCAGGAAATAGACTGAAATGAACTTGGCAATGGCAAGAACAACTTTTCGGAGTCATTTTGTCCCTTCCTTGCCAGCATCTCCAATTGACTTTGCTTGTGAGATATTGGCCGGGAAGGTTGCAAATCCTGATCACGTGACAGCCAAGATTCGGCAACTGGTGTACGTCTGAGCTGGTTGTCAAGTGCCTGGATCACAATCATGTCACCATGGTAGTATTGCGCTAGCCAAATTCTGATGAGCGATTGTAAGTACCGGTCGTTCATGCGGCATCACAATTTTGAACAGTCAGAGAAACAGAGTTGGAGGGGACCTTGGAGGTCTTCTAGTCCAACCCCCTGCTCAGGCAGAAAACCCTATATCATTTCAGACAAAATGGTTTTCCAATCTCTTCTTAAAAACTTCCAGTGTTGGAGCATTCACAACTTCTGGAGGCAGGTGGTTCCACTGGTTAATTGTCCTCACTGTCAGGAAGTTTCTTCTTAGTTCTAGGTTGCTTCTCTCCTTGATGAGTTTCCATCCGTTGCTTCTTGTCCTGCCTTCGGGCGCTTTGGAGAATAGCTTGACACCCTCTTATTCAGTCACTGAATAAGTGGTCATAAGTCAAGGACTACTGTACTTCTTGAAGCCATTTTCATCAAATTTCTAAAATTACAGTTTTTAATTTGATTTAATATGAACAATGTCAGGGTCCACTGTTCTGCATTTTTTCTTTTTCACTGGCTTGGTGTTTTGTTGTTGTTAAAAGCTCACCTTTTTGCAGTAGTAAGAAATCCAGTGTTATCTTACCTGTTAAATCTCCCTTCCGCTCTTGTTCTGCATTTTTATTCCTTTTCTAATATAGTTACGTTCTTTCAACACTATAACATCCCATAAGTGGCTGAGTAAGCATAACAGTTTATGAGACTAAGTGAAGCTCTTAAAATCTTCCTTCCTTTGGCAGTTGGGCAAATCGTGTTATATCCCGCATTTTCAAAAAAAGAACATCGCTCTAGAATTTTTTTTCTACTTCTGCTCGTTTTAAAATCCTGCTTCTAGCCTAACTCATTACCAGCCAGGACAAGGTGAATAATAATTTTCACTAACAATGTTGACACTGAATAAATAACCTTCACATTTTCCCTAATTAAGTAACGTGAGTTGTTTCTGTTCAGTCATGTTCCACTCTCCGTGAACAAACTAACGAAACAACAGCAACAACAGCGGGAGCTAATTTTATGTACCATTCCAAATGCTATCCAAGGAAGCGATTATAAAATATGAGAAACATTATTTAAACGGTTTCTCAATTACATTTAGACATCTGAGAATGCTGAATTATGCTATGTCTGCCATTAAATGCCTACTTTGGCATTATATGTAAAAGCCGGGAAACTAACTTGAATTTAGAAATGTCTATGGAGATTTCTGAGTCATCCAGGTCATGGTTGACCCAAAGATGCTTTATTTTTTTCTCAAAAGGCAACTGGACTTTCTTGTTTTTTTCCTTGAAGATGTTTCTGAACTGATCTGAACTGAACTGAAGAAGCTTCTTGGATGGGAAGCGAAACGTCTTCAAGGAAAAAACAAGAAAGTTCAGTTGCCTTTTAAAAAAAAGGATCTTTGGGATTGAATTCAGAAGCTGGCATTGGGAAGACCTGAAATGAAGCCATTCCCACATGACAGAACAATCAGTTGATTCTACATAACCGGGGAACCCTAAGTAGAGACGTAAATTTGATCCGATTAGTAAGTGGAGAATAGGATAACTAGGTCAAGAAGAGGAATTATCTGGATGCTCTTTGTGCAGCCACAATCTTGGCCTTATGCTTCAAGTTGTCTCCTTCCTAAGGCATCAATATTTATAGCTTAGGGCTGAGCTGTGGAGACCGTGGTACTTTCTGAACTTGGTTGTTTTCTTGCAGACGTTTCATTGTCCAATTAGATAATAGTATCGTTGCTAGAAGGGAGTGAGGTTTGCTCTCATTTTATATGCTAATGTCTTATTCTATTATCGATAGGCATATTCTTGATGACTGACAAGCACTTGTATATAAACAGAGAGCAAACTCCGTTCCCTTCTAGCACTGATGACAAGATAAGATAACCTCTATTGTCATTTTTTTTTTACTGCGGGCGCAACGGCACACATCAAAAATGAAGTTTAGTTGCCCACTCAAAGTGAAACACATACATGACACACACCTAACCATACTATATACAACTGTGTATAGACCCACACCCCTACATATACATAACAAATAAATATTAAACACTGTCCATCTTGAATACATAACGGGAGGAGGAAGCTTGAGAGTTCACGAGGTTAATGCTGTATGGAATGAAACTGTGGCTGAATCTGGATGTTCTGCTTCGGGTACCACGAAGCCCCCTCTGCCCAGAAGGTAACAAGGAAAACAGGTCGCGAAGTGGATGTGCAGTGTCCCAGACAATCTTACGGATCCTGCTCAAGCAACGCTTTTGTGCCACGTCCTGGATGGGAGGGAGGGAACTGCCAATGATCTTTTCGGCCATCCTCACCACTCTCTGCCCCGCCTTCCTGTCTGAAGCGGTGATGCTTCCAAACCAAACTGTGATGCTGTATGATGTTATCTAGTAATGAAATGTCTGCAAGGAAACAAACAAGCTCAGAGAGCACCAAGGACCCCACTTAACACTTCACCTGCTGTTATTGTTAAACCAGTACTACCCCACAACACCACAACTATGGGAACAAGAGAATTTTGGACGCGAGCATTTTTAGAAACGAGCTGTTGGCTGGAAGCAGCGGGTGGCAGTAATAGAGAAGGCACCACCATCGCTCTGCCCCAAGCCCAGGCTTTTTGGTTTGTTTAAATTTTTGTAATTTTAATCGGTTTTTATATTTGTAATTTGTTTTGATCTTTGTCTGTTTGATCACATTGGAAGCCGCTCGGAGTTGCCTCAGAGTGCGAGATGGGTGGGCAAATAAAGTTTAATAGTTAATAAAGACGTAAATTTCTGCATTTTGAAGGATCATTCTTGTGTTGTCATAGTGTCCCTGTGATCTGGTCTGATTTAGGTAATTTGTCCATGGTCAGCTATGAGTCCTTTGTTGAGCTTTGAGCAGGACGATTCAGAGAAATTAGAAAAGGTTCAGAGAAGAGCAGTGAAGAAGATCAGTAAACTAGAAACTGAAGAAAGATTGAAGAAGATCTTTAGCCTCCAGAAAAGACAACCAAGGTGAGATGCGATAGCGTTCTTCAAAACCCAGGAAGCATGTCATATAGAAAGTCAAGACACACACCCTCTCATTCCAGAGAGCAGAACGTGGAATAATGGGTTTAAGTGATAAAAGCAAGAGTCTGAAGCAGGACAGAACCGTTCAACATTGAAACCAAATACTCAAACAGGCTTACCTTCATTGAGCTGTGGTGACGCAGTGGTTAGAATGCAATTCCCCAGGCAGGCTCTGCCCACAGCCAGGAGTTTGATCCTGATGGTCTCAAGATTGACTCAGCTTTCCATCCTTCTGAGGTTGGTCAAGTGAGGACCTAAATTGTTGGGGGCAATATGCAACTAATGCTTGTACAGTTTAAACCCCCTAGAGAGAATGCCTTAAAGCGCTATGGACGTATGAGCCTACGTACGTATAAGCCTACGTATAGCTGTGGTGGCGCAGTGGTTAGAATGCAGTATTGCAGGCTAGCTCTGCTCACAGCCTGGAGTTCAATCCTGACCAGCTGAAGGTTACTCAGCCTTCCATCCTTCCAAGGACCCAGATTGTTGGAGACAATAGGCTGATTCTGTAAAAACACTCCGAGAGGGGTGTAAAGCACTGTGGGGCAGTATGTATAAGTCTGTTGCTATTGCTACTGGATCTTTTCCTCCAGAGGCCAGATTGGGATCTTTCTAAGATTGTTTAAGTGGATTCTCTGCAGTGCTTTATAACTCTTGTGATCTTGGGCGACAAGCCAAAAGTTAAAATCTTTTTGCTGTAAGTCCTCCCGTTCCCATCCCCAATTCTCGGCCGCTTAATTCTGTGCTTATAAATTATCCAGTGTGTGATGGTAGTTAAAAATCCCGGACGGGCAACAGATACTTTTTTTAGAGTGAAAAGCGGACTAGGAACGATGTAGATGCACGAAAGCCACTCGGAAAAAAGCAGAGCAGGTTTACTCATGACAGTACGTGTGTTTCTCGACAGCTTCATTACATGCAAAAAATATATGAGAAAGCGGCACATAATTCAGATAGCAAAAAACCGGATGTTGCAAAGTTATGATGCAGTGGAGATCTGGAAGAAACTTCTGGCATGAGGGATGTGCGGTTGCAACCAGAAATCTGTCTTTCCATGTTTTTTTTAAATAAATGACAGCTGATAGTAGTATACCTCTGAGCGAGAGTCATCATTAAATCAAAAACAGAACTTTGAATTCTTCTATCTATCTAAATCCTTAGGTTATGGAAAATCCAAGATTTATATTTCAATACATGAAAACGTAGCTGTCGTTTCCCCCTCACCCCCTCCCAGGTATTACTGAAGAAAGCCAACAAATGTTTTCTCTAGAGTAAGGCATTTCTTTTCATCTGCTTCTCCCCCCCCTTTCCCCCCCGCCTTCCTTTTAAATACTCTCTTCCCCACCTCTCTTTGGAGGGTTGACCTTATCAAAGTGCAATGAAGCTTATGTGGCTTGCAGGTTTTGTTGTGACTCAGGGCCAGCCTGTGGGCCCGACAGCCGGGTCCGATGTATCGGAGGACTCAGATGTGGGGGAGGAGGGAAACGAACCGGCTGATGATGATTTGGAGACTTTGCAGAGTCCTCAGCCGGGAACCTCTTCTCAGCTGTGTGAGCCCGAGAGTGCGGAGGATGATGACCCACAGCTGGCCCTGTTCAAGGACGCCCGACGCAGGAGGCAGACGAGCAGGGACAAACAAAGGAAGGCTATGGGACTCCTCGGGAGGAGGCACAGGGAGACCACGCCCTGAGCTCTCTATAAAAGAAGTGTTTGGGGAGGGGCTAGTTGCTGAAAGCAACTTTTTCGTTTGAGAAGTCAAGCTCTTGTATTTTTGTAACAGTGTAATTAAAACTTGGCAGAAGCCTTTTGATCTTGGACGCTTTCCAGACTCTTCCTTTGATTAGGGGTGCGAGAAGAGGGCTGGTTCAGAACAGTTTGCTTTCAGCCACCCACCCCTTAATACTACGATGGAGCAGCTTCTTGCCGAGAATGTCCAGCTCAACCAGCAACTCACCTTGCTGGCCACTCAGGTGGCACAACTGCAGGCTCAGGTACATGCTGCCCCCCCACCCAGGAGGAAATGTCAGATAGCTATGCCGGATAAATTCGCTGGTAATCCAGAACTGTTTCCTGCCTTCCTGGGACAATGCCAGCTTTATATCAGCGTGAGAGCAGCTGATTTCCCCACTGACCGAGATAAGGTGGGATTCGTGTTGAGCCTTCTGTCGGGAGATGCAGCTCGTTGGGGCACGCCTCTGTTGGCACAGCCTAGCCCTTTGTTGGATAACTTTGGGGGGTTTTGTGACCATATGCGCCTCATGTACGAGGACCCGATTAAGGCACAGACGGCCACCCGACGCCTGAAAGCTTTGAGGCAGGGTCAGCGCCCTCTACAGGCCTATATCAGCGATTTCCGGCTGCTTAGCCAGGATTCCGCCTGGAATGAGGCTGCGCTCGTGGATGCCTTTCAGGATGGCTTGTCAGAGGAGATGTTGGATGAGCTGGCCCGCGTGGACATTCCCTCAGACCTGAATGGGCTGATCCATCTTTGTCTGCGGATCGATGCCCGGCTGCAGCAGCGTAAGAGTCGCCGTGCCACCCCACAGACCCCTGCCGCCCCTGTTGTGCGTGAGCCCCCGGTCCAGAGGGAGGAGCCAATGGAGCTGGGTGCCGCCAGGTCCCGTCTATCGGTGACGGAAATGGACAGACGACGATCGGAGGGGTTGTGTTTTTACTGTGGGGACCCTGGACATTTGGCTGCTTCTTGCCCGAAGAAGCGTCAGCGGGCGTCAGTGACCAAGCCTGCCCCGAGAAAGTCCCCTGCTTTGTTATCGGGAAACGGCCCGAGCCCGATCTAGACGGTGTGAAAGATCGGGCGACCCACAACATCCACACCGAGCGACGCCGTTCCGACGGTGCCTGTGAACCTCCACGGCATTTGATTTTGGAGGCACGTCTGATCCTCCCTGGCAAGTCAGAGGGGATTCCAGTCCATGCCTTAATTGACTCTGGGGCTACCACTAACTTTATGGATTCGGCCTTTGTGGCCAAATGGGCTGTTCCCCAGTGTCCAGTGGATCCGCCCATGCTTGTGGAGACCATCGATGGTCGAGTGCTCCTGTCCGGGCCTATCACGGCCGCCACGCAACCCGTGTGTATGGCCATCAGTACCCATGTGGAGGCCATTCAGTTCTACGTCACTTCGGATCTGCACTTCCCCGTGGTCTTGGGACTGGCGTGGCTCCGGGCGCATGATCCACAGATCTATTGGTCTCAGAACTTGGTCACCTTCCCAAGTTTGCAGTGCGTGGACCACACCCGCCATATCTGTGCCGGCCAGGTGGAGGGTTCCTCAGGGGTTTCCTTGCCTCCCGAACTGTCCGACTTTGCTGACGTGTTCAGCGAGTCAGAGGCGGACCAATTACCCCCGCACAGGCCCTACGACTGCTCCATTGACCTAGTCCCTGATGCGCCTCTCCCAGTGGGGCGTTTGTACTCCATGTCGGAGCCCGAGTTGGCTGCATTGCGGGACTTCCTGACGAAGAACTTGGCTCGTGGTTTCATCCGGCCCTCGTCCTCGCCAGTGTCTGCGCCCGTGCTCTTCGTCAAAAAGAAGTCGGGCGAGTTACGGCTTTGCTGTGACTACCGGAAACTCAACGCTATCACGGTGCGTAACCGCTACCCGCTGCCCCTCATCCCCGAGCTCTTGGACCGACTCCGGGAGGCTAAGATCTTCACGAAACTGGACCTGCGTGGAGCTTACAACCTCGTCAGGGTTCGGCCGGGTGATGAGTGGAAGACGGCGTTTGGTACTCGCTATGGACATTTCGAGTACACGGTGATGCCGTTTGGCCTGACCAACGCCCCCGCTGTGTTTCAGCATTTTATGAATGACGTCTTTCGGGATCTGTTGGACCAGTTTGTTGTGATTTACCTGGACGACATCCTGATTTACTCCCCGTCGCGTGAAGCGCATCATCAGCATCTCCGTCAGGTCCTGCAGCGCCTCCGGAATCATCGGCTGTTTGCCAAGTTGGAGAAGTGCCAGTTCTACCAGGTGACCATTGATTTCTTGGGTCACCGCATTTCTCCTGAGGGCATCGCCATGGAACCGAGTAAAGTTGAGTCGTTGCAGAGTTGGCAACCCCCGCGTCGCGTGAAGGATATTCAGCGACTTCTTGGATTTGCCAACTACTATCGGACATTCATCCCTGGCTTTGCTGCCTTGACAGCCCCCCTCACCCGGCTCCTGCAGAAGAAGACTCGGTTCCAGTGGAACGCCCCCGAACAACAGGCGTTCCAAGCTCTGAAGGACGCCTTCATGAAGGAGCCCATCTTGAAGCATCCTGACCCGCAACGGCCGTTTGTCGTGGAGGCGGACGCCTCCGACATTGCCATTGGGGCCGTGTTACTTCAGGCAGCGACGCCCAACGGTACCCTTTTCCCTTGCGCGTATCACTCACGGAAATTGAATCCCTCGGAGCGCAACTATACCATCTGGGAGAAGGAGCTGCTGGCCATCAAGGCGGCGTTCGAGGCTTGGAGGCATCATTTGGAGGGGGCGCGGCATCAAATCGAGGTCCGGACGGACCACAAGAATCTGGAAAGCCTGCAGACCGCTCGGAATTTGAACCAACGCCAGATCCGGTGGTCCCTCTTCTTTGCGAGGTTTGACTTCCGGGTGCGGTACATACCAAGCGGGCACAACCAGAGAGCGGATGCTCTGTCCAGGAAGCCCGAGTACACCCGAGTGGAAGACAAGCTTCCGCCCAGGACCGTGATCCCCGTCGAGTCTTTTGCTGCGGTGCGGGAGCCGGTGGATATACGGGCTCGGATCCGGGAGGCGCAGCAGCAGGAGGCGTGGGTGGCTCAGCGGAAGGAAGAGGTGGGGCCAGATTCGCCTTGGTCGGTCACGGATGGACTCCTGTATTATCGTGACCGGCTCTATGTTCCAGGAGGGCCACTCAGGGGACTCGTCCTCAGCCAATGTCATGATAACCCGGCTGCGGGGCATTTTGGCCTGTTCAAGACTCTGAACCTGGTCTCCCGTACATTCTGGTGGCCCCGAGTCCGACACGATGTCCAGTCTTATGTCACCTCCTGCGTCCCATGCAGGCAGGCCAAGTCAGCGACAGGGGCCCCGCCTGGTTTACTGCAGCCTTTGCCAACGCCCAAGAGACCCTGGGGGGCTGTGTCCATGGACTTTCTGACGGATCTACCCCCATCCTCCGGCTTCACGACAGTGTTTGTGGTGGTGGACATGTTGACCAAGATGGCGCACTTCATCCCCTGTCGCGGCTTACCGTCAGCTCGCGCCACTAGTCGCATGTTCATCCAACAGGTGTTCCGGCTGCACGGCCTTCCCGATAGAGTCGTCTCCGATAGGGGGGCCCAGTTTACAGCCCGCTTCTGGCAGGAGTTGATGCGGGCGTTGGACATTAAGGTTTGCCTCTCGTCCGCGCATCATCCTCAGACCGACGGGGGTACCGAGAAGGTCATCGGCATTTTGGAGCAGTATCTGCGCTGCTACGTTAACCTGCAGCAGGACAATTGGGTGGACTATTTGGCCATAGCCGAGTTTGCCTTTAACAACTCGCAGCACACCTCCACGCAGATGACACCGTTCTTGGCCAATGTGGGTTATCACCCTCGGTTTTTCCCCCTTTCTCCCGTGGACTCACCGGAGCCGGCAGCGAACGAATTCATGGCGGAGTTACAGGCGATCCATCGGTTGGTGCGACGGCAGCTGGAGAAGGCCAAGGCCGACTACAAGAGGTTCGCCGATCGGTCGAGAAGGGATACGCCTCCATTATCGGTGGGGGATCGGGTCTGGCTGTCCACCAGGAACCTACCATCCACTCGGCCGGCGAGGAAGCTGGACCACCGTTACCTTGGACCGTTCCCAGTCGAGGCCGTCATCAACCCGGTCGCCTATCGTTTAACTCTGCCACGTTCCCTGCGCGTGCACCCCGTCTTCCATCGGTCCTTGTTGGTCCCCGAACAACCGGCTTGTCCACTTCGCCAAGCGGAACCTCCCCCATCAGGACCTCGTGATGGCGACAGCACCCCCGAGTACGAGGTCGCCAGCATCAGGGATTCCCGCTGGCTGAAAGGTCGCTTCCAGTACCTGATCGAGTGGAAAGGGTACGGGCCGGAGGACTTCACATGGGAAGACGCGACCGCCGTTCATGCCCCTGCGTTGGTGACTGCTTTTCACGAACAGTTCCCATCCCGACCGCATCCGGATCGGCAGACCCGGGGGAAGGGCCCTGCGGTGCGGGATAGTGTTGTGACTCAGGGCCAGCCTGTGGGCCCGACAGCCGGGTCCGATGTATCGGAGGACTCAGATGTGGGGGAGGAGGGAAACGAACCGGCTGATGATGATTTGGAGACTTTGCAGAGTCCTCAGCCGGGAACCTCTTCTCAGCTGTGTGAGCCCGAGAGTGCGGAGGATGATGACCCACAGCTGGCCCTGTTCAAGGACGCCCGACGCAGGAGGCAGACGAGCAGGGACAAACAAAGGAAGGCTATGGGACTCCTCGGGAGGAGGCACAGGGAGACCACGCCCTGAGCTCTCTATAAAAGAAGTGTTTGGGGAGGGGCTAGTTGCTGAAAGCAACTTTTTCGTTTGAGAAGTCAAGCTCTTGTATTTTTGTAACAGTGTAATTAAAACTTGGCAGAAGCCTTTTGATCTTGGACGCTTTCCAGACTCTTCCTTTGATTAGGGGTGCGAGAAGAGGGCTGGTTCAGAACAGGTTTCAGATTTGCTTCTGGGTATTAAAAAAAAAAGAAAAAAGGGACGCGGTGGCTCAGTGGGTTAGGACACTGAGCTTGTCGATCAGAAGGTCGGCAGTTTGGCGGGTCGAACCCCGAGTGCCGCGTCACAAGAGTGAGCGCCTGTTACTCGTCCCAGCTTCTGCCAACCTAGCAGTTCGAAAGCACGTAAAAATGCAAGTAGAAAAATAGGGACCACTACGGTGGGAAGGTAACAGCTTTCCGTGCGCCTTTGGCGTCTAGTCATGCCGGCCACATGACCACGGAGACGTCCTCGGACAAGCGCTGGCTCTTCGGCTTTGAAACGGAGATGAGCACCGGCCCCTAGAGTTGGAAACGACTAGCATGCATGTGCGGGGGAACCTTTATTAAAAAAAAGGGGGGGAATCTTTATGCTACCAGAAGGGGGGAAAAAAAATTCAGCTTCCATTCTGGAAAGTAGAGTAATGTTACCACTGCTTTACACTATAAATCTGGCATGGCTTATGGGAAAGATTAACGATGAGCACTGAGATTGGAGTCTGCTGCAGTCATTACCGTTGCTGTTGTTATTATTATTACCACCAGTGCTTTTTTTGTAAAAAGAAAAAGGTGCCGGAACTCACACATGTCATACAACCCGCCTTGCCTACCCATAAGGTTCTATCCAAAAAAGGTGCCGGAACTCCCTTTTGAGCGTTCTATGACCAAAAAAGCCCTGATTATTACTGCGTTAAGGGAAAAGTAATTCAGCTTCTCTTCGTTCTACGCACAGTTAATAAAAAGATTATTTTTTTCGGACACAAATGTAAATCCCAACTCATTTTTTGTGTGTGTGCGTAACGTAAGAGCACCGTATCTTAAATGACAGTTGTATGCGACAAGTTTGCATCTTTCCCTCTCCCCCTCCCACCTTATGGGATCTCATTGGCATCTGAGCGCGCATCTATTTATAGCAAGAGCAGAGTTATTTCCATTTCATTGTGATGTCTTTGGGTGGCTGAGATATTTTTAGCTGTAAAATTGGATCTGGAGGAGAAAGGTCAGGAATTTTGATGAGGCTAAAAGTCCTTTACTTCAAGGGCTGCTGTGCATCAGGACTTTTCTCTCTTTCTCCATAGTCACCTCAGCTATTGTGATACACAAGATAAAGCTGCTCAACACTTCTGCTCTGCAGTGTAATTGCCGTCACCTAATGGAAGCCCTACTAGAGCACGCTTTGTTACCCAAAACTGTTCAAAATTCTGCACCGACAATCAGAAATGGGCCTTTTATTGTTTCATTATTTACCTAGGTGAAACTCCATGCAATCAGAGCCCCAGGAGGTAAGTGCTGTGAAATCAACGGTATTGTTACTTTGTGGTTTTCCTAGTGGGGAAATGGTGCGAAATAGCAAGACCAAACAAATTGTGATGTCCACATCGTATGCCATTTTTTTCTAAAATCAAGCAGGTCATATGGGGTAGGTTAATCAGCGGAGGAACAAGAATACAACCTTGGGTTCATTGACATCAGCACATTGTTTGAACAAGCCATTGTTTTCTTAATTATTAAAGGCCAACACAGTCCACTGAGACTCCACCAGGCAAGGTGGAGAAAAATTCCAAAATAGAATAAATTTTTTTAAAAAAACCAACCCAATTCACTATCGTAGAACAGAATAATAGAGTTGGAAGGGACCATGGAGGAACAATTCCCAGCTCAGTTAGGCTGGATGGAGTCACTGAAGCAGTAGGCGTGAGCTTAAATGGACTCCAGAAGATGGTAGAGGACAGGAAGGCCTGGAGGAACGTTGTCCATGGGGTCGCGATGGGTCAGACGCGACTTCGCAGCTAACAACAACAACATACAATTCCAGGCAAATGGCTCTCTCTGTTCTCTTTTTGAAAACCTCCCATGATTGAGCACCTCATCTTTATCATCATCTTCCTCTTCTTCATCATCCATATCCTCATCATCTTCATCCTCATATCTGTGTATCATGGCACCCCAAACACAACTACGTTCCAGGTAGTCCATTGGCTTTAAATGGCTTTACATTTGCTGCTTCCTAGCAAGGAGGTTGGGGATGAGACTAACTTTCAGAAATAAGTATCTAATGAGATTCTCCACCATCCAGGCCATGGTTTGTCCCAAAGGTGCTTTTTCACGAGGCAACTGGGCTTCCTTCTTTTTTTTTCTCCCCCTTTGAAGACGTTTCACTTCTCATCCCAGAAGCTTTTTCAGCTCTGAGTAAAAGCTTGGATGAGAAGCGAAATGTCTTCAAAGAGAGAAAAAAAAAAAGTAAGTCCAGTTGCCTCATGAAAAAGCACCTTCGGGACATGCAGAGATAAGATGTTCGGCAGAACTGTACTCCTCGTCAGTTGTGGCAGAATGGAAATAGATTAAAACCAGTGGCTGGATCAGAATACTTTTATTTTTCTCTCGAGGAGGCTTTGAAATAAGTGAGAACCTACTTTAAGGACTCGGCTTGAAGAAATAGATGGCTTCAAAAAGAAAGGAAACGAGGCCAATAAGCATAGTGCACCTATATCTGCTTGACCTAGACCATTAATATAAGAATGGCAGGATTGGCGTAGAGCAGGGGCCTGCAACCTTGACAACTTTAAGACTTGTGGACTTCAGCTCCCAGAATTCCTCAGCCAGCTAAGCTGGCTGAGGAATGCTGGGAGCTGAAGTCCACAAGTCTTAAAGTTGTCAAGGTTGCAGACCCCTGGTGTAAGAGAACTACAATCAAAATTGAAGGTTAAGATAGCAACGACTTCAGAGATGCAGACGACCAGTGGAGGAGGGGACGGTTCCGTACGAAAGGCAGGTGTGCATGTGAGCATTTATATCCCGCCCTTCTTCGAAGACTCAGGGCGGCTTACAATCTAAAGCACAAATCAATGTGCTTAGCAATAGCCTTCATACTATGTATATGCCTGCTTATTAGGGCTTTCGTGCCCCCCCCAGCGGCATTATTACAAAGCTTATTGCCCCCAACAATCTGGGTCCTCATTTTACCTACCTTGGAAGGATGGAAGGCTGAGTCAACCTTGAACTTGGTGGGACGCGAACCTGCACTAATTGCAGGCAGCTGGGGTTACTTAAGGAGCCCACTGCGCTACCAAGGCTCCACCTGCACCCATGCACCTCTTGCCTGCTGCTCGCATGGCCCAGTTCTGAGTGGGGGCTGGGGACCCTTAGTATAGCTCATTATACAAATCCCAAGGCTGAGGGTGACAGTTTACGGATGCAGTCAGGATGAAGAAGTTGTTCTGTTTTTCCTCTCCTGGCAGCCAGACCGTACATTTTCATATTTTCACATAGATCCCCAAAAGTTAGCAGCCATCAATCTGCTCGACTGGATCACCTGGCAGGATCTTTTCAAAGACCATCTGGACACGGTATTCCTTCAAGCTAAAAGTGCTAAAGAATAAGTCTTGAACCTCTCTAGTCATATGCGTGACTGTGTCGTGGATAAAACATTTAGTAATGAAAATGGAGGGATGGTATAATATTTGAATATAGGTAGGACCTCAACTTGTAGCCATCCATTTAGCGACTGTTTGCACAGGGGGGGTCTGAAAAAACTGTCAGTGGAGCCTTGCACTTAGTACCGGAGGCTAAAACATACGAAGGACGGCTGCAGGACTTGGGTTTGGCCAGTCTAAAGAAAAGGAGAAATAGGGGCGACATGATAGCAGCGTTCCGGTATCTGAGGGGCTGCCACATAGAAGAGGGGGTCACTATTCTCCAAAGCACCAGAGGGCAGGACAGAAAAAGTGGTTGGAAAATGATCAAAGAGAGAAGCAACCCTTGAATTAAGGAGAAACTTCTTCACAATGAGGACAACTAACCAATGGAACAGCTTGCCACCAGAAATTGTAGGCGCTCCATCACTGGAGACCTTTAAGAAGAGACTAGACAATCACCTGTCTATGATGGTATAGGTTCTCCTGCTTGAGCAGGGGGCTGGACTAGAAGACCTCCAAGGTCCCTTCCAGCTCTCTTCTCTTCTAGATTCTACTTTTGCAGCATCTCCAGGATCAGGGGATCAAAATTCAGGTCGCCTGGCAACCGGCATGTATTTACAACATCTGCAGCATTCCAGGATCATCTGATTGCCATTTGCCACCTTTCCAGCTGGCTTCTAACAGACAAAGTCAATGGGGAAAATCGGATTCGCTTCACGACCGTGTGATTCACTTAACTGCAGCGATTCACTTAACAAGCGGGGCCGACAAGGACGTGAAATTGAGTGCGATTCCCCTAGAGCAGGGCTAGGCAACCTCGACTCTTTTATGACTGGTGGACTTCAACTCCCAGAATTCCTGAGCCAGCATGGCTCAGCTTGGAAACCTCTCCCTTTCCCCTCAGCATGACTGCCTGAGGAATTCTGGGAGTTGAAGTCCACGAGTCATAAAGGAGCCAAGGTTGCCTACCCCTGCTTTAGGGAAATCTCTGCTCAAACTCTTTCCCTTATTTGTTCATTTGTACTCCACCTTTACTATTTTTACAAATAACTCACAAATACCCCTGCCCTAGATAGCATTAGTTTGATGGGTAAAGGTTAAGTGAGGGAAGAGTTACATGGTGGAAAGTCCTTTGTGAAATACAATTGGATTCCTTGCAATTTGCATCCCATTTGGAATATTATATCTCCTTTTGAAAATACGCCTCAAAAAGCATTCAGTAAATTGTTCAGAAACACACACACACACACCACACAACTAGATACTAAAACCTGTGAGGAAAGACTGAAAGAGGAGAGCATATTTAGCCTTTAGAAGATAAAATTGATCACTTTTTTTCAGATATCCAAGGAAATATCCCATATAAGGAGACAGATTTATCGTTATTGCCCTGGAGTGAAGGATGGGGATTTATTTTCTTAATGTTGCACTCAAATGTTAGAATTTTAATTTTAAAGAAGGATTTAGCAGCAGAATTAGAGACGTGGCAGACTTCTCTCTGTATACCGAGGCCAGACAATGATCTGTAAGAGATGGCTTTGATTTGGTCACTTGCCTTGGCCAAGGAAGTTAAAATCAGCCAGTTAAACTACCCTTCCAGTTATCTGACTCCAGGTAGTAAAGCAGTTTGTTCTTTGAGGTAAACTACATCTGCAGCTTTGTGCTATCAAGTGTTTTAAAATTCTCAGTACAAGAAGCTCAGGATACCTTGTGGTGGAGTTTTTCTGCCACATAGAGGGTGTAAGCCTGAAAAATATGCTTTAAAGAAATGTTTTTGTACAAGTATCTTGCATAGAGAAAATACAATGAATTATGAATGATTTCCAACCAGGGACATTTTGTTAGATGATTCATCTTAGTTCCTTTAAAGCATTTTTTTTGTGCTTGTTGTGCTGCTCTTTCTTTTCTGCCCTGAGAAAAACGTATCTGAAGAAAAAAATAATAATTAAATTTAGAAAGCAAGGTTTTTATGAACTAAAAACATTAGTCTTCCCAGTTTAGAAAAAGGAACATGAGTTTATAGTACTGGACAGATGAAATCAACGAAAAAGTGATTTACAAAGTGACGCTTAGTATTAGGTAGCAAAAGTATTTCCGTAATGATGAATGCGTACCAGAATTAGAATGATTGCACAAGTTCTAATTGTATTTGAGGCCAGATCTAATTGTAATGGTAACAAATGAGGAGAAAAAGCAATAGGTGGGTCAGAGGGAATTTCATTTGAATTCTTCTCCTGAACAAAGGTTGAAGTTAAGGCAGGGGTCCCCAACTCCTGGGCTGCGGCCCATTCAAAACTGGGCCACGGAAGTGGCGGGCGAACATGTGTACACCTCCACTGGTGTGCACAGTAGGTACACAACTGCACGTGTGCAGCTCCATTTCGGCGAGCGGCAGGCGCTCATGCCTGCCGCTTGCAGAAACGGAGCTGCTCGTGGGCACGCGCTCACCCACCGCTTATGGGGAATCGTCCCCACTCTTTCCCCCCCCGGCCGATCCGCAAAGCCAGAAAGGTTGGGGACCACTAATCCAAGGGTTTGTTTCAGCTGTTCAGCATATGATTCTGGTCCTACACAGACCTTATTATCAAAAAATAAAGATTGAGATAAGAGTGAGATAAGAGTTGTAGAGAGTAAGGAAAATTACCTTGATGGAGATAGGCAGGATCTGTTGCCGCAATAAAAGGAGCTGAAAGTCTACAACTGGAAGATACTATAGTAGTAACTGTGAGAGGGATCTCGGAGTCCTAGTGGACAATCACTTCAATATGAGCCAGCAGTGTGCTGCAGCTGCCAAAAAAGCCAACACAGTGCTAGGCTGCATTAACAGAGGGATAGAATCAAGATCACGTGAAGTACTAATACCACTTTACAATGCCTTGGTAAGGCCACACCTGGAATACTGCATCCAGTTTTGGTCACCACGATGTAAAAAAGATGTCGAGACTCTAGAAAGAGTACAGAGAAGAGCAACCAAGATGATTGGGGGACTGGAGGCTAAAACATATCGGGAACGGTTGCTGAAATTGGGTATGTGTAGTTTAATGAAGAGAAGGGTGAGGGGTGACATGATAGCAGTGTTCCAATATCTCAGGGGCTGCCCCAAAGAAGAGGGAGTCAAGCTATTCTCCAAAGCACCTGGAGACAATACAAAAAGCAATGGATGGAAACTAGTCAAGGAGAGAAGCAACCTAGAACTAAGGAGAAACTTCCTGACAGTTAGAACAACTAACCAGTGGAACAACCTGCCTCCAGAAGCGGTGAATGCTCCAACACTGGAGGTTTTTAAGAAGAGACTGGACAGCCATTTGTCTGAAATGGTACAGGGTTTCCTGCCTTAGCAGGGGGTTGGACTAGATGACCTTCAAGGTCCCTTCCAACTTCTTCTTCTTCTTCTTCTTCTTCTTCTTCTTCTTCTTCTTCTTCTTCTTCTTTTTCTTCTTCTTCTTCTTCTTCATTATATTATTATTATTATTATTATTATTATTATTATTATTATTATTATTATTATTATTATTATTATTATTATTATTATTTGAAAAACAACTTAAATTTAAAGATACCCCCCCATGGGGTTTATGGAGGAGGAGGAAAAAATAACATTTTCACAAATTCTTCCTTCCTTCCTAAAAGAATGGGTCTGAAAAACTCTGCCTTTGCTGGTCTGCAGCTGAATGGATTCATTTAGAAAAAGATATATCTTCGGAACTGGATTGTATAAGCTTTTACTCTCCTATCTGGGATTAGACGGATATTCAGTGGTAGCTTACTTTCTTGAAATCTGCCTCTTTTTAAAGGATCTATTCAGTCCTTAAGAACATGAGACTTTTTCAAGGGAAAATTGAAGCTGTGAAGAAAAGAAAAGCCTCAGAAACTGGAATTTGTAATCCGTTAGCAGTTTCAAATTGATCTGTTTGATTTTAAGAATGTAGCGTACACAAAATGAATATTCTTACTATTGTGCTAATAAGTGTGGGCATTCAAGACTGTTTTCAAGATACTGTATAAATTGGATTACCCAGTAACTAAAATGTTACAAAGAACGTTTGACTAAATTGAATAAAATTACTTCCAGAAGAGTGATTTTTAACATTTGAGTTACTAAATTAAACAGATTACATCCAGAAGAGTGGGAAAAAAGCACATATTGCAATGAAATGAAGATAAAGCTGTAGGAAAGAGTAAAATGAAGGCAGTATAAATTTTAAAAATTGACTAAAACAGGGGTGTCAAACTCGCAATGTCACCTGATGTGTCACAATGTATTGCTTCTTCCCCCCCCCCCCATTTCGGCATGATGCATCCGGCCTACAGGCTGGCAGTTTGACACCCCTGATCTAAAATGAAACAACCCGATGAAACCACAATGGAATAACAGGTGTGAAAATCTGAGTATTCCAAACGGCTTCTTAAAATCCTACGGAGAATAAAAAGATCTTGGGTGAGTGTTACATATAATTTCATAGGTACAGGATCTAGCATGCTGGCAGCATCAACTTGGTTTAGTCTGAAAGCAAGTAAATTAACTTGCTACAAAGGGCTGGTGTATGGATCTAGAATCACAAAAAAGGAGATATATTTTCTTTTACGTCTCCGCGTGATTCGTTATCCTGAAAGAAGCGTTCCACCATTTCCTCATCAGAGCTTTACAAAGACATTGTATAGATCGAAACTTTATGTTTCAACGTAAAATTCAACGATAATCAAACAACAAATCAGCGAACACCTTTATTCAAACAAAGTCATCACTAAAAGTCAACATGGGTTTGTCAAAAACAGATCATGCCAGACAAATCTTATTACATTCTTTGACCAAGTGACAAAATTAGTGGACCAGAGGAATGCTGTAGATATAATTTACTTGGACTTCAGTAAGGCATTTGATAAAGTAGATCACAACCTACTACTTGATAAGATAGAAAAATGTGGGTTAGATAGCACTACCACCAGATGGATTCGTAGCTGGCTGACAGGCCGTACTCAGCGTGTGGTCCTCAATGGAACCGCATCTACATGGAAGGAAGTGTGTAGTGGGGTGCCCCAGGGCTCTGTTCTGGGCCCAGTGCTCTTCAATATCTTCATTAATGATTTGGATGAGGGGATAGATGGGGAACTCATCAAATTTGCAGACGACACCAAGCTGGCAGGAATAGCCAATACTCCAGAACACGGGCGGCGGGGGCGACGGAAAAGCTGCAGAAACGGTAGGAGAGATGCTGACTGGCGGCGGCCTCGGAGGAGGCGGAGGGGGAGGAGGGAAGGGTGACCCGGCCGGGGGGGGGGGGTGAGCCAGAAGGAAAAGGGAAACTCATCCCGCAGAGCGGTTGTGAAAAGAGGGAGGAGATAAGCCAGCCCGGTACCTGGATCCGCTTCCTGTGTCTCCTCCGCTCTGCCATGATGTCCCCGTTTTGGTCTCCTTGTGAAGTGGGGCTGAGCCGGAAAAGGGGGATGGGGAGACCGAGGGAGGGAGGAAGGAAGAGAGAGAGAGAGACGGAGCCAGCGGGCTCACGAGGGGCAGCAACCTTGCGAGAGGCCGCGCGCAAGCCATTAGGATGCGCACGAGCACTTGGGGAGGCAGGGCGGGAGCGCGGTCCGGCCGCTGGGCTTCCTTTCCCTCTTGTCCGCATCGCTGCAAGGAATTGCGTTGTTTGGGGAATTTGTTGAATTGGAGCCATGGGCTAGTCGTGGTTAAGGCACTTGTAGGCGAAGCAAATCACAAAAGCCCCCAAATCCTTCTAAATGCAGCCCACGGGCGAGCTTCCCAAGTTGTTTTAATTTAGTTTGCACGTGGCAATAGAAATAAGCTTTTTTCCTCCTCAGCGGATCGGTGCGGTGAAGAGGCTGGGCTTCCTTCGGGGGGCCTTTCATTCCTGTACAAGGGGAAGGGGAACTCTCTGTGCTTTTGTGTGTGTGTGTGTGTGTGTGTGTGTGTGTGTGGCCCATCTGCAAAGCTGCCGAGGAAGGAGAAGCGGGATACTGGTTGGGTGGGGGAGCGGCAAAAGCGGGGGGGGGAGAGAGAAACGGCTCCGCCTTTGGTTCCCCCTCCTAAAGCACAGGGGCGCTAGAGAAAGTTTGGAGTTGGGTAAGGAAGCGCAAAATTCAGGAAGGAAAGCGGGGCGGCGGGCGAACGGGAGACCTGCCGACGTTTGGGGAGGTTTGGGGAGGTGCACGCCGGGGAAAAGGCTGGGAGAGGAGGGGGTCCGGGCTGGGGGGGAGGGATGGGTTGGGGGAGAAGGAGGCTTCCCGGGCTGGGGGGGAAGCAGAAGCGAGGGATCAGGACTCCTCCCGCTTGGCTGCTGCCGCCGCCGCCACCACTCCTACGGCCGCCGCCACCTGCTCTCTCGGCTGGTTGCTTTCTGCTTCTCTCACCTGCCCTGCCCCCCCCGCCTGCCCTCCTTCCTGCCTTCCTTCCCTCCGCCTTGCCTTCCCCGCTCCCGCGTTTTCCCTCTCCCCGCCTCGGATTCGGGGTGATTCCCCGGGAGAGGGCAATGGGATTCCAGCAAGCTTTCAAGCCTTCTCGGCGGTCTCCGGCACGGCTCAGGAAGCGTTTCTGTGCCGCCCGGCCGGAGCCTTTGCCTCCTTCCCTCCCCCAAGCGAGGCGTCCTTTTTCAAGTTGCAAAACCAAGCGGGGTGAAGCGGGCTGTCGGGAAAGACATTGCCGCCTCCTCCTCCTCCAGCGGCGACACCTCCGGTCGGGCCCTGGTGGCGGAGGAGGCAGTGGCAGAGGCGGCCGCAGCACCGGCAGCCTTCCTAGCAGCGGCAGAGACAGAGGCAGCGGCGGCGGAGGAGGAGGAGGAGGAGGCGGCGGCTGCAGAGGCAGCTTCCTGGCGGTCTTCTTCCTCTTGGCTTCCTGCCTCTCCGCCCGCGGTGCAAGCTCGGATGTTACGGGGCTGGCCGGCCCGGACTGGGTCGGGCGAGTCGATCACCTCCTCCTCCTCCTTCTCCCGCTCCCTCTCCTCTCCAGGATGACCCTCCTGAATGTCTTTCCCGACAGCCCGCTTCACCCCGCTTGGTTTTGCAACTTGAAAAAGGACGCCTTGCTTGGGGGAGGGAAGGAGGCAAAGGCTCCGGCCGGGCGGCACAGAAACACTTCCTGAGCCGTGCCGGAGACCGCCGAGAAGGCTTGAAAGCTTGCTGGAATCCCATCGCCCTCTCCCGGGGAATCACCCCGAATCCGAGGCGGGGAGAGGGAAAACGCGGGAGCGGGGAAGGCGAGGCGGAGGGAAGGAAGGCAGGAAGGAGGGCAGGCGGGGGGGTTTGATGAGCCTTACAGTTCTCGGTTATTAAAAAGCAGGAGTGTTGACTTTCTTCAAATTACTCATTCGGAGAAGACCTTTGCTGGATCTCCCTCGTACGTCCGCAAGATTCTTGAAGCCTCCTCGTGGCCCTTTTCCAATCTATATCTTTCGAACCGCTCAACACGCCCTTCTCTGAATCCTGAAGTGAAAGAATGTTATTGCTTTCCAGAGCAGTAGAAAGATAGATGGACGTGATAAAAATCACTGGTTTGACTCGCCGTTTTCCCTTCGTAAAAAGGAAGAGCACGCGCATTTTATTCCGCTCCAAAGTCGTATCTCTTTTTCTCATTAGAAAGAAAGTCACAGCTCTTGGTCTCCCTCTCTCCCTGATTTGTCGCTGTCTTGACCGTATACGTGAGGCATTTGGACTGGATTTATCCCTTGGTTTGGAAGGGCTCCACAAAGAAAGCCCCCTTTTTGTCCCTCCACCCCAGTGATAGGCCGAGGAAGAGGCGTTAAAAGTTTTTTGTTTAAGAAATTTATTTATTTATTTATTTATTTATTTATTTATTTATTTATTTATTTATTTATTTATTTATTTATTTATTTTATTGAAAAGTTTTACAGTACATTTTATATATAACAAAACAAAACCAAACCCCTCCCAACCCCCTCCCCTCTTCCTTACCCTCCCCAACACCTCCCTCCCTTCCCCCTCCCCCCTCCCCGACTTCCCAGAGCTAAATACAAGGTATAAAAGTAGAAATAATCATAATCTACCATATGCAAACAACAATAAACCATTGAATCTATCGCACTTTAACTCTTATAAACTGACTGCAAGCCATATAAATATCACATCAGTACTTATACAAATGCTAAATGAAACTTTTTAGTCCCATATTTATTCTGGATGTAATCAATCCATTTTTTCCACTCCACAATATATCTCTGTTGCAAATGGTCTTTCAAATACGCTGAGATCTTTGCCATTTCCGCCAGGTTGGAAACTTTTAGAGTCCATTCTTCTATAGTCGGCAGTTCTTCCTTCTTCCAATATTGCCCTACTAAAAAGTCTTGCTGCTGTAATTAAATTCAACATCAACTTAGTATCCACAACAGTAGTGTCAGTAATAATGCCCAGTAAAAGAAATTTATTTATTTATTTATTTATTAGTTGAATTTATATACCGCCCTATTCCCGAAGGACTCAGGGCGGTTCACAGGGCAGTACAAAAAGAGAATAAAATGAAATTAAATTAGTACAAGCCCACAATTCATAATGACAGTAAAAATTAAAATTTTAAAATTAATTAAATTAAATTAAATTTGATTTAATTAATATAATTTAAAATTTAAAATCCCTCAGTCCAGGCCAGATAATTCAAACAACCAGGTTTTGAAGTCCCGGTGAAACGATCGAAGGTCGGGGGCAGTCCGAAGCTCCATCGGCAGTTCGTTCCAAAGGGCGGGCGCACTCACAGAGAACGCCCTCCCCCTGGGAATCACCCGCCAGCAATCTCTAACCGGCGGAACCCTAAGGAGGCCCTCCCTGTGGGCGCGCACAGGACGATGGGAAGCTGATGCTGGCAGCAGGTGCTCCCTAAGGTAATCCGGACCCATGCCATGTAGGGCTTTATAGGTCATCACCAGCACCTTGAATCTCACCCGGAGGGCAACTGGAAGCCAATGCAGCTCGCGGAGAAGAGGTGTTACATGAGAGTATCGGGACACTCCCATTACTACTCGCGCAGCTTCATTCTGCGCCAGCTGAAGCTTCCGAGTGGTCCTCAAGGGCAGCCCCATGTAGAGAGCATTGCAGTAGTCTAATCGGGAGGTCACGAGCGCATGAGTGACTGTACGTAGGGCATCCCGGTCCAGATAGGGCCGCAACTGGCGCACCAGGCGAACCTGATAGTGGCGATGATGCTAGGTTGCTGCCTAATCCTAAATTCCATGAAGACCAGGCTCTTTTCGGCTGGATGTCGACATAGAGGTGCTTTTTCCAAAAGGCAACTGGACTTTCTTTCTTTGTTTTTTTTTCTTTGAAAAGCAGGAAAGCAAAGAAGCTTCTTTAATTCTTCTTCGCTGGGAACTGAAGAAGACTCTTGGGTGAGAGGTGAACTGAAGAAGCCCCCTGGACGGGTTTTTCAAGGGAAAAACCCAAGAAGGTCCAGTTGCCTTTTAAAAAAAAAAGCACCTTTGGGACAACCATGACTGGGATGGTTGAGAATCTCCAAAGATATCTCTCCGCTGGATATCTCTTTCACCAGAGATGATTCTTTAGAGCAGGGATAGGCAACCTTGGCTCTTTATGACTCATGGACTTCATCTCCCAGAATTCCTGAGCCAGCATGGGGGAACTATGGCCCCTTCATGACTCGTGGACTTCGACTCCCAGAATTCCTGAGCCAGCGTGGCTCAGCTTGGAAACCTCTCCCTTTCCCCTCAGCACGTCTGGCTCAGGAATTCTGGGAGTTGAAGTCCACCAGTCATAAAAGAGCCAAGGTTGCCTACCCTTGCCCTAGATTACACTAGTTTGATGGGTAAAGGTTAGGTGAGGGAAGAGTTACATGGTGGAAAGTCCTTTGTGAAATACAATTGGATTCCTTGCAATTTGCATCCCATTTGGAATATCTCCTTTTGAAAATATGCCTCAAAAAGCATTCAGTAAATTGTTCTACTAAGTGTTATGTGAGGCAATAACAAGGCAAACTCCTAATACCAAAGCTCTTAAATGAAGGACTATATTTAAATTAACAATAGCTTTCTTGATCTACAAGGGTAGGCAACCTTGGCTCTTTTATGACTGGTGGACTTCAACTCCCAGAATTCCTGAGCCAGCATGGCTAAGCTTGGAAACCTCTCCCTTTCCCCTCAGCTTGGCTGGCTGAGGAATTCTGGGAGTTGAAGTCCACGAGTCATCAAAGAGCCAAGGTTGCCTACCCCTGCTTTAGGGAAATCTCTGCTCAAACTCCCTCCCTTATTTGTACATTTGTACTCCAGCTTTGCTATTTTTACAAATAATTCAAGACAGCGAACATATCCAACGTACCTTCCTCCTCAATAGGTTCCCCACAACAACCTTGTGATGTGGGTTGGGCTGAGAGAGAGTCGCTGGCCCAAAGTTACCCAGCTGTCTTTCCTGGCTAAGGTGGGACTCGAACTCACCTCTCCGTCTTTTTTGCCTGGCTCCTCAACCACTAAACCAAACTGGTTGTTGTGTCGTCTCTCGCAATTCCAGTGTACTTCAGCTCAAAACCAGTCGGTGTGTGTGTGTGTGTGTGTGTGTGTGTGTGTGTGTGTGTGTGTGTAAGAACAGCTGTGCACGACCTATAAGTAGGTAAGGACTCGTTCTAGAAGCTACTCTTTCCTGAACAAGTTCAGCTTCCCTTTTTTGTGAATACAAGTTGTGTCTGCAACATGTCAGGATGATAAATGAAAATGTGGAATTACTGCTTCAGTCGATAGCTTCCTTTTAGTAATGAGATGCGTTTTAATAATGTAAAGCGTGATAGCCAAAAAGGGTCCTCTGGAGTAATCTTTCACTTGTGGGTGGGGGTTGGGGAAGCCAGATGGCAAAGCAACATTGGGAGCAGCATGGAGAACCTAATAAAGTGATTTATGTGTATTTTGATATATTGTACCTAGAGAAGCATGGACGGAGGGGCGTGCGTGCGGTTTTGAATTATGCAAAAGTCAGTCCGTGACGCCATACATACGATCCGTTCTTTATACCGTCTATGTGGGATCCTGTAGTGAAACTAATACTAATGTATACATAATGTATACATAAAAATGCCGTGGAAAGAAAGAAACGATGTCGGTTTGATGCGGCTGAAAGAAACCAAAAGGTGAAAGTATGACAATAGGGGTTATGTCCTTAAAGAGTGTAAAATGGAAGGATTCTTTGTGCACGCTTACGAAAAAGAAAGGGAAAATGTGACCAAGATCTACTGTAAATCTGTAGCCAAAATGTGCCATGGATGATGAGCAGAAGGCATCCAGTTAGTGTTAATTTTAGCACAGCAGGAGGATATGGGCAGGATGCCAGCCCTAAAGTCATTTCAAGGAACATGCATTTGCTTTCAGGTTTGTCTGCCAATTAGAAGTCTTAAAGCCCAATTAGTAAAATGTTTTATTATAATTTTATTAGTATAGTAATAACATTTCCTTATCATTGCTTGAATAATCTCAACATAAGTGAAAGGACTTAACTGTTAATGCATCCTGCATCCTGTATACTCTCAGGTTGATTTTCAGTTTCACTCTAGCCCAGGAGTAGGCAACCTCGGCTCTTTTATGACTCATGGACTTCCATGAGTCATAAAAGAGCCGAGGTTGCCTACCCCTGCTCTAGCCTGACTGGAGAAATCATGTAATTTGTAGAGGATAACCTCTCTTAAAGTTAAACTTAAACCATGACATATTTTGTCATTGGATATCAGCGAGTTCCTTTCCCATATGAGGACCACAAAATAAAATATGGGTGTTCTATCCAATACATTATAGATGGATTTAATTCTCCCTAAGTGGAATAGAATAATAGGATAGGATAGGATAGGATAGGATAGGATAGGATAGAATAGAATAGAATAGAATAGAATAGAATAGAATAGAATAGAATAGAATAGAATAGAATAGAATAGAATAGAATAGAATAGAATAGAATGTGTTAAAAGCAACCCCCCTATCATTTTTGGAAGCTGCAAAAGGATACGGTGTGGGAAAGCTTCAAGATGTTGCAGATAGACAGACAGAGGACAATGGTGTTGGAGGGGATCAAGCCACAGTCTCATCGGTTGCTGCAGGAGGCCAGAAGATGACGCGTGCTGCCCTAAGAAGAGGGAGACGAGAGCAAGAGCAAGACCAGCAGAAAGTTATGGAATCTTCAAAGTGTGCGGTCTAAAGAAGTTTTGGGGGTCATGACAGAGGTGCTCCAAAAGTTTTGGGGTGTTAAGATTGCTGATTAAATTTTTAGATTAAAATGTCAATGGAGTAAAATTATTATAGAGGAGAAAGAAAGTTTTTTTTTAATATTTTACACAATTTAAGATTGATGTTATTTGCTTGCTAGAAAAGTATATTAAGGTTATGGACTTAAAGTATGTGTTGAACTAAGAATGGGTATGTAAGCTCCTAATTAACAACAAGTTGTCTTAGAGATTGCCTAAATCTTTTTTTTATATACTCTTTTTATTTGAACTTTTATTTGAACTTAAGGATGATTTGGAACTGTGAGACATTTGGCGTGATACATGCAAGAACTATTTTTGATCATAGTTTAGTTTGGTCAGAGATTATTAAGATGAACAGAGATAGGCGCTTTTGGCGCGTAACTGAGAATTTGTTTGGAAATTAGAGAAAGGTGGGAGAATGCAAATAGCAGGTGAAAGTTTTTTTTCTTTTCTTTTTTTTTTGAAATTAATATGAATAAGGACTGGGATTAAGAAAATTTATTTTGAGTAAAGCTCTTTTTCTGTTTTCCTCTTTTTCTTTTCTACTTTATTTGTAATATTAATATTGTTTGTACTCATTTTATATGAGCTAGAGAGAGATAGAATTTATAGTTTATTGTTGATAACATAGGGGTGTTTATGTTTGTTTTTTGATTTTATGCCCTGTATTTAGCTCTGGGAAGTCGGGGGGGAGGAGGGAGTGGGGGAGAGGGATAGGGAGGGTTGGATAAGGGTGGGGGAGGGGGGGATTAAAGTCAAAATGTATTGTAAAACTTTTTAAATAAATAAAAAAAAGAATAGAATAGAATAGAATAGAATAGAATAGAATAGAATAGAATAGAATAGAGAATGGAATGGAAAGGAATGGAATAGAATAGAATAGAATAGAATAGAATAGAATAGAATAGAATAGAATAGAATAGAATAGGGAATGGAATGGAATGGAATGGAATAGAATAGAATAGAATAGAATAGAATAGAATAGAGAATGGAATGGAAAGGAATGGAATAGAATAGAATAGAATAGAATAGAATAGAATAGAATAGAATAGAATAGAATAGAATAGAATAGAATAGAATAGAATAGAATAGAATCTCAAAAGGACCTTGGAGATCTTCTAGTCTACAACATTTCAGACAAGTGGCTATCCAGTCTCTTCTTAAAGACCTCTAGTGATGGAGCACCCACAATTTTTGAAGGCAAGCTATTCCACTGGTTAATTGTTCTCACTGTTCGGAAGTTTCTCCTTAATTCCAGATTGCTTCTCTCCTTGATTAGTTTCCATCCATTGTTTCTTGTCCTGCCCTCTGGTGCTTTTTGGAAAATAAGTTGACCCCCTTTTCTTTCTGGCAGCTCCTCAGATATTGGAACACAGTTATCATGTCACCTCTAGCCCTTCTTTTCCCTAGAGATTAGCCAAACCCAAGTCCCACAGTCCCGTTCTTCATATGTTTTAGTCTCCAGGCCTTGGATCATCTTAGTTCCTCTTCTCTGCACTTTTTCCAAAGTCTCAACATCTTTCTTATAGTGTGGTGACCAAAACTGAATGCAGTATTCCAGGTGTGGTCTCACGAGGGTTTTATAAAGTGAGTCAATATCATATATAAACCTTGGAGCAGTCACATTGGTGAATCAGTCATCGACAAAATCATTGTCATGATATACGATGTCTTCCCTTTATAGAAAGTAAATTTGAACTGTTTCCTTTGCTTTCGTCTGCATAGATGGTGCTCATTGGAATTGCCTGTAACTGAATAATAATAATAATAATAATAATAATAATAATAATAATAATAATAATAATAATAATAATAATTTTTTGAAGGAATTGCCTGTGTCCGAAAAGTCGTGGGAACATAGGGTGGAAAAAGTTGTCGAGAATGAGAGGGTGAAGATCTTGTGGGACTTCCGAATACAGACAGATCGCCACATGGAACACAACACGCCAGATATCGCAGTCGTAGAGAACCAAAGCGTACAGTTGATTGATATTGCTGTACCAGGAGATGCCAGAGTTGAAGAAAAAGAACTGGAAAAAATTATGAAATAATAATCGAAACTGCGCGATTATGGATGAAACGTGTAACAGGGATACCCATTGTCATCGGGGCACTGGGAACCATGTCCCAAAACTTGGCAAAATACATGAAGAAATTGCAGCTTTCTGCAATAACTCCAGGAAAGCTGCAAAAAACTGCGCTATTCGGAACATCTTACATTTTGAGGAGATACCTGGTTGATACCTAGGATGCTGGCAGCAGCCCGTGTCAACCATTAGTGCCAGTCAATTTGAGTGTTCAGTTGACTGAGTTTCATGTGTTTTATGAATAAAAGTTTTATATAATAATAATAATAAAAGTTGGAAGGGATCTTGGAGGTCTTCTAGTCTAACCCCCTGCTCAGGCAGGAAATTCTATACCATTTCAGACAAATGGCTGTCCAATCTCTTCTTAAAGATTTCCAGTGTCTATTTGCTGATATTCTGCCTTAGTTATGTGCCCCTCTTTCCACTTGTTATCCTTTTTGTTTTTCAATTTATCGGAGAGTTCTTTATGCAGCCATGCTGGTTTCTTTTGAGAGCTCTTATTTTTCTTTTTCGTTGGTATTGTGCTAGACTGGGCTTTTATTATCTCACTTTTCAAAATTTCCCAAGCTTCTTGAGTTGTTTTCCCTTTGAGGATCCTCATCCGTGGAATCCTTCCCAAACTCTCTCTAAGTTTATTGAAATTAGCTCTCTTGAAGTCCAAGACTCTAGTTCGACTGTGTTCTATTGCTTGTGTTTGCATAATGTTGAATTCTAATATTGCATGGTCACTCCCCCCCCCAAGGTTCCTGTGGCTTCAACACCTTCTATCATTTGATCCCTGTTAGTGCCGATGCCCTTTGCCATACATCCTAAGCTTGATTCTAAAATTTCACTCCTGGCAGTATCTGCTGACTAGTTTTAAAGGACATGCCTCTTGACATCACTTTTATTTTAATCCCCAGCCCATCACAGAAGCAGGTTAGCTATTTGAGTGTTTTCCCTTTTTTCCTATGACAAATCTTACGGGATGAACAATCTGTGCCACCTCACCGATGATTTGCTTATGATGGCGTCACCGCTCAGCTCCTTGTTGATCATTTTAGACTATTTCAAGCATAGTCTGAATAATAATATTCCCCAACAATCCCAGGACTGATTTCCAGGCCTATTTTGCTTTTGGCAGTAAGAGAGTCTGTTTCACTCCCCCAGCCTCATTTTATATGAAGCCCAATTGTGGAATGTTTTTTCCTACTGGCATAAAGTCCATTAATTGCTCTCCTTAATTTTGATGCTTGTTAAAGCTGTCAAGACATCAGAGTTCACCATCCTTGTCACCGAGACAAGGTAGAGCTTGGCCAGGGAGACAATGCGAGTTACGTCAACATCCTTTTCTGATGACTCAGGTTATGGTGGAACCTGCGTGGACAGCCCTCCGTTTCAAGAAATCTTGAACAGCATTTATATAAGAGTTATTTCTGTTAACTCTCTCTTCTGATGATGTAGCTTAGGAGCGTCCGTCGCTCAACAACGAGACACTGGTGAAGCGGGCACAGCAGTGCCTGCACTTTCTGCGTCGCCTGAGAAAAGCTCATCTTCCTTCCCCTGTCCTGACCACTTTCTACAGAGGGACCATCGAGAGCATCCTGTCACACAGCATCACAGTCTGGTTTGGAAGATTATGTAAATCAGACCAGATCACAGGGACACTATGGGCAACACAAGAATGATCCTTCAAAATGCAGAAATTTATGTCTTTATTAACTATTAAACTTTATTTGCCACCCATCTCGCACTCTGAGGCAACTCCGAGCGGCTTACAATGTGATCAAACAGACAGAGATCAAAACAAATTACAAATATAAAAACCGATTAAAATTACAAAAATTTAAACAAACCAAAAGGTGGGTGCCTTCTCTATTACTGCCACCCGTTGCTTCCAGCCAACAGCTCGTTTCTAAAAATGCTCGCGTCCAAAGTTCTCTTGCCCCATAGTTGTGGAGTTGTGGGGTAGTACTGGTCCAACAATAACAGCAGGTGAAGTGTTAAGTGGGGTCCTTGGTGCTCTCTGAGCTTGTTTGTTTCCTTGCAGACTTTTCATTACTAGATAACATCATGCAACATGACAGTCTGGTTTGGAAGCATCACCGCTTCAGACAGGAAGGCTGGGCAGAGAGTGGTGAGGATGGCCGAAAAGATCATTGGCAGTTCCCTCCCTCCCATCCAGGACATGGCACAGAAGCGTTGCTTGAGCAGGGTCTGTAAGATTGTCTGGGACACTACACACCCTCTTCACAACCTGTTTTCCTTGTTACCTTCTGGGCGGAGGGGGCTTCGTGGTACCCGTAGCAGAACATCCAGATTCAGCCATGGTTTCATTCCATACAGCATTAACCTCGTGAACTCTCAAGCTTCCTCCTCCCGTTATGTATTCAAGATGGACAGTGTTTAATATTTATTCGTTACGTATATGTAGGGGTGTGGGTCTATACATATGTTGTATATAGTATGTTTTAGGTGTGTGTCGTGTATGTGTTTCATTTTGACAGCGGGCAACTAAATTTCATTTTTGATGAAAGGTTATCTATCTATCTAACTCCCAAAATTCCTCAAAGGGGAGTCTAGGAGTTGAAGTCCACCGGTCTTAAAGTTGCCAAGGTGAGATATCCCTGATGTAGCTGATGCAACGTGCAAGATCTCTGCCTAAGATCTTGCATGATAATCATCTAAAGAGTAATGTGCCCATACAGTACTGTATATGTGTGAACATTCACTGCCTCTCCCACAGGTGAAAACACTGGAACAGTTACACCAGCATGTAGGCAATTGACACATATTTGTTTCCTTTTGTTTCCATTCATGTGTCAGTATTTATAGATGTACATGTGGATATTGGGTGCATAAACATGTCAGATTTTCAGCGCGTGGATTAAATTAGATGTCTCATGCTTAGATTTATGAAGCAATGAAGACTTTCTTAGGGAGCTACTTACTGATTTCCTCTTAAATTGGGGAAATCAAAGGGACCTCAAATTCATTTCATTTCATTCCAGTGACAGTTATTGATGTGCATTGCAATTAAAAATGTCTTGTCTTGCAAGATTGTCAATTCCTGGCTGTGCCCTTTTCAAGCTTTGTTTTACAAGGACAATATAATCTACCTTGCACACCAGCTGACCTTAATGGGTATAATGACAGAAATATTCCCAAACCAGTAGATCACAATTAAGAATGACACTTACCCTATAATTAGAAAGTTTGTCTTGGGTTATATTCACCCTTTGACTATCTTGTTACTGATTGGTGTTCACGGAAATGTGTTTGTTTTTATCACATCCTGTTTTTGCTTGAGGCTGTTCTTCAATTATTTTGTGTGTGTCCCCACTACTGGGTAACAGCTTTATATCATAGAAGCCGAGAGGAACAGAGATTAACTTTCCAATTGCACAAACTGTGTAGCATACGGTAATAAAGAATGTTTTGCCAATGATCATAGAGAAGAATTCAGCAAATGAGCTAGTTGTGTTTAGAGACAGTATGTTCAGCAGTGACATAAACCCAACGTGGCACTTAATAGAGTGATTGCATTCAGTGTGTCTTTGCACATTTATAATGAGGAGAAAAAGGAAATATGGCAAATGTAAAAACTGGTGAGTAGTAAGAGTGCTTGATTTCATAGTTGTTGTTGTTAGTTGCGAAGTTGTGTCCAACCCATCGCAACCCCATGGACAACATTTCTCCAAGCCTTCCTGTCCTCTACCATCTTCTGGAGTCCATTTAGGCTCACGGCTATTGCTTCAGTGACTCCATCCAGCCACCTCCTTCTCTGTCGTCCCCTTCTTCTCTTGCCCTCAACCTTTCCCAGCATTAGGCTCTTCTCCAGTGAGTACATTAGAGCTCTTTGTTCAGAAATGGACCCAATTGTTGGTGGTGTTCAGTAGCTATGTTGTGTTCGAATCTTCGCAACCCCAAGAACCATAGCATGCCAGGCCTCCTTGTCCTCCACTGTCTCCCGGAGTTTGCTCAAATTCATGGTCATTGTATTGATGACACCATCTAACCATCTCATCCTCTGCCATCCTCTGGCTGGTTGGGGAATTCTGGGAGCTGAAGTCCACACAACGTAAAGTTGCCAAGGTTGAGAAACAGTGCCTTAGAGCAGGGGTCTTCAAACTTGGCCCTTTTATGACTTGTGGACTTCAACTCCCAGAATTCCTCAGCCAGGTAGACTGGCTGAAGAATTCTGGGAGTTGAAGCCCACAAGTCATAAAAGGGTCAAGTTGGAAGACCCCTGCCTTAGAGACTGATGAATTTATGCCCCACAAACCATCATCCCCTTGACCAGCGAAGACATTTACTAACTAACTTACTAACTAACTAACTAACTAAGTCTTGAGCGTACCATCAATTATTATTATTATCATCAATTATGTTTGGGAACATTGCTGCAACCAGTTGGCTGATTTGAAAAGAGAGCAGCTTGCCAGAAGCCTCATTTGCCACAGCCAGCTTCATTTCTAATTCATTTTTGTTTGTAGATTCCCTCTCTGCACACCCTCTGCTGTGTTTCTCTGGATATCAAACTGAAAAGTAATTAAAATGCCTGTCTCTCAGGTCTCTTAATTAAAAAAGTAGTGTGTTGCAGCGGTTGAAATATGTGTCGAGAACTCCCTGTGGCTTCTTTTTTTCCCCCCTCCTATAAAAAGAATCTTCCGTTTTTGCTTTACTCTTCTCTGGAAGGGAAAAAAAACAACACACCACCAAAATAATCCACCCTGCTTATTCATCCCGGCTTGGAGTTTGCTGATCCCATTGCAAGGCTGAGCCGTTTATAATTAGCCGCCACCACACTATATATGCCCATAGGGTGCATTGCTTCATTTAATAAAAGGAAAAGTGTCAACTCAGCACAAAACTTTGCAGAAGCCCTCTGCCAGAATAACCCTTCACATCCTGTCAATATTATTATTTTTTTTCTATTTTTTTTTTAGTAAAGGTAAAGGTTCCCTCGCACATGCATGCTAGTCGTTTCCGACTCTAGGGGCCGGTGCTCATCTCCGTTTCAAAGCCGAAGAGCCAGCGCTTGTCCGAGGACGTCTCTGTGGTCATGTGGCCGGCATGACTAGACGCCAAAGGCGCACGGAACGCTGTTACCTTCCCACCGGAGTGGTCCCTATTTTTCTATTTGCATTTTTTACGTGCTTTCGAACTGCTAGGTTGGCAGAAGCTGGGACGAGTAACAGGTGCTCACTCTGTTACGCGACACTCGGGATTCGACCCGCCAAACTGCCGACCTTCTGATCGCCACCACGTCCTTTTTTTTTTTACCACACCGTAAATTACTTTTAGCAAGGAGAACTCGAGATAATCAGATTTTTGTCAATTTCCCCCCCCTTACCGCCCTCTAACCTCTTTGTTCGATTTGCTGGTTGAAATGACATTCCCTCTTTTTCTGATCTGGTTTGAGCGATGGGTTTTTAGCTACTTCAGAAGGGCCCCGTGGTGGTAAAGTGCTCAGGGATGGTTTGCAAAAGCCAGCGAAACATCCGTCAGATTGAAGTAGTTGCCTATTAATTATTCCCTGCAAGTCCGTTTTTACTGGGACTGGGCAATATTTCACTTATTTATTAGATTTGTTTAAGGTCGCCCCGATTCCGAACAACAGTGCGTAAGTTTAAAAAGACAGCTACAGATTAAAGCAGCGTTCCCAATACTCAGGAAAAAAGCCTATTCTGCTAGTCCCTGACTCACGACCACAGTTGGGCCCAAAGTTTCTGTTGCTAAGCAAGACAGGTTTTAGCCCCATTTCATGACCTTGCCACAGCAGTGTCCCTTGCAGTTGTTCAGTTATTAAGGCAGCTGTCAAATGCATCTGGCTTCCCCATTGACTTGGCTTCTCAGAGAGTTGCAAAAGGAGATCCCCTGAGTTAAAAATCATCAGAGTTAGGGCACGTCGTATGAGCACCCGCAGTCTTGTTGACATTGGAACTTGGCAGGCAGCAACCACCGTACACCAGTTATTGCTCCTTCCAGCCGTCCAATTCAAGAGGGCAAAAGGGGTCAGTGCCCATGTTTTTGGGTACAAACAGGGCGATTTACAAAAAAAATATAAAAATCTGAGCCGTTGAATGACAAGAAACTTGCCTCTCTTTCAAGTGTCACTTGTCCTGCATAGAAATCCTTATTCAAAGCTGTAATGGCATGACACTATGGTATCGCAGCCTGGATACATAGAGTAGATAAAGAGTTATTTTTTATTTTTTTATTTATTTTAATTCCATTTATATCCCGCCCTTCTCCGAAGACTCAGGGCGGCTTTACAAACTTAGCAGTAGCCTTCATTCTATGTATATGCCTGCTTGTTAGGGCTTTCACACACACCCCAAGCGGCATTATTACAAAGTCAGCTTATTGCCCCCCAACAGTCTGGGTCCTCATTTTACCTACCTTGGAAGGATGGAAGGCTGAGTCAACCTTGAGCCTGGTGGGACTCGAACCTGCACTAATTGCAGGCAGCTGGTGTTACTTAAGGAGGCATTAGCCCACTGCTCCACCAAGGCTCACTTGCAGGTGATACCAGTAGAAGAGAATATTTGTAGCACAGGATTGAACTGGCGGTGGGGTGGGGGCTGCTTGGGGCTCTCTGAGCATGGTTGTTTTCTTGCAGACATTTCATGACCCAACTAGGTAACATCATCAGTGCGCGGTGATGAAACGGCACTGATGATGCTACCTAATTGGGTAATGAAACATCTGCAGGAAAACAACCAAGCTCAGAGACCAGCAAAAATATCCACGGTGGAAAGAGAGAGATGAGGCAAGAATTCAGTACGTACGACTTGAATCTTAGAAATGGGCGCGTGTGAACCACTTGTGCTAAAGAATTAAGCCAAGCCAATAAGCCTAGATACCTATTATAGGGAGTGTGAGCTCTATGACAAGGCTTAAAACTAAATTTACAACAAAACAGGGTAGGGTGAGACAGGAATTCCCTGGAACAGGAAAAAAAAATGACCAAAATCGACAGGGCTCTAGTCTCACACCGCATGAAATGGAAATTTTGAGCTTCGTTGCGGTCATGTTGGGGCTGGGGGGCTGGATCTGAATCTGGAACATGGTACAGGGATGGAAACGTAGAGTGGCAAAACTGGATTGGTGCCAATATTTTCTTTGTTGTGAAACTAATTGTGACTGAAGGGGTCTGAAAGAGAATTAATAGAATAGAATGGAATGGAATGGAATAGAAAAGAGTAGAGTAGAGTGGAATGGAATAGAATAGAATAGAATAGAATAGAATAGAATAGAATAGAATAGAATAGAATAGAATAGAATAGAATAGAATAGAATAGAATAGAATAGAATAGAAGAATAGAATAGAATAGGAAGGGACCTCGGAGGTCTTCTAATCCAGCCCCCTGCTCAAGCAGGAGGACCTATACCAGAGGTCCCCAACATTTTGGGCACCAGGGACTGGTTCCGTGGAGAGAGATTTTTCAGCGGACCGGAGAGTGCGTCGTTTTGTATACTGCCTGCATCCTGCGGATGGGGTTTGCTTGTTCTATCATGTCTCCCCTATTTCTTCTTTTCTTTAGACTGGCCAAACCCAACGAATAAATGAATCTAACACGCTTCCCTTTGGCATCATGTTAATATTTTATCATGTCCCCCTTTTAAAAAACAAAAGCAGGCCTTAAATCCAAACCAAGAATTGAAGAGATACTATATTCTGGATGGCATGCAAGTACTGTCGTGCAGAAGGGATTGTTTTTATGACAGAATGTTGAACCAAGAAGTTGGGCTCCCCTGATATTAAAATTCTAGGAGCTGTGTACATCAAGCACAGTTGATATGGTGAGCTGTAGCATTCTAGCAAGAGAAATGGGCTTTCAAATGAGATTAAATGCTCATTTGGCCACCTACATTAAACAAAGCGCTCATCCATCATATCTGCGGCTTATGAACAGCAAAGCAATGAAAATCCTATAAGGTAAAATAAGCAAAGAATTTCTTGCGGCGCCTCTTTGCAAAAGGGTAATGTGTCATAATGCGAATTCTTGCAAATAATTGTTCACCAATTTTGAAATGTAAACAATGAATAAAAATTAAGGAGAAGAAGTTCAACTGAGGATTGCATTCTTAGCCTCGTGTCTCAATAAACCTTCATTTCGCTGGGAAAATAAAGCTAGGCCAAGACAATCTCGATCGCAAAGTCCAAAAAACAATAGGATATAGTACTTTTATTGCATTTATATGTGCAAAATACTTTCTGCTCAGTGGACTTGGAAGTTGGATGTCTAAGGTCATCCTTAATGAAGATGATCAGGGGACTGGAGGCTAAAGGAACAGTTTCTGGAATTGGGTATGTCTAGTTTAATGAAGAGAAGGACAAGGGGTGACATGATAGCAGTCTTCCAAAATCTCAGGGGCTGCCACAAAGAAGAGGCAGTCAACTTATTCTGCAAAGCATCCGAAGGCAGGACAAGAAAGAACGGATGGACACTCATCAAGGAGAGAAGCAATCTGGAACTAAGGAGAACGTTCCTGACAGTTAGAACAATTAAACAGTGGAACAACCTGCCTCCAGAGGTTGTGGGTGCTCCATTACTGGAAGTTTTTAAGAAGAGACTAGACAGCCACTAAGTAGTAAGTAAGGTCATGAAATGGGGCTAAAACCCGCTGAACAACTGTCTTGCTTAGCAACAGAAACTTTGGGCCCAATATGTGGAACGGTATAGGGCAGAGGCCACCAACCTGTCTAGGTTGGCGGGCAGGAGGGAAAGAGAGGGGGAGGCATTTTACACAAGGGGCCACGAGCACACGTGATGCAAATGGGGCGGGGCTAATGTTTGCATGATACTCACTTGCCCTGTTCTTGCGCGAGACAGCGCCTGTTTCTATGCCCTGCAGCACGGCAGCACCCACTGTTGTGCCTTGCAGTGTGGTGGCATAGAAAAGAGTAGAGTAGAGTGGAATGGAATGGAATAGAATAGAATAGAATAGAATAGAATAGAATAGAATAGAATAGAATAGAATAGAATAGAATAGAATAGAATAGAATAGAATAGAATAGAAAATATGGAATGGAATGCAATAGAATGAATAGAATAGAATAGAATAGAATAATAGAATAGAATAGAATAGAATAGAATAGAATAGAATAGAATAGAATAGAATAGAATAGAAAACAGAATGGAATGGAATAGAATAGAATAGAATAGAATAGAATAGAAAATATGGGATGGAATAGAATAGAATAGAATAGAATAGAATAGAATAGAATAGAATAGAATAGAATAGAATAGAATAGAAAATATGGAATGGAATAGAATTAGATTAGAATAGAATAGAATGGAATAGAATTAGAATAGAATAGAATAGAATAGAATAGAATAGAATAGAATAGAATAGAATAGAAAATATGGAATGGAATAGAATTAGATTAGAATAGAATAGAATAGAATAGAATAGAATAGAATAGAATAGAATAGAATAGAATAGAATAGAATAGAATCTGGAAGGGACCTTGGAGGTCTTCTAGTCCAGCTCCCTGATCAAGCAGGAGAACCTATACCATTTCAGACTCTTCCAGTGATGGAGCGCCCATGTTTTCTGAAGGCAAGCTTTTCCAGTGGTCCACTTCCTTTATTGTTGATCACCTATGTGCAAGAATCTCTCCAAACTGACTTCATTCCCATGTGAAGTGGCAGATAAGGACTTCTCTCATGAAGTCTATGTCGCTTCTTCCCCCAGGAGAGATTCCGTACTGCAGACCTCTCCACTCCCCCCCTCTCCTTTAGCCGGCGATTCCACCACAAACACAACGGTGGAAAGGAACACAGGCGAACCAAATCAAAATAGCCAACTACCCATCCGCTGAATAAAACCCAACCTATTTCAAAGATCATGAAAGTTTGCGAGGTCAAGACAAGAGTGAGTCTCCAGGAAGATGCTATTTTATACCATCCACAGGCACCCATGGAGGGCAGTTTCCTTTCTTGAAGAGCCAATTATTAAAATGGTTGATAAACAGTTTTGCCTTTTTTTTTTCCTCTCTCTCTTAACCGTTGCTTTGCTTTCTTGCTGTTGTGGTTGTTCAGCTGCTAAGTCATGGACCTCATGGACCACAGCATGCCAGCTCCCCCCCCCCCGGTCCTCCACTGTCTCCTGGAGTCTGCTCCAACTCATGCTCCTGGCGTCGATGACATTATCTTAACCATCTCATCCTCAGCTGTCCCTTTCTTCGTTGGCCTTCCATCTTTTCCAACATCAGGGTCTTTGAGATAGTGGCGAATCTCTGTAGCTCAGGGTGGAGATTTGTTCTCTGAGCTTCTGGGTTGGTTTCCGAACGTGTTTTTTTTTTTTATTTTTTATTTTACCAGGCTGGGTAACCTCTTCAGTGGAGTGTCAAATGTTTTTTCTGTTTATAAGGGCTTCAGGTTTAGGTGTGTCAAGTGAGGGTCTTGTGATAGTTGAGGTCATGTCAGGTGAGGGTCACATGAGTGCAGGGTCTTACGATGGGTCTTGTGATGTGTCAGGTGTGGGTTGGGTCACGTGGAGGCTAAAACATATAGGGAACAGTTGCTGGAATTGGGTAGGTCTAGTTTAATGAAGAGAAGGGCGAGGGGGGACATGATAGCAGTCTTCCAGTATCTCAGGGGCTGCCCCAAAGAAGAGGGAGTCAAGCTATTCTCTAAAGTGCCTGAAGGCAGGACAAGAAGCAACGGATGGAGAGAAGCAACCTAGAACTAAGGAGGAATTTTCTGACAGTGAGAACAATTAACCAGTGGAGCAACCTGCCTCCAGAAGCGGTGAATGCTCGAACACTGGAAGTTTTTAAGAAGAGACTGGACAGCCATTTGTCTGAAATGGCATAGTGTTTCATGCCTGAGCAGGGGGTTGGACTAGAAGACCTCCAAGGTCCCTTCCAACTTTATTATTATTATTAAGGTGCAGAAATGTCTAAGATTTCTGCTTATTTGAAAGATCATTCACAGGAAAGATATATTTCAGTTTGGAGGAGATGGATAAATTATATTCAGAACAAATATGGGACTAAAAAGTTCCACTTAGCTTATGAGTAGATTTTAGTGGGATATTGTTATTGGCACTTTGTTTGTAGTTATGTTAAAGGGGAGTTAAAGCACATTATGAATTTGGTTAATTGTATATTATGCATAATTTTTATTTAGAATATGATTATTGTAACTATAATCCTGTATTTAGCTCTGGGAAGTGGGGGGGGAGTGGGCGGGTTTGGGGTGGGAGGGATTTGGGGATATATTGTAAAATTTTGTTTTTGTAAAACTCTTTAATAAAAAAAAAGAAGAAGAGATGTAATAATAATAATAATATGTCGCCCCAGTCCTAGTGCTTCAGCTGGGTTTTATAAACCCTTTTCGCTTTAGGCAGTGCTTTTTTTGTAAAAGAAAAAGGTGCCGGAACTCACACATGTCATACAACCCGCCTTGCCTACCGTACAAGGTTCCATCCAAAAAAGGTGCCGGAACTCAGTTCTGAGCGTTCTATGAGGAAACAAGCCCTGGCTTTAGGCCTCCGTTGCCGTGTGCAAAAAAAAAAAAAAAAAGGTTAATCAATCAATTTCAACTTCTCGCTGGGGGAAAAAAAGATCTCGCAAATTTGGAATTGATTGATTGAACTTTTTAGTCCCACCCAGTCTGCCGTTACCACCGCAGCCACAGCCAAATAATGGGCCATGCCCAGCCATTTGGCCACACCTACCCAATTGGACATGCCCACCCGGCACCCAACGATACATAAGTAGGTTGCAGTTTGGGCTCTCAGTCTCTAAAAGGTTCGCCATCACTGGTATAGCACATTTATACCCTGATCTTCAGGATATAAATTCCCCCAGGCAGCTTATAAACATAATTTATAATTTATAATCATAATTTAATTTAATTTATTTTTTTTTATTTTTTTTTATTTTTTCCAAATGTTATGTTTTATTTTATTTGTTAGCATGTGCTGGAGGTACAGGCTATACACACACACACACACACACACACAAACACACAAACATATAAATATGTGCTTATTTATGTTGTTGCTATACCCACAACTGCCTTATGGATTCGATTGTGCCTTCCTGTAAACCTCCATAGTTAAGTAAGGCTGGACAAGCATTTTTTTAAATTGTAATTTCCATTTTTATTATTTTAGAAATATTTATCTTTTATGATTTTGAGGTGGGTTTTTTTTTAATGCTGTAAGCCACCCAGAGTCACTCCAAAACAAGACAGGCAGCACATAATTTTAATAAACAAGTAAACAATTTTAGCCCTTCAGTACCACTGCACGCCTAACCACTACACTGCTACAGATCCAATCTTACGGCCCCTTTTTGAATAGTAATAAGGGGCTTCATTCATTCATTTACTGAGACCTATTTGCTGTTTTGTAGAGGAATTTAGAGATACCATGAGGAAGAAATTGAAGCAAGCTCAAAATTGACTTGCCTTAATTCTCTTTTATATAAGAGGTGCAGAGGGAAAACTGTGATAGGCTTTCAAGACGCTGCTCCTGACAATAAGAACAATTAACCAGTGGAACGGCTTGCCTTGAGAAATTGTGGATGTTTCATCGCTGGAGGTTTTTAAGAAGAGATTGGACCGCGATTTGTCCGGGATAATATAGGGTTGGACTAAAACTGAGGTCCCCGACCTTTTAGGCACCAGGGACCGGTTCCGTGGAGAGAGCTTTTTCCGTGGACCGGAGGTTGCGTCGTTATCTGTGCTGCCTGCATCTTGCGGATGGGGCTTTGCTTGTTTGTGCGGACCGGTTGCTGGCATGCCCGGCCCGGTTACTGGTCCACGGACTGGGGGCTGGGGACCCCTGGACTAGAAGCAAAGCGAAGCACCTGAAAGCAGGACAAGAAGCAACGGATGGAAACCAGTCAAGGAGAGAAGCAACCTAGAACTAAGGAGAATCTTCCTGACAGTTAGAACAATTATCCAGTGGAACAACCTGCCTCCAGAAGAGGTGAATGCTCCAACACTGGAAGTTTTTAAGAGGAGACTGGACAGCCATTTGTCTGAAATGGTATAGGGTTTCCTGCCTTAGCAGGGGATTGGACTAGATGACCTCCAAGGTCCCTTCCAACTTCTTCTTCTTCTTCTTCTTCTTCTTCTTCTTCTTCTTCTTCTTCTTCTTCTTCTTCTTCTTCTTCTTCTTCTTCTTCTTCTTCTTCTTCTTCTTCTTCTTCTTCTTCTTATTCTTAAGTTTAATTTGACTGAAATGGTATAGGGTTTCCTGCCTGAGCAGAGGGTTGGACTGGATGACCTCCAAGGTCCCTTCCAACACCACAACCACCACCACCATCATCTTCATCATCCTTATTATTTCCAAAAACTATGATAATTATCTCTATGCCAGTGAGATAATGAATTTTATGAATTCTATGAAAAAAAATTCTATGGATTTTCCCCCCTGTTATGTTATTTCTCCAGGAATTTCTCTTTTCTTGTACTTATTTAGCCCTTTTCTTCTAATTATATTAACTTGTGGAACACAGGAAGTACCCGGAGATGAACGAATTGGTGAAGATTTCCACCGTTAACCATTTCAGGCACTATTCTATCTCTGGCACGAAGAGATAGAATAAAGCCACTTCTTTTGTGCAAATACCATTGAACGTAGAATAATAAGATTGGGAGGGACCTTTGAGGAGTACCTCAGGGAACACCTGCAGCCAGCGTCAACCTCCCTCCATCCAGTGCACTCCCACAGAGAGGGCCTCCTCAGGGTGCCTCCGATCAAAGAATGTCGATTGGTGGCCCCCAGGGGCAGGGCCTTCTCTGTGGGCGCCCCGGAGCTATGGAACCAGTTACCGGTTGAGCTCCGGATGGCGCCCGACCTTCGCTCCTTCCGTCGCGATCTAAAAACATACTTGTTCAAACAAGCCGGCCTGGCCTGAGGGGGGATCAGTGGGGTTTTTTATTGTTATTTTATTGGGGTTTTTTTTACTATGTATTAATTGTTTTTTTAGTGGGCATGTATTTAATTATTTTTTAACTTTTGTAATTCTGTCTTTTTATTCTTGCCCTGTTCACCGCCCTGAGTCCTTCGGGAGAAGGGCGGTATAGAAATATTAATAAATTAAATTAAATTAAATTCAATCCAACCTTCAGCAACGGCAACCAGAAACAGTATTTAGCAATAACAAAAAAAATAGCTTTCGCCACACTTACGTTCCTTCCTTTTCTTGATTAGGAGCTAAAATAGAAGCACGAAAGATGTTTTTACCACATGGTTCTGTTCTACAGTTTAGCCAAAGAAGATCGTGCTCTCTCTTTTAGCTTTTAAGATTATCACGTTTTAAACCAGCAGTGCAAATTGTTGCATTGTCTTTGAGGCCCCTTCCTAATCAATTCAGAATGGTGTTTTTTTTTTAATTTGATCTTTGTTTCAAAAGTTGTCATCTTTTTTTTCTTTTCTTTTTTTGGTCTTGCCGTTATGCATTGCTTCTCTTTTTTTCTCCCCCCCCCCCTTGTTGCATCTTCTCATCCGGTACCAATCCCAAATGTTGTTGTTGTTAGTTGCGAAGTTGTGTCCGACCCATCGCGACCCTATGGACAACGTTCCTCCAGGCCTTCCTGTCCTCCACCATCTTCTGGAGTCCATTTAAGCTCACGCCTCCTGCTTCAGGGACTCCATCCAGCCACCTCATTCTCTGTCGTCCCCTTCTTCTCTTGCCCTCAACCTTTCCCAGCATGAGGCTCTTCTCCAGTGAGTCCTTCCTTCTCATCAGGTGGCCAAAGTATTTGAGTTTCCACTTCAGGATCTGGCCTTCTAAAGAGCAGTCAGGGTTGATCTCCTCTAGGACTGACCGGTTTGATCGCCTTGCAGTCCAAGGGACTCGCAGGAGTCTTCTCCAGCACCAGAGTTCAAAGGCCTCAATTCTTTGGCCCTCAGCCTTTTTTTATGGTCTAGCTTTCACTGCCATACATTGCAACTGGGAAGACCACAGCCTTGACTATACGCACTTTTGTTGGCAGGGTGATGTCTCTGCTTTTTAGTGTGCTGTCTAGATTTGCCATGGCTTTCCTCCCCAGGAGCAAGCGTCTTTTAATTTCTTGGCTGCAGTCCCCGTCTGCGGTGATCTTGGAGCCCAGGAAAATAAAATCTGTCACTACCTTCATTTCTTCCCCATCTGTTTGCCAGGAATTGAGAGGGCCGGATGCCATGATCTTGGTTTTCTTAATGTTTAGTTTCAACCCAAGTTTTGCACTCTCCTAGTTTCAAAATGAGGGCATCTCGAGGTTTCAAAAGAGCGGGAAGTTGGCCCCCTCAATCTTGAGTTGTTTTGAGGAAAATTTCTTTGGTCTTCCATCGACTCGAAAGAAACGTCTATAGTGCGAATTCTCAAGAGATGTGTGATAACAAAGAATGAAAGATCACTATCGGATCTGTTCCATTTTAAAAATCTGAATCTGTAGACTTGGAAATAAGAAAGGCTGGTATTTTCAAAGCCTACTACCTCTGACTTTCCCTCCCTCTTCTTTTTTGTAGTAGAGGGTATGTAAACCCCACTGGTTTTTATCCAGAGCATACTAGAATATTTCTATATGCCTTTATGTGCTTTTACTTGAATTTGTTTCAACGTGCTTGCATATTATTTTCTAGCCCAAGACAATGGGCACCGTTGTAAGTATCAGTCAATAAAAAGCACAATAAAGATAAAGCAGTAGATAAAACTGAATTTTTTTTAATCCATAATACATTTGCAGCATGTGTAGCTTAACATAATGTATCTGTATAAAAATTTTTACATTCTGTTTTAAAACCACTAACGGTTGCAGCCCGAAGGCTTACCGTTTGAATGACAAAAAAATTTTTTAATCTTTTTTTCCTGCTCCCTCGGTGAGAGAAGAATAACTCTTTCCTGATTAATGATTTTAATAAAAAACTTTATCAGACCTGGTGGCCTTTTCACCGTTAAATACATTAGTAATTTTTACTTTTGAATAATGCATACCTTGATGTTCACGGAGAAGAAAATGTAGTTGTTCGTTTGCACGGTCTTCTTTCAAACGACCTTTTTGACATACTTACGCTTTATTTATGAGGTTTATCAAAATATAACTGTTTTTTTTTTGCTCGTTTCCGTTCTTTTTAAAGCTTTCTTTACGTTCGGTGGAACAGAATAAAAACGCATTTGTTTGCTTAATGTTTGGTAATTAAATAACAGAACAGCCTCCCCAGCCATACATGTACCAAGCAGCACTTTTTATTATTTTTTTGTGGTCCATCTGTTTTCACATTTCACATATGTTCGCTGCAAAATGTTTGGTGGCTCATTTCGTTTCCAGCATAAGGCAGCTCACTCACGGCTCTGAATGAAGACGCCACGGCATTATCGACACATTTATAAACACATCCCTGATTAAATTTTTGAATCACTAAATTGTGTTCTCTCTCTACTCATATTTTGCACGATGATTGTTTGCCCTTTGCTGATCGTCTTTTGTCTTCCCATTCTATTATTGGAAAAGCCATATTTGGCCTCCTGGCTTCCCCTTCCCCCCCCATTTACTCTCCTGTAAGTCAGCATTTCCCATATTTTCAAAAGTGCAGGTAGTCATCGACTTACAACCGTTCGTTTAATGACCGTGCAAAGTTACAGTGGCCCTGGAAAATATGACTTACGACCGTTGTTCACAGTTAACGACCTTTGCAGCATTCCCACATGAAGAGCCTTGGTGGAGCAGTGGGCTAATGCCTCCTTAAGTAACACTAGCTGCCTGCAATTAGTGCAGGTTCGAGTCCCACCAGGCTCAAGGTTGACTCAGCCTTCCATCCTTTCGAGGTAGGTAAAATGAGGACCCAGATTGTTGGGGGCAATTAAGCTGACTTTGTAATAATGCCGCTTGGGGTGTGTGTGAAAGCCCTAATAAGCAGGCATATACATAGAATGAAGGCTACTGTTAAGCTTGTAAAGCCACCCTGAGTCTTCGGAGAAGGGCGGGATATAAATGGAATTAAAATTAAATTAAATTAAATTAAAATTCAGGCACTTGGCAACTGGTTCCCATTGACGACCGTTAACCGTGTCCCAGGGGTCACGGAATCCCCTTTTGCGACCTTTTGACAAGCAGATTCAATGGGGGAAGCCAGATTCACTTAACAGCCGGGTTGCTAACTTATCAACTGCAGTGATTCACTGAACGACTGTGGGAAGAGAGGTCGTAAAATGGGGCAAAAGCTCCCTTAACAAAGTGTCTCGTTGCACGTCTGTGGGAATGGAACACCTGTATACTGACCTGTGGCAGGAGAGAGAGTTAGGGGTCAAGGCCTCTGGATCTAAGGATTAATCTTCTGGCAAGGAGATTAGTGGCCACTTCAGACAATTGGTCAACTCATAAAGGGACATTGAAAAGGTTCAGTGTATAAACCTGCCAATCACTCTACGACTTTTCTAGTTCATTTCTTGAGCCAGTCAGAACGGAGCTTTACATCCTCCCATTTGCCCTTTGCAAAATATGTTTCTCAGTCAAGGAGAGAAGCAACCTGGAACTAAGGAGAAACTTCCTGACAGTTAGAACAATTGACCAGTGGAACAACCTGCCTCCAGAAGCGGCGAATGCTCCAACACTGGAGGTTTTTAAGAAGAGACTGGACAGCCATTTGTCTGAAATGGTATGGGGTTTTCTGCCTGAGCAGGGGGTTGGACTAGATGACCTCCAAGGTCCCTTCCAACTATTATCTATATCTATCTATCTATCTATCTATCTATCTATCTATCTATCTATCTATCTATCTATCTATTGTTAAATCTTCTATAACCTGGGAAATCTCCCCCCCCTTTTTTTAAAGTAGAAGCATCTTTCAATGGCTTTGCAAAGACACACACACACACCCCTGCGTAGTTAACCTTGTTGTTGTTAGCTGCGAAGTCGTGTCCGACCCATCACGACCCCATGAACAATGTTCCTCCAGGCCTTCCTGTCCTCTACCATCTTCTGGAGTCCATTTAAGCTCACGCCTACTGCTTACCAACTGGCAAAATGGAAGAAGACGTATATCATATTTTGCTTTAGTTGTTTTGTGTGCTATATATAGTGATGTGGTGTGGTTGTACTAGTGTTTCCGAAATATTTTGATGCATGTAACCAAGCGGCAAATCCCACACTCGGTTGCACTGATGACATTATCTAGTTGGGTAATAAGATGTCTTCAGGCAAACAGTCAAGCTCAGAGACTACCAAGGACTTTATGCAAATTCCAGTTGCTACCCAGTTCTTGACCAAATTAAAATCCAGAGGATGGAATGATTTCAATGTTGGTTCATTAAGTTTTTGAATCACTTTAAATAACTTAGCAAATAGCTCTGTTGCTCAAGTTGGTTTCTTGTATAGTAAAGGCTCAGCCTCAGATACAAATGCAGGGAAATTCATAAGAGTTTAAAGTTAAATTACTATAGGGTTGTAGACCCGAATTAATAACATTTAGGATGGAATGCATGTTTTCCCATGAATCACCATTGTAATACTTTCACCTACACTGCAGGGGTGTCCGCGGGCCGGTTTCATCATACTGAAGCCGCGCCCAACCCCATTGCCAGCAATGCAAAAAGGGTCATGACTTGGCAAGTTTGACACGCGTGACCTACAGTATTTCATGCTTATTTAAATAATGTGAAAAGTTTTCCATGTCTGCCTGGAATGTTGATCCAAATTTCGGATATTCAAATCCTAATTTATTTAGGCAGGAAAAAGCAGAGGTACAAATACAGACTGGGCGAGACCTGGCTTAAAAACAGTAACTTGGTGGAGCAGTGGGCTAATGCCTCCTTAAGTAACACCAGCTGCCTGCAATTAGTGCAGGTTCGAGTCCCACCAGGCTCAAGGTTGACTCAGCCTTCCATCCTTCCCAGGTAGGTAAAATGAGGACCCAGATTGTTGGGGGCAACTAAGCTGACTTTGTAATAATGCCGCTTGGGGGGTGCGAAAGCCCTAATAAGCAGGCATATACATAGAATGAAGGCTATTGCTAAGCTTGTAAGCCGCCCTGAGTCTTCGGAGAAGGGCGGGATATAAATGGAATTAAAATAAAAAATAAATAAAATAACTGTGAAAGGGACCTTGGAGTCCTAAGTGGACGATCAATAGACTATGAGCCAGCCATGTGCAGCAGCAGCCAAAAAAGTTAACACAATCCTGGGTTCTATAAACAGAGGCATAGAATCAAGATCATGCGAAGTATTAGTTCCGCTTTATCAAACCCTAGTAAGACCACACCTGGAATACTGCAGCCAATTTTGGTCACCATATCACAAAAACGATGTTGAAAGTTTGAAAAAAAAAATTCAGAGAAGAGCAACTAAGATGATCAAAGGCCTGGAGACTGAAACAACAAAGAACGGCTGTGGGACTTAGCTTTGGCTAGTCTAAAGAAAAGAAGAAACAGGGGAGACATGATAGCAGTGTTGCAGTATCTGAGGGGCTGCCACAAGGCAAAGGGGACCAGGTTGTTCACCAAACCACCAGAGGGAAGGGCGAGAAAATGGTTGGAAGCTGATCAAAGAGAGAAGCAACCTGGAATTAAAGAGAAACTTCCTGACAGTGAGGACAATTGATCAGTGGAACAGCCTGCCTCCAGAAATCATGGGCGCTCCATCATTGGAGGTTTTAAAGAAGTGACTAGACAGTCACCTGTCTGAGATGGTATAGGTTCTTTTGCTTGAGCAGGGGGCTAGACTAGAAGACCTCCAAGGTCCCTTCCAGCTTCTATTCTATTCTATTCTATTCTATTCTATTCTATTCTATTCTATTCTATTCTATTCTATTCTATTCTATTCTATTCTATTCTATTCTATTCTCAATAAAATTTCTAACCTATTTTGTTCTGTTCTATTTGCAGTAAATATTTTTATTCTATTCACAATAAAGATTCTATTCTATTTTGTTCTGTTCTATTTGCAATACAGATTTCTATTCTATTTCTATTTCTATTCTAATATAGATGGAAGTTTATTAGATCAGCCACTGCCTCTCAGCCTGGATTATATTTAAAATCTGCTCCCTGTTTGTTTGAATCTTTTTTAAATGGGGGGAATAGAAACTGAACGACTACATAAAATTTAATCATAAAGCTTACTTGATAAGAATGAATAGCAAGTTTATAAAACATTGGCTCCTGAAATATATCAGTGAATTATTAAAGCATTTTGCTAATCCCTGTCATTCGCAAATTAGATGTGCTAACTGTATACTTCAAAATTTCACCCAAAACATAGAGATGAAATTGACAGCCTAATATTACTAAATTGCTGCATGTGTTGGAATGAATAGGCCTACTTTTCTGTGGAAAAGAAAATTAAGCAAATTTGTGAAAGTTCTTTGGGTTTTAAAAGGAAAAATGAAAATAGAACCTGCTTGATGTGTGTGTGTGTGTGTGTGTGTGTATCGTATGCTGATTAATCTTCTCTTTAAACTGAAAGAAGAAAAAGGAATGCTCAAAATTTCAATTTGTAGATTTTGGGGGATTTGAGGCTATTTTGGCCATGCCAAGTAATAGGGGCATCACATTGAAGACACCACTAAGCAATCAAAGTGTGATTCTTTCCACCTTCACCCAGCATACATCAAAAGGGTTTCCTGCCTGAGCAGGGGGTTGGACTATATGACCTCCAAGGTCCCTTCCAACTTTATATTATTATTATTATTATTATTATTATTATTATTATTATTATTATTATTATTATTATTATTAAAAGGGAGCAGGGCTTTAACTGCCTGGACATGCCTGCCATTTTGAAGCTATTGTCCTCCCTTTGCAAATGTCACCGCTAAAGAGAAATGGCAAATATATCAAGATGGTAAATCTATGACCCATCTAAGGAAGCACCGCGTAGAAGTGCAATACCGGTAGTGCTCGACGTACGACCACAATCGAGCCCAAAGTTTCTGTCGTTAAGTGAGACATTTGTTAAGTGAGTTTTGCCCCATTTTACAACCTTCCTTGCCTCCGCTGTTAAGCGAATCACTGCCATTGATAAGTTACTAACCCGGTTGTGAAGTGACTCTGGCTTCCCTGATTGACTCTGCTTGTTGAAAGGTTGCCAAAAAAATGACCAAGTGACCTTGGGACACAGCAATGGTCGTAAGTATGAACCCAGTTACCGAGTATCTGAATTTTGATTACATAACCACAGGGACGCTACAAAGGCTGTACCTGTGAAAAATGGTCATAAGTCACTTTTTTCAGTGCTGTTGTAACTTTGGACGGTCACCAAACTGGCTGTTGTGATTCCTCACCCGCCAGTGGATCGGGCAGCTGAGTCTGAGGAATCAGAGGAGGAGGAGGGGCCTAGAGCGACATCAGAGTCAGAGGAAGGCTCTGTGGAGCTCCAAGATTTACAGTCTGACGAGGAGCTTGGCCCCTCTACTCGCACTCAGGCTGAGACACGGCTGTGCTGGGAGCCTGAGTTGGACAGCGACGAGGAACAGCTGGGACAAATCCAGGATGCATGAAAGCACAGGCAAGAGAAGCGAGGAGGACAGAGGAATGCAATGGGGCGGCTCCAAAGGCAAAGGAGAAGGCATTAGGAAGCCACGCCTGGGCTGAATTATGAAAGGGAAGGTGTGGGAGGTGCTGGTTGCCGAAGGCAGCTGTTCGTGTTGAGGATCGAGTTTCTGTGAACTGTGTTTTGCCTTGGACATTGACTCAGGTCTGTGAATAATAAAAGGGGTTGGTTTTTCTTGCGGTTCCTGCCTGCCAGTTGGAAGAGGGGTTTCTCCTTGTGACCATAACAAGGACCCACATAGGCTGGGACAGAACAAGGGCTACCTGTATGCAAAGAATACATTATTTTGGTAATTTGACCATGGCATACAATGGACCTTTGATAGGGGAGACATACAGTTCAACTGCTTTGAAACTCATCAGATTTGGTACTCAGCGCATTTTGGCATGAAAATTTTGTCCCAGGACTCACTGTTGGTTTGGTTCTCAATGCACAAGCTAGAAATTGTCAAATTGTGTTGGCTGCCTTGTGACTCACTACATTATTCCTTATGGGGAAAATTTGTTTGATATTCATCATTTTGGGTCCTCATTGCCCCTCCTGGAACCAATCAAGGATGAGTACCAAGGCACCACTTTACATTGGAAGGATGAAAGACCCCATCTTTTAGTAAAAGTCTTATTATGGCATTCAAAAAAATAATAATTTCCCCAATTTATTGGAAAAAACATTCTTTCAAGCAGAGGCAGAAGAGGGACTGAATCCCATCTTTATCCTTTAGGATTCTGTAATTATTTGAATGCTAAGAGTTTTCTAACATGGGCACCCGAAGCTGGAGACGTTACAGACCTTTGGATTTTGTAAAGTTAATGATGGGAGGCTGAAAAAAAACGCACTTGAAGTAATAGAAAAGAATGTCTGGTAACTATTTTGCACGCACGTGCGCGCGCACACACACACACGTATTTTTGACACTTGAAATTGGTTGCCTATGGAAACCAGGTGAATTGTTAAATCTATGTCTAGTTTAATAGCCAACTGCCGTCTTTTGCTTTCTTCTTGCCGCTTCAAAATGGATTAATGTTATTGCTGTTGAGGTTGTGAGGTTTTATTTTACATGGATTGCTGGGGATTACCATTTCCATTTTTCATTCGGCTTTATCTCTGCTATTTATTCGAAGGATCTGAGCCCTAGAATTTGCTTTTTCCCAAAATGCTGTCGTTGATTTCCCTCCCCCCCCGTATTGTTATCGTTATGAGTAACTTAGAAATCTTCCAGAAATAATCATTTAAGATCTGCATTAAAGATTTAATACTTCATTGCTTTGAAAGTGTAAAAGAACTCTCCTGTTCTTTAGATGCTTTGCGTATCTTCTGCCTGATTCGCATCTTTTTAGACTATCGAAAAAATACGTAAATATAACTTACAGCTAAGGTTTGTTTGCAGTGGATTGTATGCAAAGAATTCTCAGAGGGCACAATAATGCTTTTTCTCTCCATATTTATATTCATTTATATAGACTTTTTTTTTTAATTCTACCCCACCACCCCTCCGGGGATTTTGAACAGACAGTTCAATAGATGGACTGATCTATGAGTGACAGGTGTCTTCCTCAGTCTCGGGTCCTTGGTAGAGATCTGGGAATTGGTGGTTTTTGTTCAATGTTTTAGCTGTTTCTACCGCTGCACTCTGGATAGAGAGCTCCGATGTTTTTCCAGGGATCTGTTGGAGCTACTCCATCAGCTTAGGAGCCTCAAAAGCTTCTACCACCACTTGGACCACTTTGGCCTTGACTTTCCACATCCTGTTTTTTTATTTCCTTCAGGCCCCGGTACTTCTCCAGCTTCTCTCATTCCTTCTTCCAGATGTTATTGTCATTTGATAGGTCTATGGAGATTCTCAAGTCATCCAGGTCAGGGTTGTCCCAAAGGTGCTTTTTCAGGAGACAACTGGACTATCTTTGTTTTTGTTTTTTTTGAAGACGTTTCACTTCTCATCCAAGAGGCTTCTTCAGCTCTGACTGGATGGTGGGGAAAAATGGGAGGATTTATACTCCTTGCAGACAGCTGGTCGCTCGCACTCTTTCAGAGAGTCATTGAGGCCACCACTTCACACAACATAGGAGAACAAACTCATCAGGACAAGATTCAGCAGTCCATCTGCATTTGAAAGACAAAGGCCGCTCTTTCGAAGACAGCAAATTCCACATTTTGGACAGAGAGGACCGCTGGTTTGAAAGAGGGGTCAAAGATGCCATCTATGTCCAAACTGAACAGCCCTCTCTCAACAGAGTGGGAAAGATACAAAACCATCTATCTCCAGTCTACAACACAGTCCTTTTAGGGCAGGGGTGTCAAACTCAATTTCACTGAGGGGCGCATCAGCATTGCAGTTGCCCTCAGGGGACCCGGTGGGTATGGCCTGGGTGGGCATGTCTAGAGTGCGTATGGCCTACTGGGTGGGCATGGCCAACTCTACATCGTTCGCATCAAGGGTGCCTATGGGGGCCTGGGCAGGAGTGGGACAGATCTGAGGTTCTCTGGCAGAAGGAGGGTCTCTGGGCCAGGGCCAAGGCAGTGGGGGCCGTTCCTTCACTGTTTCCAGGATGGAAACCTGTGGTTGAAACATGAAACATGAAGCCACTTTGCGGGCCGGATCTGGCCCCCGGGCCTTGGGTTTGACATGTCTGTTTTAGGGAGTTCCAACAAGGCTCCACACCCATTTGCACTATTGAGGACACAGGTAAAACCTCCAAGTGGCCTCAACGACTCTCTAGAAGAAGGCAAATGACCAGCTATCTGCAGGAGTATAAATCTTTCCATTCCCCACCATCCAGTTTGCCTTTGGAACACTAGATTACTTTGCGTCTTTTCACCAGCTGTTGAATCTGAAAACAATGGATTACTCTTACTGTATGGGAGGATGGTAATAAAACAACTCCAGAGTATTTGAAATAACAGTTTAATATTCATTGGGGTTTTTTAATTATAGAATAAAATAGAAAAGAAGCATTTTAGTTCTACTTTTGTACGTTTGCTTTTTCGCCAGATTAAAGTTCATGACTTGGAGAATCAGAGTAATGATATTCTGTTATATGCTGTAATTAAAGCCTTTAACTCTTGAGAAGACCCGCAACTAAAATACTAATAAGTAATGGCATTAGAATCTGTCTCCATACAGATCTATCTAATCACGTCCAATATCTCCTGGCAAAATTGCAAAATCTGCATTTTGCAGGACAATTTGAAGCAAACTGTGTATGCTGAATGTCCTTATGAAATTCCCGTTTCAGAATCATGAAAAATCAGGTATTTTGCCGCTGCAAGATTTCTGGAATTATGGTCAACTGCAAACCCCATCAGAATCCCCCCCCCCAGAGCTTGATAGTAAAAACATTTCAAAATCTTCCGATTGTGGAGAGGTTACCTGATGCCTCAATTTAGTTATTCCAGTGTGCAGCAAATATTTATATATTACAGTATTACGCGTCCTACAGGTCCAGCGGACCATTTGCTAGCACAGGAAGATATGCTTAATTTTATTTTATTTTATTTTTCTCATTTTTGAACTTCCCATCTCCCTCAGAGAAGGACTCTGAGCGGCCTACAGTAAAATGTTAAAATATAAAATGAAACAATTAAAAGCAGGGGCCTGCCTCGCTTCCGGGGGGAGAATATTCCACCGGGTGGGGGCAAATAGCAGAGGGCTCTCTTCCTAGATAACCATGCCTTAGAGTTATTTTAACCGATGGGGTCTACAACATGCCTTCCCTGCCCATCTGAATGGGATGGGCTGATGGGATGGGATGAAGATGGTTTCATAGGTGGCCTAGCTCCATGGTCTTTATATAGGCCATAACCAACAACTTGAATTGGACCCAGTAGCAAACTGGTACCCGGTGCAGTTCATGAAGCAAAGGTTTTACAGGTGCCCTTCTTTGGGCACCCAAAATTGCTAGCGCGGATGCATTTTATACCAAGGTTAGCCCCATTGCCGTAGTCCAAACGGGAGATAACCAGAACATGGGTGACAAGAGTCCCCCAGTTCCAGCGAAGGCGTTAACGAAATCCTGTGATTTTCTCGGGAGCAATGCAGAAAGACTCTTCTTTCCACTTTTCAATCTAGCCCACAACCCTGGGTTTTTCCCCGCGACCAAACCCACCCAAATATTACTGAAATTTGATTGCTTGGATCTGACAAAAATCAGCCAAGGTCAGGTAGCTGCTGCCACCTGCTGTGCCACTTAATAGTATAAAGGTAAAGGTTCCCCCTCACATGCGTGCTAGTCGTTTCCAACTCTAGGGGCCAGTGCTCATCTTTGTTTCAAAGCCGAAGAGCCAGCGCTTGTCCGAGGACGTCTCCGTGGTCATGTGGCCGGCATGACCAGATGCCAAAGGCGCACGGAATGCTGTTACCTTCCCACCGTAGTGGTCCCTATTTTTCTACTTGCATTTTTACATGCTTTCGAACTGCTAGGTTGGCAGAAGCTGGGACGCGTAACAGGCGCTCACTCTGTTACGCGGCACTCGGGATTCGACCCGCCAAACTGCCGACCATCTGATCGACAAGCTCAGCGTCCTAACCCACTGAGCCACCGCGTCCCATACTTAATAGTATAGCGAGGTTTAATTGGCTAATTCTACTCTACTCTTACTTAATCATAAGTAACCACAGTGTTTAAAATGTCTAATTACATCTCCTTGAACTATTTAATTATATTGAGCTGGTATGCATAAATTTGAAAAATGAAACCTCATTTGCTGAAACAATGCGGTTACATCCCTGTCTTCTTGTTGCCTGTCGCAGCTACGGTTATCACTCCAGCGTTGCTGCAAGTTATTCTTACAGATTCTAGTATACTGTACATTTTTAAGTCATTTAGAGTGGCAAATGACATTTGGTGCTATGAAGTGATGTAAGCAGAGAAACAGCCCATATTTAACACATCATCTTGATTACTCATGTTGATGTTACAAATTTTTAACTATACATCTTTAACATCTCATCTTAGAATGCTGTTTCTGCTTGGATGTTGATCTTTAAAAAAATATATTGGTTTTTATAGGGTTGGGAATAGGATGGGTGGATTAGGGTTGGGGTTAGGGTCAAAAGGAGGCTGGGGTTAGGGTTAGGGTTAGTATTGGGTTTCCCCTCAAGTAACATTTCCAATATTTGGCAAACAGCATATTGTCTGGGTAGATATATGTAGATAACAGCGATAAGTATAATAATTAATAGCAATAGTGATTATAGTTAATTTTTTCAGTCCATAGTAATCTTCCTGCTAATATATAATCAAAATCCCATATCACATTCCTTTCTCTCTAATTCATTTTTCTAGACATTGATAGAATTTATTCCATGTTCTATAACAGACTGAATGTTCTTTCCCTTTAATCTCTAAAGTCAATTTATCCATTTCTGCACACTCTAAAATTTTCTTAATTAGCACTTCTTCAGTCAGTAAATTTTCATTTTTCCAACATTGGGCAAATACAATTCTCGCTGCTGTTAATACATGTAATCAGGGCTTTTTTTTTTTCTCATAGAACGCTCAGAACGGAGTTCCAGCACCTTTTTTGGATGGAACCTTGTAGGGTAGGCAAGGCGGGTTGTATGACGTGTGTGAGTTCCGGCACCTTTTTCTTTTACAAAAAAAGCACTGGTTATTGTAATATTAGATATCCGCTCTCCTTTTCGTAGTTAGCTCCTATCATTCCTAACAAAAACAATTCTGGTTTAAATTCTATTTGTTTTTTAGCCATCTTTTCCAGCCATAAGTGTATCTTAAGCCAAAACTTTTTTTGCTTTAGAAACATGTCCACCAGATGTGATACTAAGTCCCTGGCCTTCGTTTACACTTCCAACAATTATTTGAAGTATTTTTAAACATTTTTGCTAGTCTCACAGGTTTTCTTTATATGGGACAGCTTTAGTTAATTTAACAGGATGTTGATCTTGGAGGAAGCAGCTGAGGTTCATTTCAATGGAATTGAGCTTTATCTCAGGTTGAAAACCTCCATCACTGAAAATGTACACATCCAGCTGCACAAAAAAATAAAATGCTTGGATGGGTACCTAAAGGTCATTTGTGAAACGCAGAACAGGTGTGCCCCAATATAAAAGAATAACAGGTAAAAGAGATTGGGGGGGTGTCTTCTAGTCCAATCCCCCTCCTCAAACAGACCCTATACCATTTCAGACAAATGGTTGTCCAATCTCTTCTTAAAAAGGTCCAATGATGGAGCACCCACAACTCCTGGAGACAAGTGGTTCCACTCTCCTAGATTGGTTCTGTCCTTGATTAGGTCCATCAGCATAATTTCCCTAAATATTAATTGGTGATAGTTTTGAGTTCCTTTGTTATAAGGTGGGGGGAAAAATCAAATATTGGAAGAAGGAAGGAAGGAAGGAAGGAAGGAAGGAAGGAAGGAAGGAAGGAAGGAAGGATGGAAGGAAATATTATGACTTCTCTTTACTACCTCCATTCCTTATCTTCAGGCTCCCCATACCAATATCCCGGAGGCAGTGATTCCTTTTGACCTAAGTACGGTGCAAAATATAAGCATCTCATAGTTTTAACTCGATCTTTGCTTCAGAGTAATAGTGCTGGTGTCAGAAGAGCAGAGAAAATTAGCACGGTAAATATTGTATGATTTTTCTGGATTAAGAATCACTCTTTTTTTTGCTGTTTTATATTTTCTATATAAAATATAGCCGAACGTCATATTGGGCCTACCCCCATGGCAGCACAACCTCAGTACACCTCCGCACTTTGATTGCATTTTCAGATTACTTTCCAGTGGTCTTATTTAGGATTGCCTGCTCCTTGGGGAGCACCAGGCTGGAAGCAAGCAACCAGCCGGCCACCAGTGACTCATTTATAAATCATTTTGAAATGAAAACCGCTCACGTTTACTCGGATTTGGAGACAGACTGGCCGGAATCCAATGAGGATTGGAGGAGGATATTTTTGAAAGCTGATAGGGAGTTTGCTTGAGCATGTCAAGCCTGAGGAAATAGTAGTAATAATCTGATAATATTTTTTATAATTATCGTCTATTTGAAGGTCTCCATTGACGTATCCTGAAATATTTATATTAACTATGGTGGGATGACTTTTTTTTTGTACGTTCTCTGTTTCAAAACCCATAATATTTGCACCGTCCGGTCCGTCCAGAGAAGATCTCAGGGGTTGGCTCTTTTATGACTTGTGGACTTCAACTCCCAGAATTCCCCAATCAACTATGTTCTAGAGAAGGGGTAGGCCTAGGGCCTAGGCCAGGGGTAGGCCATCTTGGCTCTCTTATGACTCATGGACTTCAACTCCCAGAATTCCTGAGCCAGCATGGCTCAGGTTGGAAACCCCTCCCTTTCCCCTCAGCATGGCTGGCGCAGGAATTCTGGGAGTTGAAGTCCACAAGTCATAAAGTGGCCTAGGCCAGAGGTAGGCAACCTTGGCTCTTTTATGACTGGTGGACTTCAACTCCCAGAATTCCTGAGCCAGCCCGGGTCAGCTTGGAAACCTCTCCCTTTCCCCTCAGCATGGCTGGCTCAGGAATTCTGGGAGTCGAAGTCCACAAGTCATAAAAGAGCCAAGGTTGCCTACCCCTGGCGTAATGTATACAGGTAGTTCTTGACATACGACCACAATTGAGCCCAAAATTTCTGTTGTTAAGCGAGACATTTGACCACCTTCCTTGCTGCAGTTGTTAAGTGGATTCCTGCAGCTGATAAGTTAGTAATCCGGAGGTTAAGCGAATCTGGCCTCCCCTGTTGACTTTGCTTGTCAGAAGGTCACAAAAGGGGGATCACGTGACCCCTGGGACACTGCAACCATCGTAAAGATGAGCCGGTTGCCAAGTGTCGGAATTTTGATCACATGACCACGGGGATGCTGCAACAGCTGTAAGTGTGACAAACGGTCATAAGTCACTTTTTTCAGAGCCATGTCAATGGTCACTAAATGAATTGTAAGTCGAGGACTACCTGTATACGCTCTCTCTCTCTCTGTGTGTACATCTGTGCAGATACATTCATATTTGCACATACTGGCTACTAAATGATGATGATAATAATGAACTGGAGAAGATAACAAAATACAAAGACTTACAAATAGAAATGGAAAGACTGTGGCAAAGGCAAGCAAGGGTAATACCAACAGTCATAGGCGCCTTGGGTGCAATCCCAAAACAACTGGAGCACCACTTGGACACCATCATCGGCATTGACAAATTCGCCATCAGTCAGTTGCAAAAGGGGCGGCCTTACTAGGAACTGCTTCCATCCTGCGACGATATCTGTAATACCATCAAACATCCACATCTGCCTATCCCAGGTCCTTGGTAAGGATTCGATAGGTAGACAAAAATGCCAAATCCAGTCTGAACATCTGGCCGACTATGCAATGATTAATAACAACAACAACAACAAAAACAAAATGACAATGACGACGACAATGACAACAACAACAACAACAACAATAATAATAATAAAAATTGGAAGGGACTTTGGAGGTCTTCTAGTCCAACCCCCTGCTCAGGCAGGAAACCTGAGTATTTTTAACTTACCAGTAACAGCTGTATGTCATTTTTTCCAGCAAGAATTATGATAAAATATGAAATACTTAGCTTATTTATTACTGCATAAATCTCCATGGCTTATATGAATCCCATAGTGTTCTAAAGATTCAGAGAATACGTGGCTGATGATACTGTCGGAGATGAATGCCCAGATGCTTTTTTAGTTAGCGCTGGCATAACTAGCATGGAGTGAGGGCTAACCAGCTTTCAGCTTTTGCTGCTTTTTCCTTTCTCAGAGAGCGCAGATGTCCTCCCGATTTAGTTTCTCTGTGTCTCGCCAAGATGCCTTGTATTAATTAATTAGGTTGATTAGAAACACTTAAGTGTGAAAACCTGGCCTTTAAAAGTGCAGTTCTTCTCAATGTAGTCCAGCTTTTTTTTCTTGGGCGAATACTAGTCATGCTTAGTGTTCCTCAGAAATGGGCCTGTCAATGTTTAAATTATGTTTTTTACACAGAGAGAGAGAGAATTGAAAAGCTTTTTCACTGGGGATTTCTACCGAATTTGCATGATACAGATTGATAGAAGAGAATATTTGCAACTCGGGATTGAACTGTGGGGTTCTTCGTGCTGTCTGTCTGTTCTTGGTAATTTTCTTGCAGATGTCTCATTACCAAACCAGGTAACATCAGTGCAAGTGAACAAGCCCCCTCTCCCTTCTAGCACTGATGATGTTACCTAGTCTGGTAATGAAACGTCTGCAAGAAAACCACCAAACCTAAGAGAACATCAAGGACTCCTCCTTCTCCTCCTCTTCCTCCTCCTCCTCCTCCTCCCCTCCCCACACCCCACTCCCTTCTAGCACTGATGATGTTACCTAGTCTGGCAATGAAACATCTGCAAGAAAACCACCAAGCTCAGAGAGCACCAAGGACCCCATAGTTGTCTCCTCCTCCTCTTCCTCCTCCTCCTCCTCCTCCTCTTCCTCCTCCTCCTCCTCCTCCTCTCCACAAACCCCACTCCCTTCTAGCACTGATGATGTTACCTAGTCTGCTAATGAAACGTCTGCAAGAAAACCACCAAGTTCAGAGAGAGAGCCACGGACTCCACATGATACAAATTATCTGTGGATTATTATTATTATTTGTGAACCTTCTGGTATAAGGAAAGGGATAAAGGATTGCATTCCTGTTGGGTCTCTTCAACATTTCAGTGGGTTGTTGTTGCTTTTTTGGCCCAGCAGGGATTGGATTGTGTTCTCCCGTATGGCTTTTTGATAGCGGTATTTGGAGTATTTGTTTTAAAGACATAATCTCCGAAAATGGTTTGATAGGCTGGACCAGGCTCCAAGACCTGGGTAGAGTGGGCTCCATTGGGCCTTGGGCCTACAGATTTAGCGATGGCAATCCCTTTTTTTCTGCCAAAACTGACACCTTCTTCCCCCCCCCTTCCTTCAGCCACCTGTGATCCCTTTTGGGGGCAATCCCGTGGTGGCGCAGTGGGTTAAAGTGCAGGATTGCACTCTTAATTCACTGCCCACTGCCTGGAGTTCAATCCTGACTGGCGGAAGGCTGACTCAGCCTTCCGTCCTTCTGAAGTTGGTAAAATGAGGGCCCAGATTGTTGGGGGATATTTATGCTGACATTGTAAACTGCTGTAAAGCACTATGGAGCAGCATATAAGTCTAAGTGCTATTGCTACCTAGGCCAGGAAATGGATAAGACTTCCTGTTATGAAATCTTTCAAAGGAAGAACCTCATGACCTATTTTATTCTATTTCCACTCCATTCTATTCTATTCTATTCTATTCTATTCTATTCTATTCTATTCTATTCTATTCTATTCTATTCTATTCTATTCTATTCTATTCTATTCTACTCTACTCTACTCTACTCTACTCTACTCTACTCTATTTTATTCTATTCTATTCTACTCCACTCCACTCCACCCCACTCTACTCTACTCTGTTCTGTTCTGCTCTGCTCTGCTCTGCTCTGCTCTGCACTACTCTACTCTGTTCTATTCTATTCTACTCTGTTCTATTCTATTCTACTCTGTTCTATTCTATTCTATTCTATTCTATTCTATTCTATTCTATTCTATTCTATTCTATTCTATTCTATTCTACCCCCCCTGACCTCTCCTTAGCATGTTCTTGATTCAGTCTCTGACTCTTCTATTGCCACTTCTCAAGAGACTGCACATTTTCTGATTACAGATTGTCCAACTCAGCTTACACTCCTCTTCAACCCTCTGTAAGCTGTCATGTACACACTCCTGTTGTCTCTCATCTGCCTACACTCCATGCTTTACTTATGTTTCTTTCTCACCTGTCTGCTGCTATTTTTCCAGCCAAGCTTTCTTGACGCCTTAGCAAGCCTCACTACAAGTGTAGTGATTCAGTTGCCTCTATTGTCACATTTCTTGCACTTTGCCTTCATTCTTTGTCCCCTGACACTTCTGTCGAGACCAGGGGTCTTCAAACGTGGCCCTTTTGTGACTTGTGGACTTCAACTCCCAGAATTCCTCGGCCGGCCGAGGAATTCTGGGAGTTGAAGTCCACAAGTCATAAAAGGGCCACGTTTGAAGACCCTTGTATAAAACCCTGTGTGACATATTTGAGAGACACTTACCTTGCATAGGTTTTGCTCATCCTGTATAATCTGGCACAATTGGTATGCTCCATGTTCCATCAAACAAGCAAAGTCCTTTACTGTATAGGACAGGGGTGTCAAACTGCCAGCCCGTGGGCCGGACACGTCATGCGGAAGCCGCGCCCACCCCATTGCCGGCAATGGCAAAGGAGTCCTGATATGTTCCGCGACGTCATGTGATGTGACGAGTTTGACATGTCTGGTATAGGGCATAACAGAATAACAGAGTTGGAAGGGACCTTGGAGGTCTTCTAGTCCAACCCCCCCCCCCCCCTAATCCAAGAAGGAGAACCCGTACCATTTCAGACAAGTGGCTGTTCCAGTCTCTTCTTAAAAGCCTCCAGTGATGGAGCACCCGCAACTTTTGGAGGCAAGTCGTTCCACTAGTTAATTGTTCTCATTGTTAGGACATTTCTCCTTAATTCCAGGCTGTTTCTCTCCCTGATTACTTTCCATGATTTTGCTGAGTATAAGATTGGACAAACTTTCAAGATTATGTCACAGATACAGTAGTTCTCAACTTACAGCCTATACACAATTTCATGGCTTCTCAAAAGCCTCCAGTGATGAAGCCTCCGCAATTTCTGAAGGCAAGCCATTCCGCCGGTTAATTGTTTTCACTGTTAGGAAATTTCTCAGTAGTCCTAGTTTGCTTCTCTCCTTCTCTTCCATCTAATTCCATTTTTTCTCTTGCCTTCCTTTTAGTGTTTTGGGAAACAAGTTGACACCCTCTTCTTCATGGCATAAGCAAACTCTACAAACATATTGACCAGTAAGAAATTGTTAACAACATCCTTGTGGTATAGCTATTAACCTTAGGATTTTTCATCTTCCTTGAAAAACCCAGTAGACTTGGAGAAGCGGAAAAGTCTTGTTATTTTTAGCGTTTCACTTGTCCGTTTATGAGTTCTTTCGGAATCGTTCTGAGTCCTTCATGCAAGCCCTCTCGGCTCTCCCCGATCTGCTGGACTTCAGATGTGCTGAGATTCTTTTTTTTTAATCTTTTTTTTATTGAAAAGTTTTACAATACATTTTTGAATACAACCTCCCCCTCCCCTCTCCCCAAGCCCCCCCAACCCTCCCCTCCCCGACTTCCCAGAGCAAAATACAGGGTATAAAAATACAAACAAACATAATCTGAAATATGCAAACAACAATAAAATATTAAATTCTATCGCACTTTAACTCTCGGTAAAATAACTACAAGCTAGTTATACATCATATATATCCGCTACTTATTCAAATGCTAAGTGAAACTTTTTAGTCCCATATTTATTCTGGATGTAATCAATCCATCTTCTCCACTCCACAATGTATCTCTGTTGCAATTGGTCTTTCAAATACGCTGAGATCTTTGCCATTTCCGCCAAGTTAGAAACTTTTGTGCTGAGATTCTTGACACTTCCAGCCCACCTGTCCTAGGGTTACGCTACTCAAGAGATCCCACTAGTGGGATCAACAATCAATAAAGGAGAACTTTTGTAACTCAGGGTTGAAATGAAGGGTCCTTGTTGCTTTTCATACAGACGTTTCATTACCCAACTAGGTGTGACATCACTGGTGCTGGTAAGCCGTGGGGTTTGCTCTTGGTTTGTGTTGTAGGGATTTGTTCTGTCAGTGTTGGTGGGAGGGGTCTTGGAGGTTCTCGGGTTGGGTTGTTTGCTGTTGGCTTCTTTGGCAATCTCTCGATTGGGGTATTGGTTACTTCTTGATTGTTGGTCTGCTGTTAATCTTGGCATTAATGAGTGCTCTTCTGAGGGTTGATTGCTGGTGGGAAGGTTTTGGTCTTTTTGTTCCCTTTTTGACTTTGGAAATTACTAATGTGAATAGAATAGAATAGAATAGAATAGAATAGAATAGAATAGAATAGAATAGAATAAGGGATAGGATAGGATAGGATAGGATAGGATAGGTTAGGATAGGATAGGATAGGATAGGATCAGATAGAGACAGAATAGAAGAGAAGAGAAGAGAAGAGAATAAGGGATAGGATAGGATCAGATAGAGACAGAATAGAATAGAATAGAATAGAATAGAATAGAATAGAATAGAATAGAATAGAATAGAATAGAATAGAATAGAATAGAATAGAATAGAATAAGGGATAGGATAGGATAGGATAGGATAGGATAGGATAGAGACAGAATAGAATAGAATAGAATAGAATAGAATAGAATAGAATAGAATAGAATAGAATAGAATAGAATAGAATAGAATAAGGGATAGGATAGGATAGGATAGGATAGGATAGAGACAGAATAGAATAGAATAGAATAGAATAGAATTGAATCGAATCGAATCGAATAGAATAGAATAGAATAGAATAGAATAGAATAGAATAGAATAGAATAGAATAGAATAGAATAAGGGATAGGATAGGATAGGATAGGATCAGATAGAGACAGAAGAGAAGAGAAGAGAAGAGAATAAGGGATAGGATAGGATAGGATAGGATAGGATAGGATAGGATAGGATAGGATCAGATAGAGACAGAAGAGAAGAGAAGAAAAGAGAATAGAATAGAATAGAATAGAATAAGGGATAGGATAAGATAGAATAGAATAGAATAGAATAGAATAGAATAGAATAGAATAGAATAGAATAGAATAGAATAGAATAGAATAGAATAGAATAGAATAAGGGATAGGATAGGATAGGATAGGATAGGATAGGATAGGATAGGATAGGATAGGATAGAGACAATAGAAGAGAATAGAAGAGAAGAAAAGAGAATAGAATAGAATAGAATAAGGGATAGGATAAGATAGGATAGAATAGAATAGAATAGAATAGAATAAGGGATAGGATAGGATAGGATAGGATAGGATAGGATAGGATAGGATAGGATAGAGACAATAGAATAGAATAGAATAGAATAGAATAGAATAGAATAGAATAGAATAGAATAGAATCTGGAAGGGACCTTGGAGGTCTTCTAGTCTAGCCCCCTGTTCAGGCAGGACAACCCATACCGTTTCAGACAAATGATTGTCTAGTCTCTTCTTAAAAATCTCCAGTGATGGAGCACCCACAGCTTCCACTGTTCCACTGGTTGATTGTCCTCACCGTTTCTCCTCAATTCCAGGTTGTTTCTCTCTCTCTCTGATCGGTTTCCCACCATTTGTTTCTCGTCTTTCCATCTGGTGCTCTGGCCTTGGATCATGTTTGCAAGACTTCAAGTTGGAGAAGGCTACCTTAGACGCTGGTTGAACTGAGACCGACCTCTTTCTAATGCTGCTACCGGGTGGAGAGTTCCGACTTAATCTAGTTACTTCAGGAGGTGTATCAGTGCAGTATGTGACTGAATCAAATTCCACATCCCAGGTAGTTTCTGGATGAGTCTTTACAGTATACCATTTCCCCACTCTTGGTGAAAGACTATCCTGTACTTGATAGCTTAGGCCATCTGGCTCATCTGTTGTATAACTCATTGTCTCATTGATTCGCCACCTAATTTAGAATCATAGCTGAATATCTGCCTGAGATTCCCTGATTGCAAATACGATATACTGTAGCTTTCACTTTCGTCCCTGGCGCTTTCTTCCTTTCAACTTTATTGTTATCGATCCTGGTTTTGCATTTTACCATCTGGGAACAGAAAATAAGGTTTCTTTTTTTTAATTATTATTCTTTTGACGTAATGGCTTTGATCGACTCAGCGAGCTTGCAGGATCTACCGTACCGTGGATTTGTTTTCTTTGGTTTTAATGAGGAATTGAAAGTTCACCGTGGCGAGCCAGGTTGGACTTAAGACTGTAGATCTGGAGGAAGACTTCGGGAGCTAGGTTCCACCGAGAACACAGTTCAGCTCGGGAATTTGTGACCCAATTTCAGACTCATTCCCCGCGCCCCGTCCCTTTTGTATTAGGCAGCATTTGTTTATTGTAATGGTACTATTATTAGGTAAAGGCAGGGCTTTTTTTCTCATGGAATGCTCAGAATGGAGTTCCGGCACCTTTTTTGGATGGAACCTTGTAGGGTAGGCAAGGTGGTTTGTATGACATGTGTGAGTTCTGGCACCTTTTTCTTTTACAAAAAAAACACTGGGTAAAGGTAAAGGTTCCCCTGCACATGTGTGCTAGTCATTTCCAACTCTAGGGGCCGGTGCTCATCTCTGTTTCAAAGCCAAAGAGCCAGCGTTTGTCCGAGGACGTCTCCGTGGTCATGTGGCCAGCATGACTAGATGCCAAAGGTGCATGGAACGCTGTTACCTTCCCACCGTAGTGGTCCCTATTTATTTTTACGTGCTTTCAAACTGCTAGGTTGGCAGAAGCTGGGACGAGTAACAGGCGCTCACTCTGCTACGCAGCACTCGGGATTCGACCCGCCAAACTGCCAATCTTCTGATCAACAAGCTCAGCATCCTAACCCACTGAGCCACCGCGTCCCTTACTATTATTATTACTATTATTAGGGGCTATGTTTTAACTAGATTACCAAAGGACTACAATAATGGCAGTTCTGCAATTGTATATCAAAGTATTTGTGACAACGCTGCTAACATCGGATGTTTTTGCATTGACAACAGATGGAGATGCAGCCATTTTCTTCTTTTTGCTTGTAGAATTAGATGATGCTGGGGGGTGGGAATGTGTACGAGAGCCTAGCTAACGTAATAATACTGAACATAGTGTGAGAACCAAGATTATTGAAATAAGAGATGATAAGGAATTGGCGGGCTGGAGAGCTGGAGGGGGAAGCCCGTGCTTTAAACTAATTGGGGAATGTGATTTATGACTGTTAATTGGAGGAGGGAATTGTGCTTTGAGAGGAACTCAGTTTTTGGCTTCAATTATGTTAGTGCCAATGCTATGCTACTCAAATAAAGATTCTTTAAGGTAAACAATGCCTCAAAGTTCTTTGAAGAGCTTCATCTTTTGGAACCATGACAATTCAAGTTCAACCGATCACGTATAGCCACATGGAGCTTTCTTGTATTTTAAAGAGTTAGAAAGCAAGAGTCCGGCTGCAGACTCTTTGCCCATTGTCATCTGCTGCATATTTTCTTTACAGATAGTCCTCACATTACAACCACAGTTGAGCCCAAGATTTCTGCAGCTCAGTGAGACATTTGTTAAGCAGATTTGACCCATTGTACGACCTTTCTTGCCTCAGCTGTTAGGTGAATCACTGTAGTTGAAAAGTTAGTCACCCAGTTCTGTTAGGCTAATCGGGCTTCCCCGTTGATTTTGCTTGTCAAGCGGTCACAAAAGGAGATCCTGTGACTTTGGGACACAGCAAAGGTCATAAATATGAACCATTTGCCAAGCGTTCGAATTTAGATCACGTGATCACGGAGACGCTGCAAAAGTCGTAATGGCAAAAAACGGTGATAAGTCATCTTTTTCAGTGCCATTGTGACTTCGAACGGTCACTGAACAAATTGTTGCAAGTCAAGGCCTACCTGTACTTTGGCGTGATTGTTCTTAAATTTTGCTGTCTCCTCCATTGCTTCTGCTTACTTACTTGAGGGGCCCCAGAAGGTCCCAGAGGGGTCCCCAGAATGACATTGAAGAGATAGGAATGGATCCACCACAATTGCACAAACGCACGAACAAGATACCGTGCTCTCAGTGATGGGATTCAGATATGTGAACAACCAGTTCTCTGTGTGGATGCCGCTTCTGGAAGTCCATTCTGGGCCTCGGCAGCAAAAATTAGCTACCGGTTCTGCCAAAGTGGTGCAAACTGGCCGAATCCCACCACTGCGTGCCCTAAAGTACAAAATACCAGTGAGAAAATCCAGCAGGGCCAATTGGATTCCTCTCTTCCTGCTTTTCTTCTGATGCAGCAGAGATGGCTTATGTCTCCATGCTAAATCTGGATAGAAAGGCAGACCGAAGACGATCGAGATTTTCTATTTCGTCTAATGGCTCCCAGCGGTGCAGCACCAGGCTTTTCTCAACAAGCTCAGCCGAATATGAAATATTAGTCACCGGCTCATTGCTGTTAAAATTGATTCGATACAGAGTTAGCTTCGCAACCAAGGGCTTCACCATCAGTCCTTTCAAGTAACCCTGTCTAAAAGAATATGGCACACTGAAGATCTGAGTAATCGTTGGCAGGAGGACATATTTAGAAAACCTGATGAGCCAAACGAGGGACGCATCTAGCCGTATAAGTAATGACGCAACCGGATGCAAGGACCTCCTCGACTTTCTCAGAACGTAAGCTCAGTCGGCTCCTGTTTGTTCTTGTTCCCGGTGGACAATCGAGATTTGTCAATTGCTCAGATTGAATGCAAGAGACCTTACCCATCAATTTGTCTAAACCAGCTGGACACGGAGCCACCCGGACTGTTTCCAGCGACGCTCACGTGGCATCTGAGAATTTGGCCAGAAGCCCTAACGGCTGGGTCATCTATCAGCGAGTTTGAAAAGTGGCTGTTTTGGAAATGCCAGAAGACTTTGGTGTTTTGAGGAGGATGCCAATGGCGTGAAAACATTTCCCCTTTTATATCTAGACCGGCTGCCAATTTTTTGGCTCCCTCCAAGCTTTGCTTTTGAAGCTTCACACCTATTGCGTGATCCCTAAAAAAACAACAACAACACATTTCTCGTTTTCCGCTTACACCATGAGATGGTTTAGAAAAGTAGGAAGAATCATCTAAGTCGATGTATTGGGACTTTGATACTTGCTAAAGCTTATCTCGCTGACATTGAAGAAATGTACAGGCATGCTCAATCGTTGGGTATATCATTAAACGTATACTGTAAGCCCTTTGAAGGTCTCCCCAAGCAAAGTTTCAGGGTAGATCTTGAAACATGGAAATATTGTGTCCTGGCTATTATCAGGGACCATTCCATTATCATCCCTCAGAGGATCCCAAGAAAGGAATTGTAAGCAATACGTATATTTGTTCCTTTGCTTTGTTGCTTTGCCCAAGAAAAAAAATTGCATTTTTCATCAATTAATATGTACGGTGAAACCTATGCTCTATGAAATACGTTCTATGAAACCTATCTAAAAGAAACCTTCACTTTGATAATACTTTTGTGTAATCAGCAGGATTCAGTGGCGATTCTTTTTTTGGGGGGAGGAAATACAGGACAGAAAAGGAAGGAGAGCTTCATCCCTGGATAGCTGGACACGTGTGTAGGGTTCAAGTATTGTACTAGCTGTCACACCCTCACTTGCACCATGTCACAGAAGACTGAGTTGGGTGAGAATGATGCCCCCACGACCAATGCTATAAAATGCCTGTAGAGTTGGGTGCGAGGAACTGGGATGGGAATGGGATTAGTCCTGCTCACTCCATTTAGTAGAGCCTTGGTGGAGCAGTGGGCTAATGCCTCCTTAAGTAACACCAGCTGCCTGCAATTAGTGAAGGTTCGCATCCCACCAGGCTCAAGGTTGACTCAGCCTTCCATCCTTCCGAGGTAGGTAAAATGAGGACCCAGATTGTTGGGGGCAATAAGCTGACTTTGTAATAATGCCGCTTGGGGTGTGTGTGAAAGCCCATCTAAGCAGGCATATACATAGAATGAAGGCTACTGCTAAGCTTGTAAGCCGCCCTGAGTCTTCGGAGAAGGGCGGGACATAAATGGAATTAAAATAAATAAATAAATAAAACATTTCCTTAAGCATGGAAACAATTAGCCACTGGCTGGAAGTGAGAATAGCTGTGTCCTACTTTAGCGGGCGGTGCTCATCTCCGTTTCTTAGCCCAGGGAGCCACAGCATTGTCCGAAGACACTTCCATGGTCACGTGGCTAGCATGAATACAAGCCAAAGGGGCACGGAACGCTGTTACCTCCCCACCGAAGTGGTACCTATTTATCTATTCACATTTGCATGCTTTTGAACCGCTAGGTGGGCAGGAGCGGAGGCAAGGAACCGGAGCTCGCCCCGTCGCGCGGCGCTCGGGTCTCGAACCCAGGCTGTCGGCTTTCGAGCTGACAAGCTCAGCGGTCTTTTGACCGCTGAGCCATCACTCCCTTCTCAGGAGATGAGACGGCTGCCTTAAAAGAGCGGCAGGGTTCTTGCAGAAAGTGAGGGAACCAATCGGCACTAGGGCAATTCAGTTTGCCGGGCTAAAAAATTGTAAACAAGCAAAACTTGCATGCTCAAGCAATGTAAGATAAACCTCCTCCTCCTCCTCCTCCCTCTCCCGTTCCCCACTCCCCACCCCTCCCCACCTCCTCCTCCTCCCCCCGCTGATTGTCCCTCTCCCTTCATGAGAATTCATGAAGCATTTTCGCGAGCATTCATGATATCTTAAAACCTGGGGTAGCCATGGATAGGACTCAAGTTAAAAAAAAAAACCAGAGCAGCAAAGGAAATGTGTGCCTTCTGTGATCTGGGAGAAATCCTAAGCAAATCCTCTTCAGGATTTTTCCAGAATCCAGCAATAATGTGGCCCCTGTGGAGCGAACGCTTTGTTCAGGAGCCTGCTCGAACGGCTGGCAGCCATGTTTTACCAGCCGTCAATCCTACCGAGGGAATATATTGGACTTAATGCTGTCTCAGCAAGTCCTCGGCCTGCTTTATGAGTAAAAGCTGGTGACATACAGCTTTCCGATTTGCCTCCTCTAAATTTGAGCCGCGATTAAAGCTTTCCCTTGAGTGGATCTGGCAAGCGTGAACACCGGCTTTCTTATCTTGCCGTTTGAAACGAGTCCTGGCCACCCGTTCAATTCCAGCCTTGAACTTGAAGAAGGGTGGACCGTGATAAGGCATACAGAGGAGCGAAAAGGGAAAGCTGTAATCAGAATAGCTAATAGGGCCTTGATCCTTAATTACAAAACAGGCGAAGAGGCCAAAGTCCATTTTGTGAAGCTTGGTAGGAAAAGCGGTGGTCTTTCACTCCTGGTTGTGATACGGTCCCCTTAAAATAGGATTTCGCCTGAAATTCCTGCCTGACACGAAAGCAGTGCTGTAAAAAGATAAAAAGAAAAAAAATGAGGGGGGGGGGAACTGTGATATGCTGTCTACAGCAAAAGTGTATTTGTCGTAAAACAATTCAGTTCAATTTCAGACTCTTGATCCGTCAGAGGATCGGAGGTCTTGTTTACAAGTTACAATGCTGACTAAAATATTTCGATCTTTGGGGAACAGACGAATCTACAAGAGGTGGTGAACAAAGGAGGAACCTGCCCCACTTCACATTGGAGAGAACTGTGTAGAGAGAGTTTCCTCCTTTAAATTTCTGGGAGTCTATCTCTGTGAAGATCTGACCTGGAAAGTTAACACAACCCAGGTGGCTAGAAAGGCCCAACAGAGACTTCACTTTCTTAGGGTCTTGCAGAAGAACAGGGTAGAACAACAGCTAATGACCCTCTTTTACCGGTCTACTATAGAGAGCGTCCTCTCGTATGGTATTGTGGTTTGGTATGCTGGTCTGACAGCCGCGGATAGGAAAGTATTACAGAGGGTAGTGAGCCCAGCACAAGACATTGTGGGCTGTTCCCTGCCCCCACTGGATGACCTCGCCAGGGCTCGTTGCCTTGGAAGAGTGAGGAAGATTCTCAGGGACGACTCACACCCTGGACGGTATCTCTTTACTCTCCTACCATCCGGTAGGAGATATAGGAATATAGCCAGCCGTACCAACAGGCTGAAAAATAGCTTTTATCCGTGGGCTGTTAGGCTTTTAAATGGGACATAATCTTATGCAGAATTGACTTGGGAGGCCGGTGTGTGGTGTAGTTGGTCCACATGGTGTGGTAGGATGGAGGGTTTGTTGTCACTGTGTGTTGGGGGGCGAGAGAGCACGGGGGGAGGCTCAGCTAATCTCAATGTACACATGTACTTTGACAATAAAGGTTTATTATTATTATATTATTATTATTATCGAATGTAAGTTTGGAGGAAGAGGTTGGACAACCATCTGTCGGAAATGGTGTAGGGTTTCCTGCCTGAGCAGGGGGTTGGGCTAGAAGACCTCCAGGGTCCCTTTCAACTCTGTTGTTGTTGTTATGATGATTAACATCCAGATTGGACTATTGTAGTGTGCTCAACATGCAACTGCGCTTGAAGAATTTTTGAAAGCTGCATCCAGCGCAGAATACTGTGGCGTGGGAAGTTATGTAGGCTCTGAACTGCCTCGGTTGCCAATTTGCTTCCAATTCAGGGTATTGGTTTTAACTTTTAAAGCTCTTCATGGCATGGGTACTGGCTTATCCGAGTAACTTCCTTTCCCTGGTCATATTAGCACAATCTATGAGATTTGGCAGCGAGGACATACTGTGGATCCCATCTGACAGAGACCTACATTTGGTCCAGGTGGCATGCCGTCTCTACCATGGTGCCCACTTATAGACTCCTCCCCTCCTCAAACACCTTAGGTAAGCACCATCCCTTTAGGTGTTCCAGAAGTCCCTCGAGATCTGGTTATTGTAGGAGAAGAACAGCTTGACTGGAAAGGCGGAATTCAATGTGTGTCATCAGTTTGGAATCATTGCGTTGCCGTAAGAGACCCAAGTCCAGCCCTCCACGAATTCTGTGGGCCCTTATCCAAGCATCAATTTAGCTTTGACCATTAGTTGACTAGATTCTTGCGTGTAGATAGCAGTAATAAACTCTTCTGAGCTTCGAAGTCAACAAATGCTTCTGATTATTTGCACCTGACGCTCCTGTCATCAGGCTTGGTCCCAGGAAAGCAGATATCTATTTATATGGTTGAACTATTGAGGTGAATGCACTCTCTATTTCTCTCTGCTTGGGGTTTGCATGTATGTTACTTCGAATTGATCTCTGTTGTTAATGTTGCCTTTTATATTTTTAGAAGCCTGTTTTTGATATACATATTGTTTCTTATAGTAAGGTAAAGGTAAAGGTTCCCCCACACATGCGTGCTAGTCGTTTCCGACTCTAGGGTCCGGTGCTCATCTCCGTTTCAAAGCCAAAGAGCCAGCGCTTGTCCGAGGACGTCTCCGTGGTCATGTGGCCGGCATGACTAGACGCCAAAGGCGCATGGAATGCTGTGACCTTCCCACCGGAGTGGTCCCTATTTTTCTACTTGCATTTGTACGTGCTTTCGAACTGCTAGGTTGGCAGAAGCTGGGACGAGTAACAGGCGCTCACTCTGTTACGCGGCACTCGGGATTCGACCCGCCAAACTGCCGACCTTCTGATCGACAAGCTCAGCGTCCTAACCCACTGAGCCACCGCGTCCCTATTGTTTCTTATAGATTATTGCAAATCACCTGTTCAGTAACTAACGTCTGAAATAGCATGTAGATGGTATGTAGATGGTTTAGCTTTAATGTATATGAATCCCTTGAAATTTCCCCTGGCATGAAACCGGGTGTAGATTTCTAGAGGGTTGTTAAATAGGGATTACTATTCCCCAGGGTCACCAGCAAAAGGAAGCAAGCTAAACTCTACACCTGGATAGAACTTGGAGATAATGAAAACCCTAATGGGAGAAAGAATCTGCTAGGTCCCGGCTGTGATCGCTTGTTCGTATACAGTTTTATTTTTTATTTTTTTATTTTAATTCCATTTATATCCCGCCCTTCTCCGAAGACTCAGGGCGGCTTACAAGCTTAGCAGTAGCCTTCATACTATGTATATGCCTGCTTATTAGGGCTTTCACACACAACCCCAAGCGGCATTATTACAAAGTCAGCTTAATTGCCCCCAACAATCTGGGTCCTCATTTTACCTACCTCGGAAGGATGGAAGGCCGAGTCAACCTTGAGCCTAGTGGGATGCGAACCTGCACTAATTGCAGGCAGCTGGTGTTACTTAAGGAGGCATTAGCCCACTGCTCCACCAAGTTTGGGACTTAACATCCATGACTTTGACTTAGCCTGTCTTTAATGTTGCCTTGACTTACCCACCATTGTTTAGGGATAGAGTTATTCCATTATGATCTGTTACAGTGATGGCGAACCTTTTAGAGACCGAGTGCCCAAACTGGAACCCAAAACCCATTTATGTATCGTTGGGTGCCGGGTGGGTGTGGCCCGTTGGGTGGGCGTGGCCCATTGGGTGGGCGTGGCTGCAGTGGTAATGGCAGACTGGGTGGGACTAAAAAGTTCAATCACTCAATTCCAACTTTGCGAGATCTTTCTTTTTCCCACGAGAAGTTGAAATTGATTGATTGAACCTCTTTTTTTTTTTTTTTGCACACGGCGGCGGAGGCCTGAAGCGAAAAGGTTTTATAAAACCCAGCTAAAGGACTGGGCTCTGCGTGCCACCTGTGGCATGTGAGCCACAGGTTCGCCACCACGGATCTATTAGATAACGTGCTAGTTGTGAGGAATCACAAGCCAGGAAGGGAGAAAAGCAGGTTTGAATCAACACCTATGTCCCAGAAAGGGAGAGAGCTGCTACATCAGCCTTCAACCCTTTTTCTTTCCTGTCTGTTAAATAAGGATAATAGTGACATGGTTTACAGCACCGTATAAATGAACAAATAAATTTGAGATTTTATAGCATATTTGCTTAAGCAAAATGAGCTGTGGTTGATTGCCTGTTACTTGGTTAGCTTCTGAAAGGCCACTGAGGATTTCATGTTTGCTTTCTTTATGCAGCTAAAAATAAGCTTGATTTTCAAACTGGTAAAAAGGCAGGGTAATTATCTTATTTTATTTTATTTAGAAATAGTATTATTGGATGATGGTGGAAAGTTTGCTGTGGAGAAAAAAATTCAATTACTGCTGTATTTAAACTATGTTGGCTTTAAAAAATCTGAATCTCCATATATGAAGTAATTTATTCCTTTACAATATTTTCTCATTTGCCTTCAAGAGCTCATTATTTTCATTTGAAACAGAAATCCAACTAGCCCACAAGAAGAATAAGCTATGCAGGATATTAATTTAACAGGCATGATTAAAAGGGCAAGAGATGTAGAAAGGTTTTTATTCTCTTCTGCTTGAATATTTCAGCACCTAACCACTATTTTACTGGATAACCTGTTGCTATGTGGATTTTTTTGTTTTCAAATTCCTTGTCTACAAATACATAAGATTTGCTTCTGTAGAATTTAGGGAATTATTGCTTTTGTTTTATTCTGTCTTTAGTCCAAATTGGCACCTCAAAGAAATACTGCCTCCCTCTCCCCCCCCCACTTTAAATCCAGTGACTCTCTCATTTGTAACCACTTTTGATTGATTGATTGATTGATTCATTGATTACCATCAACTAGTTGGATCTTTGCACAATGGCTCTGGCTGATTATGTTTTTATCTTTTTATGGTTTAAATCTAGTTTTTAATTGGTTTACATGTTCTATTTGTGTTTTGCTACTGTTATTGTACTTGTTATTGTTTTAATTGAGCAGCCCACAGTCATAAACATGAGATGGTTGACGGGAAGGAAGGAAGGAAGGAAGGAAGGAAGGAAGGAAGGAAGGAAGGAAGGAAGGAAGGAAGGAAGGAAATACATTTATGCCTTGATTGAAAATTATAACCATTTGCTTACTGATCCATTTGCTTGTTTTCTTGGCTATACATTGTATTTTCAGGAATCTCCTCCTTTACCAAAGTTCAAAAGTGTCGTCATCATCATCATAATCATTATTGTTATTGTTATTGTTCTTATTATTATTTGCTATACTGGTTCTTCAATGTCTAGTTTGTATTTTTCACAAAGGAGAAAAAAATACTGCCTGCATGAGCCTGATCTTTGTAGCTGTAGAGCAGTGTTTCTCAATCTTGGGAAGCTTCAGCTGTGTGGACTTTAGCTCCCAGAATTGCCCAGACAGCCGTGCTGTTCCCAAAGTTGAGAAACACGGGTATAGGCACATCCTGGCATCTGGATATCTGAGAAAAGCTGTTCAGATGCCAGGATATGTATTTACCAGTGTTTCTCAGGCCCTTCATGGATATTCAACTAAGAGCTGGTCCGCCGTATATTTCTTGAAGAAAACTTGCTGGTTTACTCCTCATTTGTTTTTGTTGTTAGCTGCAAAGTCGTGTCTGACCCCTCGCCACCCCATGGACAATGTTCCTCCAGGCCTTCCTGTCCTCCACCATCTTCTGGAGTCCATTTAAGCTCACGCCCACTGCTTCAGGGACTCCATCCAGCCACCTCATTCTCTGCCGTCCCCTTCTTCTCTTGCCCTCAACCTTTCCCAGCATGAGGCTCTTCTCCAGTGAGTCCTTCCTTCTCATTAGGTGGCCAAAGTATTTGAGTTTCAACTTCAGGATCTGCCCTTCTAAAGAGCAGTCAGGGTTGATCTTCTCTAGGACTGACCGGTTTGATCGCCTTGCAGTCCAAGGGACTCGCAGGAGTCTTCTCCAGCACCATAGTTCAAAGGCCTCAATTCTTTGGCGCTCAGCCTTTCTTTCTTTCTTTTTTTATTGAAAAGTTTTAAAATACATTTTAAAAACATAAACTCCCTCCCCCCACTTCCCCTCCCTCCCCCGACTTCCCAGAGCTGAATACAGGGTATTAAGTTTTACAAACTTAAGCTAAAATATGCTAACTAACTAAAAAAACACTTTAAATTCTATCGCACTTTAACTCCCCTTAAACATAACTAAATAATAATAACTAAATAATAATACATCTTATAATACTAGTACTTATTCATATGCTAAATGAAACTTTTTAGTCCCATATTTATTCTGAATATAATCGATCCATCTTCTCCATTCCAAAATATATCTCTGTTGCGATTGTTCTTTCAAATACGCTGAGATTTCTGCCATTTCTGCCAGGTTTGAAACTTTTAAAGTCCACTCTTCTATCGTAGGCAGGTCCTCCTTCTTCCAATATTGAGATACCAAAAGTCTGGCGCTCAGCCTTTCTTGTGGTCCAACTTTCACAGCCGTGATTTCTTTTTTTATTATCCCCTTATTTGTTAAGCTGCTTTGTTTAAGCTAGAGACTAGCTTTTCTTCTTTCCTCCTGAAGTCTGGTTCCTCACTTAAGTGGCAGAATCTAACCACCTTGGTTGATCAACTCAGATGCCAAGCTGTGAGTTAAGCCTGGGAGCTGAAAACAAAATCTAGAAAACAGCAGTGGCAAACTTAATTCCATTTCCTGCCAAGAATCTTAAAACGGCCGTGTCATGGTGGTCACCAGAATCAAAGATCTGCTTGGTTACAAGAAACTTCTAAAGAGAAACAAGTAAAGCAAATCAAGCATCACTTTGATAAAAATGCATTAGAAACATCTCTAATAATCACAAACTGCCATGGCCTTCCATTGAGGATTGGAATGGTGCACAAAGCAGAAAGAGGGCTGAGAAAATTTCTACATCCAGGAAAATATCCTATTTTAGTTTCTCCCCTCAGGATGCTGCTATCGAGCATTGCAGGCCAAAACAGCTAGACGCAAAGATATATATATATATATATATATATATATATATATATATATATATATATATATATATATATATATATATATATATATATATATATATATATATATATATATATATCCCCTGGTGCCATCACTCTGGTGAACACTGAATTCCCATAGCGCTCTCTCATTCCTCATCTTTTCTCATCTTCTCATCTTTCCTGCTATCTTCTCCCACTGATTGCTTAGGATTTATCAATTGTTGTTTGTATCTGAAAAGGTTAAATCATGACAATGGGACCAAAACTGAGACATTTCATTAACTCATCCAAATGTCTCACTTTTAATGGTCCAGTTGCCATGATTTAAACTTTTCAGGGACTTTTTGGTCTGGATGATTGAGTCTTCATTTGCATGGATGCAAATAGTTGTTTGCAACGTATGATTAATGGTTGTAACTATGATTTATCATCTGTGATCGATTTCTTGCTGTTTATATGTACACAGTCAACTTATGCACCAGAGACAAATTCTAAATTGCACTTGGCCAATAAAGAATTCTATTCTATTCTATTCTATTCTATTCTATTCTATTCTATTCTATTCTATTCTATTCTATTCTATTCTATTCTATTCTATTCTATTCTACTGTACCCTACCCTACCCTACCCTACTCCACTCCACTCCACTCCATTCCATTCCATTCCATTCCATTCCATTCCATTCCATTCCATTCTATCTTATTCTGTTCTGTTCTGTTCTGTTCTTTTCTTTCTAATTCACTCTACCCTACCTGTAAAGATGAAAGGATTTAGCATAACACGTGTGTTTTAATTTTTAATTCTGATTTGTGGCACTCGGCCTTGACCTATCTCATCACCAAATTCTCTAAAAAATGCAACACATTGATTCAGAAACTCATATGCATAGCAAGTAGAAGTATTTATTCATCTTTTTTTCAAATGAAAAAGACCATGCCGTGTAAAGGTAAAGGTTCCCCCACACATGTGTGCTAGTCGTTTCTGACTCTAGGGGTCGGTGCTCATCTTCGTTTCAAAGCCGAAGAGCCAGCGCTTGTCCGAGGACGTCTCCGTGGTCATGTGGCTGGCATGACTAGATGCCAAAGGTGCACGGAACGCTGTTACCTTCCAACTGTAGTGGTCCCTATTTTTCTACTTGCATTTTTACGTGCTTTCGAACTGTTAGGTTGGCAGAAGCTGGGACGCGTAACAGGCGCTCACTCTGTTACGAGGCACTCAGGATTCGACCCGCCAAACTGTCGACCTTGTGATCGACAAGCTCAGTGTCCTAACCCACTGAGCCACCGCGTCCTATGCTGTGTATAGGAATGGCTTAAAGCAAGCAAAATTACATCATGAAGAAATTTTCAGATGGCTAATTTCAGTTGAATTATTCAACATTACTGAAGAAGCAGGATCAAATAATGTTTACTGAAATGGATCTTTGATGATACAGCGCAAGTAGGTGCTCACGTTTTTTTCCCATCCAAGAATCAGACATGTTCCTTGTACCTTAAATCAACCTCTCAATTTTTTTCTAGCTGTTGGGAGGAAGAAGTGGAGAAAGGAATTTAAGAGGCCCTTGAAATTTAAAGATTCTCCCCCCCCCCAAGAGTTCTAGTCCCACCTTAAGCATGAAAGCCGGTTGGGTGACTTTGGCCAATCACTCTTGTCTTGATCCAGCTCTCCTCATGACAGGATTGATGTTGTAGGTAAAATGGGAGAGTGTTTGAGCTACATAAAGTAATAAAGGTGGGATTAAAAAAATATCAAATAAATAATAAATAAATAAGTCGAAGAATGTTGTTCCAGGAAGCTTGGTTCCTCATGGTAAGGCCTTCTAGTTAGCTCCCAAGGAATTTAAGGATCCAAAAGGGTTAACATGTCTTGAGCAAGTACATGCCTTGGATCAGCACTTGGGAGAACAGATTTGAGGGAAGCCAAGGCAGGAGATCACTGGAAAAATCCCACAGTAGTGCAGAATCTCCACCATCCCTTAGGCAGAGTGGTTTCCTTCATGTAGCCAGCATGTTTAAACATCATGAATTGGAGAATGAAAAGATGTTGAGACTCTAGAAAGAGTGCAGAGAAGAGCAACAAAGATGATGAGGGGACTGGAGGCTAAAACATATAAGGAACGGTTGCTGGAATTGGGTATGTCTAGTTTAATGAAGAGAAGGACAAGGGGGGACATAATAACAGTCTTCCAATATCTCAGGGGCTGCCACAAAAAAGAGGGAGTCAAGCTAACGATTCTCCAGCAACCCAGAAAGGATGTCTCCAGTCCTGGCAGCAGTTAACTTGGCGGGAATAATGATGATGATGATAACTTTATTGTCACTTTGAATGTACACCAATCGGCATACATCAAAATGAAATTTTGTTGCATACAGCTCTCAAAGGGTCACCACCTCTGATATATACTCCTTGTTCGGGGCCCGCTCAAATTTCACATTGTCCATTTTAGTCTCTAGGGAGTGAACGATGGCAAACAGGACAGATGGAAATGGGGCTCCATGTGGATTAGCCCTCAAGTTATCTTGTATTCTGACAATAATGGGTTCAATCTGACTGGTTGTTCATAGTATGTTGGACTATACATATGGTGCAACGTTACTCCAAAGCCCCAGTACAGGTTCAGTTACAATAAAGCTATGATTCTCCTGTACTCATCTGCCTGGCGTCTTTCCTGCTCTTCAGAACCCACAACACAACGGTTCACGGGTCGGCAACCCACGGCTCCGCAGCCGCATGAGGCTCTTTCAGCCGTCTCCTGCGGCTCCCAGTCCTCTGCCATGCGCAGTCCCCTCCCCCGCAAAAAAAAGTGGGACTAAAAAAGTTCAACCAATCAATTCAAACTTCTCATGGGAAAAAGAAAAACTTGCGAAGCTTGAATTGATTGGTTGAAGTCCTTTGGTTTGTGGGACTTCCCGCAGGCTGTTTGTGGGACTCCCCACAAACCCCTTTTCTTCCTCAGACAGCACATGGCAGCTACGGAGGAAGAGACAGGAGGACTGCTGGAAAGGTGAGGGTGAATATTGCATCCAGTTTTAGTCACCACGATATAAAAAAGAGGTTGAGACTTGAAAGTGTAGAGACAAGCAACAAAGCTCTTCTCTGTTATCCAGCTCTATTCTGATTCAAAGATGTTTACGGGACTGAAGGCTAAAATATATGAAGGCCGGCTGCAGGAATTGGGTATGTCTAGTTCAGGGGTCTTCAAACTTGGCCCTTTTATGACTTGTGGACTTCAACTCCCAGAATTCCTCAGCCAGGCCTACTGGCTGAGGAATTCTGGGAGTTGAAGTCCACAAGTCATAAAAGGGCCAAGTTTGAAGACCCCTGGTCTAGTTTGATGAAAAGAAGGACAAGGGGTGTCATGACAGCACTGTTCCAATATTTGAGGGGCTGCCCCAAAGAAGAGGGGGGGTCAACCTATACTCCAAAGTATCTGAAGGCAGGACAAGAAGCAATGGATGGAAACTAATCAAGGAGAGAAGCAAGCTAGAACTAAGGAGAAATTTCCTGGCAGTCAGAACAATTGATCAGTGGAACAATTTGCCTTCAGAAGTTGTAGGTGCTCCAACACCGGAGGTTTTTAACGGGAGATTGGAGAACCATTTTTCTGAAACAGTACAGGGTTTTCTGCTTGAGCAGGGGGTTGGACTAGAAGATCTCCAAGGTCCCGTCCAACTCTGTTATTCTGTTATTTGTATTGTGATGATAGGCAACCCATCTATACTGTAGCAGAGGGGTTGCCACGGTGTCTAAATCTTGAGCCTTGGTGGAGCAGAGGGCTAATGCCTCCTTAAGTAACACCAGCTGCCTGCAATTAGTGCAGGTTCGCATCCCACCAGGCTCAAGGTTGACTCAGCCTTCCATCCTTCCCAGGTAGGTAAAATGAGGACCCAGATTGTTGGGGGCAATAAGCTGACTTTGTAATAATGCCGCTTGGGGTGTGTGTGAAAGCCCTAATAAGCAGGCATATACATAGAATGAAGGCTACTGCTAAGCTTGTAAGCCGCCCTGAGTCTTCGGAGAAGGGCAGGATATAAATGGAATTAAAATAAATAAATAAATAAATAAATCAAAGTATTTAAGCTGCTCAGTGCAAAAAAAAAAAGAACTAAGTTGCCTTGAGTAAGCAGTTGAGGCTCTACTGAAATCCAGTTCATCATTTGACCATTCTTGGCATCCATGCCACCATGCCATCCTCATTATGTTAAGCTTAGTACCGGCATCCTGTGTCCATGGTGTTGACTTGGAATTAGGGGACAGTATAGGAAATATCAATTGTGAATGTGCAGATGGCCCTACTGTCTTTGGGCTCTTGCAAAGTCCTGGATGCAGGGTGACGAAAGGCCAGCAAGGAAAACACCCAATGTCCTAACCCACCCAACAACATACAATATCTTTAGGGGAACACCCAAAAGGGAATATGTTTGTTACTTCTGCTCTCTTATCTACAGTATGCCAGACTCAGTGGGTGAAATCTTTATCATATGTGTGTCAGCTTTGCTGGATGGTTTGCTTATGTAACCAGAAAGAATAAATACAAGGATTTCTTGTCTTTCGGGGCTGCTCTCATTTAGAGGAGACCTGTCTTTTTGTTCAGCTGAATAAAAACGTAAAACTTGAAGGCAGCTTCTGGTTTCCTGTATTTTTTTTTACCAGCAAAACCTCAGAACCTGCATATCAACTGTCTCCTGAGGTTTGCCCAAATTCAGGCTCATTGCGTCGATGACAGCGTCTAACCATCTCCTCCTCTGCGGTCTCTTTCTCCTTTTGCCTTCCATCATTCCCAACATCATCAGGGTCTTCTCCAAGGAGTTCTCTCTTCTCGGCGGCTGAAGTATTTGAGCTTCAGCTTCAGCACCTGTCCTTCCAAAGAACAGTCAGGGTTGATTTCCTACAGGATCAATTGATTTGATCTCCTTGCAGCCCAAGGGGCTCCCAAGAGTCTTCTCCAGCAATTTGAAAGCATCCATTCCTTGACATTCGGCCTTCCTTACGGTCCAACTCTCCCAGCCATACTTTACTCCTGGGGAAAACCATAGTTTGACTAGATGGACTTTTCTCCAGTGTGGGTCTTTTGAATTGATTGTGGTTAGCCGCAGCACTGCATACCAAAAGTTATGCAAAAAATGCTCCTTGCGGGATTGGATGCTCACGTTGAGTATTTTTAGTTGCGGAGAAGAGCAACTAAGATGATTAAAGGCCTGGAGACTAAAACATATGAAGAACAGTTGCAGGATTTGGGCATGGCTAGTCTAGAGAAAAGGGATGCGGTGGCTCAGTGGGTTAGGACGCTGAGCTTGTCGATCAGATGGTTGGCGGTTTGGTGGGTCGAATCCCGAGTGCCGCGTAACAGAGTGAGCGCCTGCTACTCGTCCCAGCTTCTGCCAACCTAGCAGTTCGAAAGCACGTAAAATGCAAGTAGAAAAATAGGGACCACTACGGTGGGAAGGTAACTGCGTTCCGTGCGCCTTTGGCGTCTAGTCATGCCGGCCACATGACCACGGAGACGTCCTCGGACAAGCGCTGGCTCTTTGGCTTTGAAACGGAGATGAGCACCGGCCCCTAGAGTCAGAAACGACCAGCACGCATGTGCGGGGGAACCTTTACCTTTACTAGTCTAGAGAAAAGAAGGACCGGGGGGGACATGATAGCAGTATTCCAGGATTTGAGGGGCTGCCACAAAGAACAGGAGGTCAACCTATTTTCCAAAACACTGGAAGGCAGGACAAGGAACAATGGATGGAAACTAATCAAGGAGAGAAGCAAGGTTGACTCAGCCTTCCATCCTTCCGAGGTAGGTAAAATGAGGACCCAGACTGTTGGGGGCAATTAAGCTGACTTTGTAATAATGCCGCTTGGCGGGGGCCGAAAGCCCTAATAAGCAGGCATATACATAGAATGAAGGCTACTGCTAAGCACATTGGTTTGTGCTTTAAATTGTAAGCCGCCCTGAGTCTTTGGAGAAGGACAGGATATAAATGGGATTAAAAAAAAACAGCAAAAAAAACCTGGCATTAAGGAGAAACTTCCTGAAAGTGAGGACAATCAACCAGTGGAACAGCCTGCCACCAGAAATAGTGGGCGCTCCATCACTGGAGGCGTTTAAGAAGAGACTGGACAGTCACTTGTCTGAAACGGTATTGGGTCCCCTGCTTGAGCAGGGGGCTGGACTAGAAGACCTCCAAGGTCCCTTTCAGCTCTATTCTGTTGGGATATTTTGTTCCGAGCTCCTTTTTTACATAAGTCGTGGAATTTATTGTTAAGTTTGAAATAGATTTCAATTACATGCAATAATATTCCCTCCTCTTCCCCCCCCCCTCCCCCCAAATTGCCGCGCTCTACACCCAAGAGAATACAAACTTAATGAAATCTCATTTATCATGTTTGTTTGGAAGAGCTCAGCTTTATGTAGTGAGAATTACAGCTTTTTCGCTCGGGCAGTTTTCTATAAAACTCCTGAATGGAGCTGGTTAAGAATATTCTTTTAATTACCTTTTCGGTCCTGACTCTGGTTTTGCTTCACGAGCACATATATTGATTCATATCCCTGGCTGATCCCTTAAACCTTTCACTTTGACACAGTCGTTGTAGGATTATACCGAGTAATGTGTTCTTTTTCCTTACTTTCCTGCCGAGGAAGGTTCGGGGATAACATTTCGTCCAGACGTGTTTTAAAATAACACTACTAAGTCAGTGGACGCACGAGCGATTGATTGATCAGAAGTAAAAGCTCGATCGATAAAGCTGTGTCATTTTTGTCTGCAGTGTTTTAAAGCAGGATTGTTTTTCTTTTCACCAGAGGAGGATTTATTTATTTTTTCCATCTTTTAAAACGGCAATCCCCTTTTGCAATCTGTATCGTAAGATCCTAAAACGACCTTAAGTGAGAAGGTGAACAGTTCACCTCTTTATTTATTTATTTATTTATTTATTTGTTTGTTTGTTTGTTTGTTTGTTTGTTTGTTTGTTTGTTTTTATAAACCGCCCTTCTCCCGAGGGACTCGGGGCGGTGTACAGAATAAGGTAGGCATACAGAATGAACAATAGTGAAAAAAAAACAATAGTAAAATACAAACTGGGACCCCAATTAGAGCTATCAGGCCAGGCCGGACTGCTGGAACAGGTAAGTTTTTAATTCGCGCCGGAAGGTGCGGAGGTCGGGGGCCATCCGGATTTCGGTTGGTAAGCTGTTCCAGAGGGCTGGCGCACCCACTGAGAATGCCCTCCCCCTGGGGGCCACCAGCCGACATTCCTTGAGCGGTGGCACCCTGAGGAGGCCCTCTCTGTGGGAGCGCACAGGACGGTGGGGTGCTGACATTGGCAGAAGGTGCTCCCGTAGGTAGTCCGGACCCATGCCATGTAGGGCTTTGTATGTCATTGTTAGCACCTTGAACTTCACACGGAAGGCAACCGGAAGCCAGTGCAGCGAACGGAGGAGAGGTGTGATATGGGAGTATCGGGAGGCTCCAAAGAGTGTCCGTGCCGCTGCACTTTGCACCAGTTGAAGCTTCCGAGTGGATCTCAAGGGCAGCCCCATGTAGAGAGCGTTACAATAGTCTAGGCGAGAGGTCACAAGAGCATGGGTGACTGTACGTAAGGCATCCAGGTCCAGATAAGGCCGTAATTGGCGAACTAGTCGAACCCGGGAGAAGGCCCCCTTGGTCACAGCTCCTATGTGATCTTCCAGGGAGAGCTGCGAGTCAAGGAGGACACCCAGGTTGCGGGCCCTATCAACAGGGGGTAGTAACTCTTTACCAGTTTGCAAGATTTTTTTTTTTGCAGTGGTTTTTGAATCCTTAAACTATATCCACCAGCAGAAGGGAGTTTCCGGGCAAACCTGCCGTTTGGTTTGCAATCTTTTTTTTTTTTACTTTGCTGAACTGTTTTAGTGCAACGCAAGTGATCGTGAGAAGACTTCGGCACGCTTTTGGATGGCAGGAAAAGCTGAAATAATGCTCAGTTGAAGATATAAGGGGAAACGAGGAGCTGCGAAAATGTCTTTCTTACCATTCAACCGAAATAAATGTCCTCTGATGATGATGACTCTACATTCTGATTACACTGTAGAGTGTATTGTTTTTTAAGATGATTTTTGCCAGAATGTTCCTGCTCAGAAAAACAAAAGTCTTTCTTTCATTCAATACTTTCATTATGTTTGTCATCACAAGATAAGGAACCTGTACTTAAGTTGCTTCTGTAGCTGGCCGATGGATTACTGTTTGCTCCTGTTGCTCAGATTGAAATGGTTTGTACATACTGTGTGTAAAAGCAAAAACTTGTGACTAATGTTATCTTCTACTGTGTTACAGAGTCGGAAGTTTTGCTTTTCTTCTTTTCTTTTCCTATACTGCCTTCTTTTTCTTTTACCTTCCTTCTTTTCTAATTTTCTATTACTTTTTTAAAAAAATTCTGTTTGTATTTTATATTTCGATAAATCAATAAAATTATTTTTTTTTAAAAAAAGGTTTAACTAAGCAGGAAGGGTATATTTTTAAATTTTCCCATGGTTGGTTCTTAATAATAATAATAATAATAATAATAATAATAATAATAATAATAATAATAATAAGAAGAAGAAGAAGAAGAAGAAGAAGAAGAAGAAGAAGAAGAAGAAGAAGAAGAAGAAGAAGAAGAAGAAGAAGAAGAAGAAGAAGAAGAAGAAGAAGTTGGAAGGGACCTTGGAGGTCATCTAGTCCAACCCCCTGCTCAGGCGGGAAACCCTATACCATTTCAGACAAATGGCTGTCTAGTCTCTTCTTAAAAACTTCCAGTGTTGGAGCATTCACCACCTCTGGAGGCAGGTTGTTCCACTGGTTAATTGTTCTAACTGTCAGGAAGTTTCTCCTTAGTTCCAGGTTGCTTCTCTCCTTGACTGGTTTCCATCCGTTGCTTCTTGTCCTGCTTTCAGGCGCTTTGGAGAATAGCTTGACTCCCTCTTCTTTGTGGCAGCCCCTGAGATATTGAAACACTGCTATCATGTCACCCCTCACCCTTCTTATATTAGTATACTAAGAATTCCTTTTTTAAAAAAAAAACAGCATCATGTAATTTCACCATTTGAGGAGCTCGGAAACATCTGCACGATCCACCGACTTTTTGAAAAAAAAATCTTGTAAAATTCATCCTACACATTTCGTTGGGGATTAATTTTTCCACAAGTGCTGGAGACTAAAGCTATCAAGTCAGATCAGTTACACATTTGGAAACGTACAGCGATATGGCTTTTTTTTTTTTGCACTGGGAAGTTACCTGCCAGATGCAGCCCACTTTGGAAACTTGGATCAAAGCAGAACATCCAGTTTTGTCTAAACTTGAGTTGATGGTTTTAGAGAAGGAGAAACGCACTCAGATTATGAGGATTTTTTTTTTTTTTTTAAAATTTTAATCCTATTTATATCCCGGCCTTCTCCGAAGACTCAGGGCGGCTTACAATTTAAGCACAAACCAATGTGCTTAGCAGTAGCCTTCATTCTATGTATATGCCTGCTTATTAGGGCTTTTGCCCCCCCCCCAAGCGGCATTATTACAAAGTCAGCTTATTGCTTATGGAACTGAATCCATGTCAAGTACTGTATGGCAAGACCATTTATTCAGAAACAGAATGTTTACATTCCAAGGGAACTGGCAGGAAGGTGCTGTTGCAACAAATGTCAGGTATTCTGACTAAATAATTGACACTCGTAGGATAACTGTTGATGTTACTAGTTTGGGTAATGAAGAGTCTGCAAAAAAAACAAAGCTCAAGAGAGCATCAAGGAACCCATAGTCATCATCCTCCTCCTCCTCCTCCTCCTCCTCCTCCTCCCCCCTACAAGCCCCCCCTCCCTGGCACTGATGATATTACCTAGTTGGGTAATGAAACATCTGCAAGCAGACAACCAACCTCAGAGAGTACCAAAGACCTTACAATCCTCCTCCTCTTCCTCTTCCTCCCCACACACCCCACTCCCTTCTAGCACTGATGGTGTTACCTAGTTGGGTAATTAAACATCCGCAAGTAAACAACCCAGCTCAGAGACCACCAAGGAATCCACTCGTACTGTAAGATACCTACAAACTTCAATAGATGTAGACTTCAGATTAATGTGATTCTCTGAAGACTGAGATTCCTGAGCAGCACCTATGTTGTGATCCCAACTCTCTCTTAACGGTAGCTTTTATTTCCAATACTGGGAAGAGCATTAGTCGAATCCGGATGGTGGAGCAGTGGGCTAATGCCTCCTTAAGTAACACCAGCTGCCTGCAATTAGTGCAGGTTCGAGTCCCGCCAGGCTCAAGGTTGACTCAGCCTTCCATCCTTCCGAGGTAGGTAAAATGAGGACCCAGATTGTTGGGGGCAATTAAGCTGACTTTGTAATAATGCCGCTTGGGGGTCCCCGAAAGCCCTAATAATAAGCAGGCATATACATAGAATGCTAAGCACATTTGATTTGTGCTTAGAGTGTAAGCCGCCCTGAGTCTTCGGAGAAGGGCGGGATATAAATGGAATTAAAAAAAATAAAAAAATAAAAAATAATCTTTTTGAAAGATCAAAACTGGAATTCGTCGAATTGGCTCCTTGGACTGTACTTTCAGGGAGAGACCCATTTATCAGGAAAATGAATTGCAGTCAAGAACGGCATCAGCTACATGTTGAAGAGAAAATCTGATATCCCTTTTTTTTTTATAGAATAATTGTCTCCTCTGGGGCAGATAGTTTGGGCTTAGCAATAGTAAATTTAACAGCTACTTTTTAGCCTTTCTGCTTCTTTTGAGCAGGAAAAGGAATACAGGACAGGAAAAAATTGTCCCACAGCCAAAGACTTAACCATTCCTCATAAAAAAAAATACGTTTATTTTCCATCTTTCTTGTCATCCAAAATGTTGCCCGGGATTTTTTCCCCCCACCGTTTTGTCCAGAACACAAAAGGCAATGAAGTTGCCATGCGCTGAAGCCGTCGGGCATACCAGTTGTGTATTTTAGTCTCTGGTAATATTTCCCAATTAAGCCAAGCTGAAATTCCTTTATGGGATGGATTCCTCTGCTGGTATAAATGGGACGTTCATATGCAATAGCATCCATTCAATCCGCGTTAATTGTAAAGCTAAGTATGCCTGCTTGTTATTCTTTATGTCACATTTGCAAAGCTCGAAAACCCGACCAGCTCTGGGGTCCCTCATCTGCGTTATGGACCGAATCCCAGATGCAAACCCTGGCAGCTCCAGTTAAAATGTGATCCAGAGAGATTTTGCACATCTTCTGATTGAAGCGTCCTGCTCTTAAAATTCAAATCACGTTTCATCCTTACAGTTTCAAGAATGTACTCTTTAGGAGGCATTCCTACTGCAGTGAATGCTTACCGAAATGCTGGGATTCTCTTCCCCTGGGGCCCTTTAATCACTCCCATTGAATTGATACAGCAGAGTTATATAGCCTCTTAGATGGTGAAACATCCAACGGGTCGGTCCTTCCTTCCTTCCTTCCTTCCTTCCTTCCTTCCTTCCTCTTTTCCCTTTCTCATCTTCCTTCCTTCTTTTTTCCCTTTCTCATCTTCTTTCCTTCCTTCCTTCCTTCCCTCCCTCCCATCTTCCTCCTTCCTTCCTTCCTTCCTTCCTTCCTTCCTCTTTTCCCTTTCTCATCTTCTTTCCTTCTTTTTTCCCTTTCTCATCTTCTTTCCTTCCTTCCTTCCTTCCCTCCCTCCCATCTTCCTTCCTTCCTTCCTTCCTTCCTCTTTTCCCTTTCTCATCTTCTTTCCTTCTTTTTTCCCTTTCTCATCTTCTTTCCTTCCTTCCTTCCTTCCCTCCCTCCCATCTTCCTTCCTTCCTTCCTTCCTTCCTCTTTTCCCTTTCTCATCTTCCTTCCTTCCTTCCTTCCTTCCTTCCTTCCTTCCTTCCTTCCTTCCTTCCTTCCTTCCTCTCTTCCCTTTCTCATCTTCCTTCCTTCCTTCCTTCCTTCCTCTTTTCCCTTTCTCATCTTCTTTCCTTCTTTTTTCCCTTTCTCATCTTCTTTCCTTCCTTCCTTCCTTCCCTCCCTCCCATCTTCCTTCCTTCCTTCCTCTTTTCCCTTTCTCATCTTCCTTCCTTCCTTCCTTCCTTCCTTCCTCTCTTCCCTTTCTCATCTTCCTTCCTTCCTTCCTTCCTTCCTTCCTTCCTTCCTTCCTTCCTTCCTTCCTCTTTTCCCTTTCTCACCTTCCTTCCTTCCTTCCTTCCTTCCTTTCTTCCTTCCTTCCTTCTTTCCTTCCCTTTGTCATCTTCCTTCTTTTTTCCCTTTCTCATCTTCTTTCCTTCCTTCCTTCCCTTCCTCCCTCCCATCTTCCTTCCTTCCTTCTTCTTTTCCCTTTCTCATCTTTCTTTCTTTCTTTCTTCCTTCCTTCCTTCCTTCCTTCCTTCCTTCCTTCCTTCCTTCCTTCCTTTTTTCCTTCCTTCCTCTTTTCCCTTTCTCATCTTCCTTCCTTCTTTTTTCCCTTTCTCATCTTCCTTTTTTCCTTCCTTCCTCTTTTCCCTTTCTCCCTTCCTTCCTTCCTTCCTTCCTTCCTTCCTCTTTTCCCTTTCTCATCTTCCTTCCTTCCTTCCTTCCTTCCTTCCTTCCTTCCTTCCTTCCTTCCTCTTTTCCCTTTCTCATCTTCCTTCCTTCCTTCCTTCCTTCCTTCCTTCCTTCCTTCCTTCCTCTTTTCCCTTTCTCATCTTCCTTCCTTCCTTCCTCTTTCCCTTTCTCATCTTCCTTCCTTCCTTCCTCTTTTCCCTTTCTCATCTTCCTTCCTTCCTTCCTTCCTCTTTTCCCTTTCTCATCTTCCTTCCTTCCTCTTTTTCCTTTCTCATCTTCCTTCCTTCCTTCCTTCCTTCCTTCCTTCCTTCCTTCCTTCCTTCCTTCCTTCCTTCCTTCCTTCCTTCCTCTCTCCCTCTCTCCCTCTCTCCCTCCCATTTTTTCTCGCTCCCTTTCTCTCCATCCCATCCCATCTCTTCTCCCTCCTTCCTTTTCCCTCCCATCTTTCCTCCTCCTCTATCCCCCGGAGAATTTCCCTTTAGTCATACAAGTAAAGTCTGGCCTACTCTCTATGAATTACAAATACAAACAGCCAGGAACTAAACAGTCAAATATCCGTACATATTTATAGGGTTTATTTGGGGGAAATGGAATCCAGTGCATATAGGCAGGTTGCAGATTGCTCTAGGATATGTTTATCTTGCTGAATTTTTTAGCATCTCATTCCATCAACATTAAACAGCACTTTCATTAATGATCCATTCAGCTCAAGTGTTTGGCCAATAAATTAATTATTATTTATACCATACCCTTTAAAACATATTTTTAAAAAATCTCTCAAAGGGGCTAATGGCATAAATTAGATTACAGAATCACATACAGTTGAAAGAAATAAATGAGAGCGAGATAGAAAACAGAGCACCATTACATCAACGCAGATGAACAGTAAATTAATTAGTAGCCTAGCAGGCAAAAAGACAATCATCCGGACGAGAATCAGATTTTTTCGAGGAATGAAAACTTTTCTTTTAGCCTCTGCAGTTGAAAAGACCCACTTGTGTCAAAAGCAGCCTTTTAAAATAACTTTTGCAGATGTAACAGCAGTAATCTTAACAAAGACGTGGGGGCATTCCATCTCTAAAGCTGTCAATTAGCTTTTAATGCAGTGGTATTAGCCCTTGATCAGAGCCAGAAGTAGGGAGATACAGATTCCAAAATTTTACAATAAAGAGGAAACAGCAATGACCTTGCAGGACAGACGACGACAGAAAACTCAGAAGCGAACAGAACGCTAAAAAAAAAACAAAAAAACCCCTATACCAGCAAATGAATAATTAGGAAAGAGCTAATGTGTTAGCTCACAGCTATAAATTAAGCTGATAGGTGGTTCGTGTGCTTCATTTAATCCAGGGGTCTTCAAACTTGGCCCTTTTATGACTTGTGGACTTCAACTCCCAGAATTCCTCAGCCAGCAAAGCTGGCTGAGGAATTCTGGGAGTTGAAGTCCACAAGTCATAAAAGGGCCAAGTTTGAAGACCCTTGATTTAATCCTCTGTGACTATGATTGGACTTTCCCGCGTACTTTGTTTAAATATTGTATTGAGCCAAGCAGCGCACAGGGACACCCGCGCGCACACCTTGAGATCTCGGTATACTCAAGACAACAAATTATTCAGAGATGCGGTAACTCTTGTCCTGGCTAATGGTGAATTCCTGCGTTAGGTCGGGGTACGGATTCCTCAGTTCCCCAAAGCCCCGTTCAACCCTTTCGCTCTGGGATTGCCTAATTAATTCATTGCAGCTTGTGAGACGGTCCGATTAAAATCAAATTCCCAAAGGAAAAGCAACCGTTCAGTTGAGCCCAGAACTCATGTTTGTTAAGTGAAACGTTTGTTAAGCAAGTTTTCTTTTCTTTCTTTCTTTTTTCTATAAACGTTTTATTGATTTTCTAGTTTGACATTTTAAGTATTTAAAAAGCAACGGGGTGGCCGAGTTAATCTTAATTAGTTTGTTGAACCATTGCGTTTGCTAAGCTAGTAGCGTGATTGTTCAATGAATCCGGATTCCTCATTGACTTTGCTTGTCAGAAGGATGCAAAAGCCGATCATGTAACACACACACACACACCCAAGACACTGCAACCGTCATAAATATGAGTCAGTTGCCAAACGTTTGAGTTTTGATCATGTTTTCTCTGGGGATGCTGCAATGGTCGTAAGTGTGGAAAATGATCATATAAGCCACTTTTTTCCAAGCCGTTGCAACGGTTACTGAGTGAACTCTTTTAAGTCGAGGACTGTCTGTATTGCCGTTCTTTCACTACAAACAACAATTGTTCTAAATGCCCCAAGGACCTAAATAAAAATCAAGCTTTGAATGTCACCCTACAAATCAGGGGTGTCAAACTCGCCACGTCACGTGACGCGTCGCGACATATCGTGTTACCCCCGTTGATAGGGCTCGCAACTGGGGGGGTCCTCCTGGATTCGCGGCTCAGTTTTGAAGATCATATAGGAGCCATGACCAGGGGGGCTTTTGCCCAGGTTCGCCTGGTGCGCCAGTTGCGGCCCTATCTGGACCGAGATGCCCTACGCACAGTCACTCATGCGCTCGTGACGTCCCGGTTGGACTACTGCAACGCTCTCTACATGGGGCTGCCCTTGAGGACCACTCGGAGGCTTCAGCTGGTGCAGAATGTGGCCGCGCGAGTTGTGATGGGGGTTTCCCGATACTCCCATGTAACACCTCTGCTCCGTGACCTGCATTGCCTTCCGGTTGCCCTTCGGGTGAGATTCAAGGTGCTAGTGATGACCTATAAACCCTAAATGGCTTGGGTCCGGGATATTTGAGGGAACACCTGCTGCCAGCATCAAGTTCCCTTCGTCCTGTGCGCTCCCACAGGGAGGGCCTTCTCAGGGTACCGCCGGCAAAAATTGCCGGCGGGTAACACCCAGGGGCAGGGCCTTCTCTGTGGGTGCACCTGCCCTTTGGAACCAGCTGCCCGTGGAGCTGAGGACTGCCCCTGACCTTCGTTCATTCCGCCGGGACCTGAAGACCTGGCTCTTCGAGCTTTCTGGCCTGGACTGAGAATTTTAATTGTAATTTTATTTAATTGGATTTTAATTGGAGTTTAATAGGGGTTTTATTTTATTCAAGGACTAAATTTAATTATTTTAATTGTTCTTAACTTTTGTAATGTATATTGTTATTTTAATTCCTTGTGAACCACCCTGAGTCCTACGGGAGAAGGGCGGTATATAAGTCCAATAAACATAAACTTTTCCCCCATTGCCGGAGCTGAGGTGGGCGCGGTTTCGGCATGACGCATCCGGCCCGTGGGCTGGTAGTTTGACGCCCGTGCTGCAAATGATCATTAAGTGAAGTTTTGATTTCTAAGAGCTGACGGTCTACTTGACTATATTGTGAAGATAGTTAATTTACAGGGCACCCCTGAAGAGAATTATGCTAAAATAAAAGAAAGCAAATTCTTTTCTAAATACTAATGGAAGCCGGGTGCTCACCAGTAAATTAAGCATATTTTTTTTCTATTCTTATCAACAAATATTTTGTCGGTCTTTGGGAATTCTGAACTTTGTGGTTTTTAACCCAGTGAAAAGGATCAGGCTTTTAGGGAGACTGCCCTAGCGTTAAGAATAAAATAAATAATTTAATTTCCTGCCTTTGATTGGACAGAGAAAGTTCGTCAGCCAGCGACAGATCTGTGTCCGACTCTGAGCAGAGTTTATAAACTGATGACGCTATGAATTCTTAAATAATCCTCAGAACAGATCTGTAGGGGCTGTATATCACCTTTCAAGCTTTTTCCATTAGACTTTGCTAACGTCTCTTCCTATTCTTTAAGATACTGCTTGATAAGTAGTTCTTGAGGGTGCTGCAGATTGTAGTGATGCTGCAGAAAATGAATGTTGCTGTTTTAGACAGAAATGCCATATCTCCCCTGAATGAAAATCTTTTTATGGGTAATTTTTTTTTTTTTTGGTAACTGACTCAATTTCCAATAGGTTTTGTTCCTGGTATTAACGTAGCAGAATAAACCTGTTACGATACTTATTTTTATTCCGTTCTGCCCTTTATTATTAAGATTGTATTCATGTCTCATGACAAAGTTAGTTAACAGGAGAGAGAGAGAAGGAGGGAGAGAGAGAGGGAGAGATGGAGATAGAGAGAGGGAGAGAGGGAAGGAAGGAGAGGGAGAGAGAGAGAAGGAGGCAGGGAGATGGAGAGAGAGGGAGGAAGAGATGGAGATAGAGAGAGGGAGGGAGAGAGGGAAGGAAAGAGAGAGAGAGAGAAGGAGGTGGAGATGGAGAGAGGGAGGGAGGGAAGGAAGGAGAGGGAGAGAGAGAGAAGGAGGCAGGGAGATGGAGAGAGGGAGGGAGAGGGAAGGAAGGAGAGGGAGGGAGAGAGAAGGAGGCAAGGAGATGGAGAGAGAGGGAGGGAGAGATGGAGAGAGAGGGGGAGGGAGGGAAGGAAGGAGAGGGAGAGAGAGAGAAGGAGGCAGGGAGCTGGAGAGAGGGAGGGAGAGGGAAGGAAGGAAAGGGAGAGAGAGAGAAGGAGGCGGAGGTGGAGAGAGAGGGAGGGAGAGAGGGACATAGAGAGGGAAGGAAGGAGAGGGAGGGAGAGAAGGAGGCAGGGAGATGGAGAGAGGGAGGGAGAGATGGAGATAGAGAGAGGGAGGGAGAGGCAGGAAGATAGAGAGAGGGAGAGGGAGAGAGAAGAGGAAGGGAGGGAGGAGGGGGGAAGGAGAGAGAGAGAGAGAGTTGAAACACAAGATACTCGAGATCTCACAGATACTGAAATTATTTTCCATATAAGGCGTGGCTGTTTTTTGTAGTATCCAAAACAGTAGTCAGAGCGATGCTCTTTCATTTTTCCACACCGATTCTGTTCCTTCCAGACTAGCTTACTGCTATATTCCGTATCCCATTCAAGGTGCTGGTGGTCATCTTCAAAGCCCTACATGGCCTGGCACTGGCTTATTTGAAGGAACATCTTTTCCCAGTCACATCTACGTGACTCACCGGTAAAGGGGGGCAGGGAATGTCATGGGTCCCCTCTCTTGAGGAGGTTCAACTTCTCTGTGGTGGCTGCCTCCCTGTGGACCCCACTTTGGCGCTCGTTTGCAAGGTTGGCTGGACTGATCATTGTCTCCAGAGGGGTTGGGGCTTATTGACTTTTGAATCAGGGTTTTATTTTTGTAAGTTACTAGAGTCATCGTGAATGAATGAATAGCTCAGAGGTGGGAAGGGAGAACACATGAGTAAAAGGGGAATACAATAGCACAGATCAATTACATTTGAAATTGTTGCCCTTCTTAGTTACAGTTGAAGACTGATCCATGCCTTCTTGAAGAACAGTCTCGTTTAAACAAACTTTTTCACCGTACGTTATGTCGCCATATCAGGAAAGGTTACTGTGCTACAAAACCCTTGTGCCGTTTCCCAACACGGTACCAAGCAGATAAATACTTAGTCCTACAGCACCTTTAAAATGGGATCGGTCCCTCCATTGTGTTGATGTTGTGTTGTAAAAGAAAACAGCAAGTCTTTTCAAAATTAGGGCCAGTTCGAAATCAAATTGTGATGTTGATGACAACTTCATTATTTTTGAAAGCCTGCAGCAACAATTCTGGAAAGTCTGCCTAACGAAAGAATTGTCCACTCTAAAAAGCACCCGTGGCTTGAAATGTGCTCCGTAGAGCATCCAATAATGAGAAATGTTGAAAGTATAGACTTCCTTGGACGGACACAACGGGTCTGCCAGGATCAAGTGCCCTTGATTAGAATTCATTGATTTTTGACTTTCGCTGGCAGAAGAAGTGTGTGATGAAGACTTTTTGGGGTCCAGTCCAAGCTGGGAATAAACAGCATGGCAACTGCTTTAGAAAGAAAGTTGTAGTTTATTGAAGAAGAGAGCCAGACAAAAAGATGGTTCTGGAAGAAAAGAGAGACCACGTGTAGCAGGGAGTAGGTTTTTATACCTTCTGGGGCTCTTGAGGTTGTTTCCTGTTCCTCTTCGAGGCTTTGTACTTCCTGTGTCATGTACTTTGACCTGAGTCTGAGTGTGCCCTTTTGATATTGGTAGGTTAATCCTATTATGTTTCCTGTCCTTAGAATTTGGGTGGTGGTATGTAGATTTTAAGGGACTTTAGGACACTGAGCTTGTTGATCAGATGGTCGGCAGTTTGGCGGGTCGAATCCCGAGTGCCGCGTAGCAGAGTGAGCGCCTGTTAGTCGTCCCAGCTTTTACCAACCTAGCAGTTTGAAAGCACGTAAAAATGCAAGTAGAAAAATAGGGACCACTCCGGTGGGAAGGTAACAGCGTTCCGTGCGCCTCTGGCATCTAGTCATGCTGGCCACATGACCATGGAGATGTCCTCGGACAAGCGCTGGCTCATTGGGTTTGAAACGGAGATGAGCACCGGCCCCTAGAGTCGGAAACGACTAGCACGCATGTGCGGGGGAACCTTTACCTTAACCTATGTAGATTTTAGGGGTCTTTGTCTTCCTAACGTCATCAGCTTCTAGCTTCCTGGCTCCAACCTTCCTGAATGGATTATTACATCAGCATTTCTAAAAGCTGGTTTCTGCTGAGTTGTCTGGCTCTGGTGTGTGTGTGTGTGTAGAACTTTGCCTTTTTAAAAGATCTTTTCCATTATTCCTTTGGGGAAATATATTCTGCCTTTTTAATATCCCCCAAAATATTTCTTCCTCTGAATTCTTCCCACACATGCCTTTGTTGGACAAACATAAAGCCTTTTCAGAAACTTTGGCTGGTGAAGTTACGGATTTGACCAAGGAACTGCCTACGAGAATGTAAAGACACGAGGTTCAAAGTTATATTTAACCCACATGCGTTCTTGCAGCATTGACTGATTGCAGCATGTTGAATGAATAAATCACCCACTGCGCAATGGACCGAAGTATGGTCATATCACGTTGGCTTCCGTAGCGTTCTCTTCTAGTGCAATTTAATACAACTTGGCTGTATTCTGGGTCCCAGGAATTAGCAAAGTAATCCTACAGTATGCCTGAAAAATAATCGAAGCAATTTGATTTATTGAACTTCAGCTCACTGGTGAGAAAGCAATCAGGCCTCTTCCTCGATGTGGTTTTTAGCTCTCGCGCTCTGGATAATTTTGTTTCTTTTCAGGCTAATCCATTTACAAAACAAAGAGAGAGAAATACACAGGTACAGCCTAACACAGAAAATTTGATCAAGTTCAGAATTAGCTCAGGAGCCGAACACGTGCCTGCGGTTCTGAGGTTAAAGTAACCTTCTAGTAGGGGGAAGAAAAGCTGATTTGCTCAGGCTTTGGATAGGCAGCGGGCTCCTTTGTGTTCATTTTTAAAAGCCAAATGATGATTGCTAAGAAGAAATATCCGATCAAAGAGGTTTTGGGGTTTTTTTTTAACTCAGGGTTGGTCTGAGATTCAAACAAGCCATTGGCCTGACGTGCTTGGAAAAGTTAATGCCGGTGAATTTTTAAAAGCTTGGTTAATGCTCTTAGAAACGGTGAGTTCATAGCCTCCTCCCTAAGCCACTGTTAGTTTGTAGGTTTAACTCAGATAAAGTGTTTGCAAAAGAGGTGGATAATAGTAGCTTTTCCCCCCCTCCCACCTAGCGTTTATATTTTGAAGAACTTTCCTATTTTTATTCTATAGGTCGTCCTTGATTGGCAATCTTTCGTTTAGTGACCATTGGAAGAGGTAACGGTACACTGAAAAAAACGTGACTTATGACCGCTTTTCACACTTAACGACCATCACAACATCCCCACGGTCACGTGATCAAAATTCAGACACTCCACAACTGTTTCCTATTTATGACGGTTGCAGAGTCCTGTGTGTGTGTGTGTGTGTGTGTGTGATCCCCTTTTGCGACCTTCTGACAAGCAGAGTCAAGGGGGCAAGCCAGATTCACTTAACAAACCGGGTTTCTAAATTCACAACTGCGGTGGTTCCCTTAACACCTGGGATAAGGAAGGACACAAAAGGGATCTAAGCTGATTTAATAACCGTCTTAGCAATAGAAAGGGGCTCAATGGTGTGGCTGTAAGTCGAGGACTAACTGTACTTTAGATCGGCTATCCCCAACCTTTGCAGCCTGGTGGCCCAGCAACGGGGTGGGGGAGAGGGGAACTAGGCCATGCAAGTAGTGGGCCGGCACGCAAGCGCGTGTGCACAGCTGACCACAGCGAGTGGTGGGCAGTGCCGTGCGCATGCGTACCCTCATGGCTTGACCTGGAAGTTGAGCTGCATTGCGCATCTGCAGGCGTGCTGGCCCACTGCTTGCACAGGTTGAGCGGCGTACACACGCATGCGTGCCGGCCTGCCACTTGTGCAGCCCGGTTGCAAATAGGCTGAGGCCCAGTAATGGGCCATGGGCCAGGGATTGGAGAGCCCTACTTTAGATGTCAGGTATGGAGCTGGGAGAGAAGCCATAGAGGAACTCTCGGTGAGGGAAACGGAAAAGGAACAGAAATGATTTAAATGAGCGTTAGAGGCACATATGTCCTATATACCCTCTCTTGTGCGTGTGGTTTGGTTTTGGTAACAGCTGTGTCTGTCCTGCGGCTTTTAAATGTGACCCTCCAGCATTGGAGGCAGATGTCGGATTACAGGAATAACCATTTACTGTGAATTATTTATATTAGATTTCTATCCCATTTATTTTTCTTCTGGAAAGCCAAGATGGTGCGCATCGCATTCTTTCCTCTTATTTTTAACCTACGGGTAACCTACAGGTTGGGTAAGTTTGATGTCAACGCTGCTCACCTCAGATGCTTTTGCTTTGACAATATATGAGGATGCAGCCATTTCCCCCTTAACTTATGTGTTACTTTTAGAGTTAGAATTAGACGATGCTGCGGGGCAGGGAGGAGGAAGAATGTGCATGGGAATTACCTAGACGTAACAAGATCGTAGCAGAGTGTTTTTCCCAGGTTGCTTGAAATAAAGAGATGATCTGGAATTGGCGGGTTGGAGAACTGGAGGGAAGGTCCACATTTCAAACTAATTGGAGAATGTGATTTATGACTGTGAATTAGAGGAGGGCATTGTGCTTTGATACTATGTGTTTAGGGGAGGAGAATTCAGATTTCGGCTTCAACCGTGCACATGCTGATGCCATGCTGCTCAAATAAAGATTCTTTAAGGTAAACAATGCCTCAAAGTTCTTTGAAGAGTTTCTTTCATCTGTCGGAACCATGACATTTGAAGTAGGTTAAGGTGCACAATAGTGATTGAAAGCGGGCCTTATTGAACGAAGGTGTCGACACCTTGTCTTAAAATTGCATATATTGTGTAAAAAAAAAGCAGAAGAAAACACACATGTCTGAATCCCTTTCCATTTGCCATGTTGCTCATGTCTATCATTTCTTTCCTGCCTTTTCCTGCTCACTCAAACACTCCTTCTCCTTGCCCTTCCTTCAGGTTGTACGCATCCTCACTTTGAATTCTAATTCTTTTTCCAGTATTGGCCTTGGCGTATTGTTTAAAGGTATTTCACTCAGTGGGACATGAGCCTGGCGATACCCCGGCTCAGGAATCAATATCTTATTTCAGCAAACAATCATGTTAACTTTTCTTGTCCCGGGGGAGGCGGGATTTTAGTCATAACATTATAAAATGGATGTGTTGGGGTTTTTTTTATTCATCGCACCTTCTCTAAAAACATAACCTCCCCCCCACTCTTCCACCATGTTCTTCAACACTCAAAATAATACGAGTAAAGGACAGAAATTGTGCCATATTTGATTTGGAGAGCGCATATGTGGACTTCATGTGTGATATGTGCTTGAAATATGTCCATGTTGTAGGGCTCTATTACTATAGTCCTTCTCATCTTTTCTACTACCTCCTGCTGGTATCTTATGATCATATTACTTTGTTGTTTGTATGTGCACTGGAGACAAATTCTTGGCCAAATAAAGCTGTTCTGTTCTGTTCTGTTCTGTTCTGTTCTATTCTATTCTCAATAAAGATTCTATTCTATTCTATTCTATTCTATTCTATTCTATTCTCAATAAAGATTCTATTCTATTTTATTCTATTCTATTTTATTCTATTCTATTCTATTCTATTCTATTTTATTCTATTCTATTCTATTCTATTTTATTCTATTCTATTCTATTCTATTCTATTCTATTCTATTCTATTCTATTCTATTCTATTCTATTCTATTCTATTCTATTCCATTCCATTCCATTCCATTCCACTCCACTCCACTCCACTCCACTCCACTCCACTCCACTCTATTTCTATTTCTATTTCTATTTCTATTTCTATTTCTATTCTATTCCTGTTTCTATTTCTATTCTATTCTATTCTATTCTATTCTATTCTATTCTATTCTATTCTATTCTATTCTATTCTATTCTATTCTATTCTATTCTATTCTATTCTATTCTATTCTATTCTATTCTATTCCATTCCACTCCACTCCACTCCACTCCACTCCACTCCACTCCACTCCACTCTATTTCTATTTCTATTTCTATTTCTATTTCTATTCTATTCCTGTTTCTATTTCTATTTCTATTCTATTCTATTCTATTCTATTCTATTCTATTCTATTCTATTCTATTCTATTCTATTCTATTCTATTCTATTCTATTCTATTCTATTCTACAGTATTCCATTCCACTCCACTCCACTCCACTCCACTCCACTCCACTCCACTCCACTCTATTTCTATTTCTATTTCTATTCTATTCCTGTTTCTATTTCTATTTCTATTTCTTTTCTATTCTATTCTATTCTATTCTATTCTATTCTATTCTATTCTATTCTATTCTATTCTATTCTATTCTTCTATTCTATTCTATTCTATTCTATTCTATTCTATTCTATTCTATTCTATTCTATTCTATTCTACTCTACTCTACTCTACTCTACTCTACTCTACTCTACTCCACTCCACTCCACTCCACTCCACTCCACTCCACTCCACTCTATTTCTATCCCACTCCACTCTATTCTATCCCATCCCGTCCCATCCTATCCTAGCATGTAGTGACTTGAAAGCATTATTTTCCAAGTGATCACGTAAGATCTTTCCTCCATCTCTCCAGGCATTCAAGGGGAGACAAATAATTAGCATTTCAGTGTAATCCTTCGTCAGGCTGCCCAGTCATTAACATTAATCTTCAATACTTCCCAAATCATAATGAGATCCCAACTGTTCAAGTTTCATCTTCACCAGAGAAAGGAAAGGCTCAAATCTATCTGCAGCGATTTCTTCACCTCTATTACACTGATTAGATGAAAATCTACTGTGAATAAGTGAGCGCCTCCATAGTTTTAATTTTACTCTTGATTAAGTCCCCTTCAGTTAGAGTTTTTGCGTTATCCGTGGCAAAATCCCCAGGATGCTAATTGCTCTGCCAAAAATTGCAGATACTGCAGAGCTGACGCGTTCTTGAAAAAAAGTTTAGGAACTCAAAAGAGCAGATAACTAGAAAATGAACTTCCGAACATTTTGTCAACGTCTCTGGCGGCACTGTCTTTTTCCCCCCTCTCTTCAGGTTGTCCACAAAACTTTGAGACTAGTGTCGACAAGGAACATCTATGTGTTGTTCCCACAGCCCATCTTACTGTTAATTGAGCCTTTGGTTTGTATCACCAAGGTATAGAATACAACAATAGGGCAGAATGATTTGACATTAGAAAATTGAAAACAGAATAAGAGAGTTGGAAGGGACCTTGGAGATCTTCTAGTCCAACCCCCTGCCAAAGCAACCCTTTTGGACAAATTTTATTTATCTTCCAAAGCAGCAGAAGGCAAGACAAGAAACAATGGATGGAAACTAATCAAGGAGAGAAGCAACCCGGAATTGAAACTTCCTAACAGTGAGAACAATTAACCAGTGGAACAGCTTGCCACCAGAAGTTGTAGGTTCTTCATCACTGGAGGATTTTAAGAAAAGACTGGACAGCCACCTGTTTGGAATGCTTTTGGACTAGAAGACCTCCAAGGTCCCTTCCAGCTCTATTCTGATTGGTTGTCCAATCTCTTCTTAAAAACCTCCAGTGTTGGAGCATCCACAACTTCTGAAGGCAAGTTGTTCCGCTGATCGATTGTTCAAATTGTTAGGAGTTTCCATATAAGCAATTTAACGTAATATAAAATGATCTAGGAAGAATATTCCAGCACTGTCTCAATTCATTTTGAATTCATTGATATTATATTCATTTTCCTAAGCATAATTTAGGGACGCAGTGGCTCAGTGGGTTAGGACGCTGAGCTTGTCGATCACAAGGTCGGCAGTTTGGCGGGTCAAATCCCCTCTGCCTTGTGGCAGCCCCTCAGATACTGGAATAACTGCTATCATGTCTCCCCTATTTCTTCTTTTCTTTAGACTAGCCAAACCCAAGTCCCGCAGCCGTTCTTTGTATATTTTAGTTTCCAAGTCTTGGAACATCTTAGTTGCTCTTCTCTGAATTTTTCCCAAACTCTTAACATCTTTTTTGTGATATGGTGACCAAAATTGTCTGCAGTATTCCAGGTGTGGTTTTACTAGGGTTTTATAAAGCGGTACTAATACTTTAGGGACGCGGTGGCTCAGTGGGTTAGGACGCTGAGCTTGTCGATCAGATGGTCGGCAGTTTGGTGGGTCGAATCCCGAGTGCCGCGTAACAGTGAGCGCCTGTTAGTCGTCCCAGCTTCTGCCAACCTAGCAGTTCGAAAGCACGTAAAAATGCAAGTAGAAAAATAGGGACCACTCCGGTGGGAAGGTAACAGCATTCCGTGCGCCTTTGGCATCTAGTCATGCCAGCCACATGACCACGGAGACGTCCTCGGACAAGCGCTCACTCTTCGGCTTTGAAACAGAGATGAGCACCGGCCCCTAGAGTTGGAAATGACTAGCACGCAATTTACCTATTCCTTGGAGTATCAGAAGCAGGAAATGAAGATATAAGAAACTGAGGGTAGAACTAAGGGCAAACCACTAGCACACCCAACTCCCTTCTAGCACTGATGAGGTTACCTACTTGGGTCATGAAATGTCTACAAGAAAACAGTCAAGCTAAGAGAGGACCGAGGACCCCTCATTTCAACCCTGAGCTACAAATATGCTCTTTTACTGGTTGCTATAAAGTATTTGGATGTTTTCAACTAGTCCCAGCCAGAGGAATTATAATTTTTCTGTGTAATAAAACCAAACTATCCTAGTGTGGTTACTTGACTAACTCTCCAGTTCAAGTCCTGACTCATCACTATTAGCTCTTGTCTCTCAGCTTTGATAATAGCTGCACTAATCCCCGTAGTATCCAAAGTTACAAAATGCTCAGTTTTCTAATACAGTACTTTTCAATGCAATTTCCAGTTTGCCTTCACAGTAATGCAAACAGTGCCAGCCAGAATGCATAATAGATTTAAAACCAAAAAAAAGTCCTTTTGAGGCTTTAAGGTCAGGAGACCATTTCTAACTTGAAATTATGAAATCAATTGTCATCTCGTAAATTTCTTAACTTCATTTCTAGCACCGGTAATTAGGTCCCCTGTGAAAGGTTTGAATTTGCAGCAAAATTGATGGCTATTACTGCCATTTTATGGATGGGACGCAAAGGCTACAAAAGAATCGCTGTGTCTGCCTGCCGCCGTATTCTGTCGGGTTCACGGATTCTGGAAATGCGGTCTCAGATCCAGCCTCAGTTCATTCAACTTCCCTTGTCCTAAGTAAAAATAGAGCAGCAGTAGCAACAACCAAGATGGGAAATAAAATCACAAGGTGGAAGGAAATGTCCCCTTTTTCTTTCAAATTAAGTCCCGTTTCCTGAACATTCGTTAGTCTGGATAGTGAGCAATCCTTGTAGGGAAATCAATGGTGACCTGGGTTCATCAGAACAGGTAGTAAACTTTTCACGTACTTTTAAAAATGGAGTATACAATAAGTAGCCCTGGGGAAAGTGACTTAAGGCCGTTTTTTAAACACTTAACAACTGACGCAGCATCTCCGTGGTCGTGTGATCGGAGTCTTTAATCGATTGTTTTAACTATTCCTCTAACTTTCCTTTATTTTCCTATCCTGCTGGCGTTCCTTCTGCTGTGGTGAATGCTGTTCCTTGCTTGTTCATGTGATATAAATCTAGATGGGCTGTTTACTTTTCCATCCTCGTGCTTCTTATTACTAAATGACCATTGTCCTCTGTTTATCCTCAGCTTTTGTCTCTCTGGGCAAACATTGCTGAATTGAGTTTGCCGTGGGGTATGTGTGGTGGAAACCAGGGTGCCAAATAAGCAAACATGGGTAATGAAAAACATTGGATCTGGTTTATAAAGTCTGGCTGTTTGAAAAGCCGCTTGTCAGGGGGCGCTAGCTTCATTTATCTTGAGATAGTGATGGCAAGCTAGAATGTGGTTTATAACTGTCCAGCGAGTATACTATGTGTCATGGTTCCGACAGATGAAACTCGTCAAAGAACTTTGAGGCATTGTTTACCTTAAAGAATCTTTATTTGAGTAGCATAGCATCGGCACTAACATAATGGAAGCCAAAATCTGAGTTCCCCTCCCCTGGGCACATAGTATCAAAGCACAATTCCCTCCTCCAGGTGACAGTCATAAATCACATTCCCCAATTAGTTTGAAATGCGGGCTTTCCCTCCAGCTCTCCAGCCCGCCAATTCTTATCATCTCTTATTTCAATACCCTTGGTTCTCACACTAGGTTCAGCATTGTTATGTCTAGCTAAATTCTCATGCACATTCCTTCTCCCAACATCATCTAACTCTAACTCTAACTCTAAGAGTAAAGCATAAGAAGAAAATGGTTGCATCTCCATCTGTTGTCAAAGCAAAAACATCTGATGTTAGCAGCGTTGACACTACGGCTGTGTGCTTAATTGTCTTCTTAAGGAATGCCTAAAATTAAGAAACTTGTTTTGGTATTTTTTTTTAATTCCATTTATATCCCGCCCTTCTCCGAAGACTCTGGGCGGTGGGATTCAAATATGTGAACAGCCGGTTCTCTGTGTGGATGCCGCTTCCGGAAGTGCGTTCTGGGCCTGGGTAACAAAAAAATTAGCTGCCAAACTGGTGTGAACCGGCTGAATCCCACCACTGTATTTAAGTATATATTTGCATTTGATTTCTGGTTTTGTGACTTCTCTAACAGGCTAGAATCTGATGTCAGGTTGTCACCACTGAAAATGTTGTATGTACAAAACATGCATTTAAGACACACACACACACACACACACACACACACATTTTTTCAGGAGGCAACTGGACTTTCTTGTTTTTCTTTGAAAATGTTTTGCTTCTCATCCAAGAAGCTTCTTCAGCTCTGACTGGATGGTGGGGAATGGAAGGATTTATACTCCTTGCCTACAGCTGGTCATTTGGCTTCTTTTAGAGTCGTTGAAGCCATTTGGAGGTTTACCTGTGTCCTCAGGGTCAGCTGAGTGGTGCAAATGAGCAGCTGTCTGCAAGGAGAATAAGTCCTTCCATTCCCCACCATCCAGTCAGAGCTGAAGAAGCTTCTTGGATGAGAAGCGAAATGTCTTCAAAGAAAAACAAGAAAGTAAAATTGTCTCCTGAAAAAGCATCTTTGGGATGCCCAGAGGACCGTGCTCAAATTTCAGAGCTGATCAGTAAGTATCTCATCCCTTTTATAGTCCCAGGTCAAGCTGTGAAGGCGTTGAACAATTTTTGAATCCTTATGGAAAATCTAAAACCTCAGTACTCTATTTCCTGTCACAGAGTCTCTGAGGAAGCAAGCTCCATTACAACAGAATATTCTTATTGCAAATTTTGAGAAAGAATATGGCTTCCATTTGGTTGTAGAGTCATAAAGGGATATTACCACTGTAACTGGTTGTAAAGCTCTTTTTTTAAAAAAAATGGCTAAGACAAAAAGAATAACTGATTTAAACATAATGTGGTAAATTATACGTTCCCCACCTTCAAAAGTGCCCCAGGCAGCCTGAACGCTACTTCAACTATTTGAGTTTTCTTGCCCGTACTTTATACTTTCACTCTTATTTTCACATGGATATACCAGAAATATCTTAAAATATTTTTTTCTCAGCCCTGTGGTTTTCATCCCCCCCTCCCAAAAGAGTGTTGAATCTTGTTTAAGAAAGAGCAAGAAACAGCTGCCAGGAAAGTTAATGCTGAATTGTTATAAATATTTTTCATTTTGAGTAGCAGTAGAACTATCTTCTTAGTAAAACGTGTACAGTGCATAAATATTGTAAGTGGCTGCTACTGATTCCCTGAATGAATCAGTGGGGGGGGGATGAAATAAATAAAGAAATCTGCCTTCTCCGCGGTTACATCAGTTAAAATGCAAAATACCTTCATTATCGCAGATGTTACATTACCCAACTAGATAATATCATCTGTCCTAGAAGGCAGTGGGGCTTGCTGACTTTCAGCACTGATGATATAAACTATTTGGGTAATAGAACATCTGTGTCAACTCTACAACAAATGTGAATGAAGCCATTTGGTTCATTTTCGGTTGCCACCAGAATGGGAGGGCGGTGGTGGAATTTTTCTGCTAGCTTAAACAATTCTCTGTCCCATGGGAACTGTCAGAGTGTGCACAGTCTTATTGCGTGAGGTAATCCAGGAATAAACACAGTAAACAGTGATCTATATTAAATGGTGGTTTATCTTACACTATCTACAATATCATACACGAGGAACAATATACATACACGTGCTAATAGAGCAGGATCCAACACACAGCAGTTACAGCAGGAAACAGAAGAGAGAACACATTTGCGGAGCCTTCTCTTTTATACAAAGGCTGTTAAAGAGACACAGACCCTGCTGAATCATTCCCATCATTACATCTAACATCTTACATTACATCAGCTGGTTAGCTTCTAAATCATTACTTTGACACTCCCCCCATTTAAAGCTAAACAGCTCTTACCCAAATGCTTTTACGCAATCTTGATGCTTGCTTTCATTTAAAGGTTTAGTCAACATAGGAACATTCCTTCTCTGTGTAAATCCTTGCGTTATACTGCAATTCACTATTGTGTAAAAACTTCTTTTTATATACCCATTTACACCCCACAGCCTTTGTTCCTGCTGGTAATTTCATAAGGCTAAACACCTGATGCATATTCATAGACTCCATTTCTCTGTCCATAGCCTCCTTCCGTTTATACTTTTCTACTTGAGGCAATCATAACATCTCTTGGTAATTATGGGGTTCATACAGTACCTTAAACTATATGCTCTAACCCCACTTGCTGAGAAACGATCGGGAGGTACACCTTTATTTCTACATTCAGACCTCCTTGGTATCTGTTGTGATTCAGGGTCAGCCTGTGGGTTCGGCAGTTGGGTCGGACGACTCAGAGGAGGAGGAGGAGGGGGGCGTTGAAGAGCTTGCTGAGGGGATTGGACAGCTTGATGAGAGCCCCCAGCCAGGCCCCTCCCACCTGGTCACGACGCAGACCCAGCTGTGTGAGCCTGACAGCGTGGATGAAGATGACCCACAGCTAGCCCTGTTCAAGGACGCCCGACGCAGGAGGCAGTCAATCAGGAGTAAACAGAGGAAGGCAATGGGGCTCCTCGGAAGGAGGCAGGGAGAAGCCACGCCCTGAACTGTATTTAAGGGGGAATGCGTGGGAGGGCTGGTTTGCTGAAGGCAACCGCTTGAAAAGCTCCTGTTTCTTGGTTTGTGTCTTGTTCTATTTGTTTTTGTAGCAATAAATTTGGCAGGCGTAATTCCAGCCTCTTGCCTTCTTGTAAAAGGGGTTGTCCCTGCCTTTTCTGCAGGGCCGGTAGCAGGCTGGTACAGAACAGTATCATCTGTTGCTGTATTTCTGTTACTTATCCCTTTACCTCAGGTCTATCCTCTTCTGTTCCTGTTTCCAACCTGCTATCCTGTTCTTCCTTCGTTGGGCTTTGTGTAGCCTCTCCTTCCTGAGAACTAGCGCTACGTGTTGGCATGAACGCCTCGGTGTTAACATGCACCCAGTCCCAATTGGTCATTTCTGTTTGTTATACCAAGAGGCTGAGCTTTCTGTTAGAAAGCCCGCCAAACTAATCTTATTGGGAAAGCGTAGTTGATGGCCTAGTAATGGGGTGGGAAGTTTAACTTTGTATACTGTAACTTTCCGGAGGGAACTTTAGTCATGGTTTCACTTTTGACAAGTGCCGAAACTTTGTAGCCAATAAACATGTTCTTAAAGGAAACCTCAAGCCTTGGAGTTCTGTTTTAGTTGGTCTCATCTATCGGAACCATGACATTCTGCAGGAAAGCAAGCAAGCTCAGAGAACACCAAAGTAGGACTTATGTGAAACAAAATATACGTCACGGAGCCTGCTGATAACTTTACAATATTTCAAGTGGTAGAAGTGGAGCAGCCTCTTCTTGAGATACTATTTAAAAGGACAAAGGTTGTCAATTGTTACAGCCATAGCGAGTGAGGGGGGGGAGGGGAAGCTGAGTCCATTCACCTCTTTCCCCCTGGCTTTTGAATCATCTTCCTTCAAAATTTGGTTGTCTTCCAAAAGAGCTGCAATATTTTTTTTTCTTTCTACGGCCTGTCAGTAGTTCTCATTCAAACTAGTTTTTTATCAGGCAATATACCTTTTATGATTATGGTTTGTGGATGCATTTGGTGGTTGCGAAATGCTCTGTCTTCTGGGAAAATAGCATAAGGAGGCTAGAACTGTGCAAAAGATAACCAAGAGGGGGGAAAAGTGGATTTCAAGAAGAATCTCATTCCTGGAAGTTTTGCATTGATAAACCTTTTAATTGTGCAAAAGCTGAAGTTGTGATGTCTCCAATGTACAGTTAGATCCATGGCTGGCCAGCCTTGAAAGTTGGGTCTGTCATATTTATGTCGGTGGGGGAGAAAAATTAAAGTGGTTTAGAGCAGGGCTCCTCAACCTTGGCAACTTTAAGTCTTATGGACTTTAACTCCCAGAATTCCTCAGCCAGCAAAGCTGGCTGAGGAATTCTGGGAGTTGAAGTCCACAAGTCTTAAAGTTGTCATGGTTGGAGACCCCTGGTTTAGAGTGAGAGAGAGAGAGATAGCTAGGCAAGATTTTGAGCGAGAGTTGGTTTCGATAGAAGAGACAATGTGTAGCTCATTGTATTATTTTCAGAAGACTGATGATGTTATCTAGTTTGGTCATGAAATGTGTGCAAGAAAACCACAGCCAACTCACCATGGCCAGCTTGCCACAGCCAAACTCACTGCGGACAAGAGTTACACTACTAACAAAGAAATGGAATAAAATCATTGAAAGAAAGGATGCAAACGGAAGGACAGAATGAAATGGGAATGACAGCATTTAAAATAGCTTAATTTTTTTTGGTTTCTTTTAAATAATTAAATTGAATTGTGAAAGATGTACTTCTTCATTCTTTAAATGAAAACGCTCGCAATGAAATTTTGGGATATGCTTATCACACAAATGCACAAAGCATAGATGCGTGTACTCTTCATTCCAAGTCTGTGTATTCTACTAGGTAGAGCCATCGCCTAATCCAGAGGTCCCCAACCTTTTGGGCACCAGGGATCGGTTCCGTGGAGAGAGGTTTTTCTGCGGACCAGGGTGTGTGTGTGTGTGTGTGGTTTTGTGGGCTGCCTGCATCCTGCAGATGGGGCTTTCCTGGTTTGTGTGGATCGGTTTCTGGCCTGCCACGGATCAGGCGGTGGGGACCCCTGGCCTAGTCTACATTCACTCTTTCTTGTGTAACATTTGCCTTTTTGACAACACTGATATAAAAATGCAGCCTATAGTTTTTATTGTCCAACGTTGCCATTAAAATGCCTTTGCTGAGAAGGTTGCACATTTGCTTTTTATTTCGTTAATTATCTTAGCATGTTTCCTTTGTAAGACTTGGGAGAAATTTGATATTGGGGATGTCTGGCAGGATTAATGACTTGAAGTTTGGCAAGGTGTGGTGGGGGAGTAACAGCCACTCAGAGAACTGCATTATACCGACAAGAAATCATTGAGTTTTGATACCTGAATGGCGCGGAACACATTGAGATAAACTAATCCTCGCTTCGGTCAGATCTCTGTGATTCACAGGGTTTATTTTTTTATTATTTTTTGTCAGAAACAGCTGCATTTTCAAAATTTAAAGAGGCATCAGAGTATTAATGTTATTTTTTTTAAAAAAAAAAACTTTTTAAATTTCTTTACAGTGCTTCATATATTGTTGTTATCAAGAGGATCCCGTGCAGTTTTTATTCCCCTCTTACAGTAGGAAGCTAAAAAAATAAATAAATAGTAATTTGCCTGCAGTTATAAAGTTTTTGGTACTTAAGGAAAAATCAAGCACTTTTTTTTAAAAAGCAAAAAATGCTAGAAGTTCACTACCCTTAAAAACTAAGCCAGGTTTTAGTGGCTTTTCTGAAATTTAACAGGATGAGAGCTAATCCATTCTCAGCTGGTACACCATCTCATGAAGGTTTCAACAGAGAAGATTTCACACTTTGGCCCCTGAAGATGACATTGTCTAAGACAGGGGTCTTCAAACTTGGCCCTTTTATGACTTGTGGGCTTCAACTCCCAGAATTCCTGGGAGTTTGCTTGGCTGAGGAATTCTGGGAGTTGAAGTCCACAAGTCATAACAGGGCCAAGTTTGAAGACCCCTGGTCTAAGGGAAGGGAACACAGCATTAATTAACTTACAGGGCAGAAGTCACTGCTAGAAAGCTATGCTGTAGGTCCTAAGCCACACAGTAAATTGTAAAGCGAACCATACCCAGAACCAATCCGATAATCTCTGCCTTTCTCATAATCAAAGAGTTACAGAGATAAATGTTGGTGCTCTTATCACAGCTCGAGCAGCTGCGTTCTGCATCACCAGGTGATTTTCAAGAGCAGTGTCATGTCTGAACAGATGGTGACCAAGGCTTAAGTGATTGTAAGCAGGATCACATGGTCCCGGAGTGGTTTGCAAAATGGGTGCAAAATCAGATATAACTGAGTAAAAACCCTCTTAGCCACAATTGCCACTTGTCCTTGTCCAGGAGAAGTCCCCGATTCTGCACAAAGAATTCAGACCCAAAGAAGAACATCCCTGCAACTGAAGGTTTCTTTTCATGACGACGTTATTAAAGTTAAAAATACAAATATAACAAACGAAGAAAAGTATCTCTTTCCCTATGGCTTTTGTAATGGGGTATTTTTTAAAAACTCCAAATCTGCCTTCAAAACACTCTCGCTTTCTGTTTTATCCAATAAAAACTATTCTTCTTCTAGAATCTAGATCCTTTGCTATAGTATCAAATGATCTTGTAAGTAACTTCTGAGTAAAAACTCAATAGGTCCTGCCACAAAGATCATCATGTTTTTTGTTGTTGTTGTTGTTGTTGTAATATTTTATTAGTTTTCCAATTTTACATTTGGGTATTTAAAAAGCAACGTGGTGACTGGGTTAATCAATAGTTCAATAAAAAAATCTTTAGTGCAAATCTCAGGTTACAACATCAGATATTTCTTCTCTTTTTCCCTTAACATTTACTATCTCGTGTTCAAACTAGCACATTTCTAATTATGTCAACTCAATAAAATATATATCTTAATTACATTCAATCTTCATAAACAATCCTTATCCTGTTATTAATTTTTACATAATTTTAAACTTGTCATCAATATTCCAGTTTAACCTTTGCTATCCATAATTTTCAGACCTTGGGTAACCAAGATTTCTCTTATCTCACTTCATAACGAACTATAATATCCAAAATACACATTTTATATATTTAAATGTAATCTTGTTCTAGTTCCTAAAAGGTATCTATGTGCCACCATATTAAGTCATCTACTTAATAATACAATAATACAAGATCATCATTTTTAATCACGTAGACCAGGGGTGTCAAACTACCAGCCTGAGTGCCGGATGCATCATAGCAAAACCGTGCAAACCCCATTGCCGGCCATGGCAAAAAAAGTCATGGTACGTCGTGACATGTCAGGTGACGTTGCGAGTTTGGCACCCCTGATGTAGACCATCCTTACCCAACCTAATGACAGTTTTTCAAGGATGAATGACATTTTCATATTCTTTCTTAAAACATTAGGAGTGTCGCATGACTTCACTTTTGAAGATGTAGTAATAGTTTTTGTCACCCAGATGTGAAAGGCATGAGCTTTTCAGCCCTTCAGGCAGACTTTTGTGATGTGATGTCATCACTGCGTCCGTGGTGGTGCAGTGGTTCGAATGCAGTGCTGCAGGCTAACTCACTGCTCACTCCAGGAGTTCGATCCTGACCGGCTCAAGGTTGACTCAGCCTTCCACCCTTCCGAGGTCGGTAAAATGAGGACCCAGATTGTTGGGGGCAAGATGCTGACTCTGTAAACCTCTTAGAGAGGGTTGTAAAGCACGGTGAAGTGGTATATAAGTCTATGTGCTATTGCGATCTCTTAGCTACAGGTGAAACTTGAAAAATTAGAATATCATGCAAAAGTTCATTTATTTCAGTAATGCAACTTAAAGGGGAAACTAATATATGAGATAGACTCATTACATGCAAAGCAAGATAGTTCAAGCCATGGTTTGTCATAATTGTGATGATTATGGCGTACAGCTCATGAAAACCCCAAATCCACAATCTCAGAAAATTAGAATATTGTGAAAAGGTGCAATATTCTAGGCTCAAAAGTGTCCCACTCTATCAGCTAATTAAGCCATAACACCTGCAAAGGGTTCCTGAGCCTTTAAATGGTCTCTGTCTGGTTCAGTAGGAATCACAATCATGGGGAAGACTGCTGACCTGACAGTTGTGCAGAAAACCATCATTGACGCCCTCCATAAGGAGGGAAAGCCTCAAAAGGTAATTGCAAAAGAAGTTGGATGTTCCCAAAGTGCTGTATCAAAGCACATTAATAGAAAGTTATGTGGAAGGGAAAAGTGTGGAAGAAAAAGGTGCACAAGCAGCAGGGATGACCGCAGCCTGGAGAGGATTGTCAGGAAAAGGCCATTCAAAAGTGTTGGGGACTTTCACAAGGAGTGGACTGAGGCTGGAGTCAGTGCATCAAGACCCACCACACACAGACGGATCCTGGACATGGGCTTCAAATGTCATATTCCTCTTGTCAAGCCGCTCCTGAACAACAAACAACGTCAGAAGCGTCTTACCTGGGCTAAAGAAAAACAGACCTGGTCTGTTGCTCAGTGGTCCAAAGTCTTCTTTTCTGATGAGAGCAACTTTTGCATCTCATTTGGAAACCAAGGACCCAGAGTCTGGAGGAAGAATGGAGAGGCACACACTGCAAGATGCTTGAAGTCCAGTGTGAAGTTTCCACAGTCTGTGTTGATTTGGGGAGCCATGTATTAGTAATGGTATTCAAAGCCCTACATGGCAGGGGTCCGGAGTACCTGAGGGAACACCTGCTGCCGGCATCGACTTCCCTCCGCCCTGTGCGTTCCCACAGAGAGGGCCTCCTCAGGGTCCCACCGGTCAGAGAATGTCGACTGGTGGCCCCCAGGGGGAGATCCTTCTCTGTGGGCGCCCCGGAGCTATGGAACCAGCTACCGGTTGAGCTCCGGACGGCGCCCGACCTTCACTCCTTTCGCCGCGAGCTAAAAACATACTTTTTTGAACTAGCTGGCCTGGCCTGATGAGGGGATTGGGGGGGGGTTTGCTATTGTTATTTTATTAGGTTTTAAAGATGTATTTTAGTATGTGGGCATTTATTTAATCTAGTTTTAACTTTTGTAATTTGTATTTTTATTCTTGCCCTGTTCACTGCCCTGAGTCCTTCGGGAGAAGGGCGGTATAGAAATATTATTAAATAAATAAATAAATAAATGTCATCTGCTGGTGTTGGTCCATTGTGCTTCATTAAGTCCAGGGTCAACACAGCCGTCTACCAGGAGATTTTGGAGCACTTCATGCTTCCTTCCGCAGACGAGCTTTATGGGGATGCTGATTTCGTTTTCCAGCAGGACTTGGCACCTGCCCACACTGCCAAAAGCACCAAAACAATGACCATGGGATTACTGTGCTTGATTGGCCAGCAAACTCGCCTGACCTGAACCCCATAGACAATCTATGGGGCATTGCCAAGAGAAAGATGAGAGACATGAGACCGAACAATGCAGAAGAGCTGAAGGCCACTATTGAAGCATCCTGGTCTTCCATAACACCTCAGCAGTGCCACAGGCTGATAGCTTCCATGCCACGCCGCATTGAGGCAGTAATTGCTGCAAAAGGGGCCCAAACCAAGTACTGAGTACATATGCACGCTTATACTTTTCAGAGGTCCAATATTGTTTTATGTACACTCCTTGTTTTATTGATTGCATGTAATATTCTAATTTTCTGAGATTGTGGATTTGGAGTTTTCATGAGCTGTACGTCATAATCATCACAATTATGACAAATCAGGGCTTGAACTATCTTGCTTTGCATGTAATGAGTCTATCTCATATATTAGTTTCCCCTTTTAAGTTGCATTACTGAAATAAATGAACTTTAATGAACTTTTGCACGATATTCTAATTTTTCGAGTTTCACCTGTATATTAGAGATAAGAGTAGCCAGAAGCTCTCCTGAATATAGTAAATATTGGTAATATAGTAAATATTGGTAAATGTTGCTCTTGATTCTGTATAGCATTCTGTTGATGGTGTTTTGTACTGCATTAGAGTTGCATTTTGCCAGTTCTTAAAAGATGTTATAATAATGAGATTAACCTTGTTCTTGCTAGTAGTTTTCTGATAATCAATAATCAAACAGCCAACCAATTATACTTTCTTCCTCTTTCACTTCTAATGTCAATATATTCACCTTGCTTGTTTCGCCATGGTGGTGCAGTCTTTGACAGGAAATTAGAGTTTTATAAACAGATGGCAAAAAATAATTACTACATTTTTGGGTACTTGTATGTCAAAATCTTTTCTTGTGATCTGATGTTAGCTGGGATTCAATCTGTCAGTGCTATTTCCCAGTCTGACCAAATATGAAAGCCTGATATACCAGAATAATTTCCACACTTCACATACTTTGTCACTTCCTTAGTCTTATTTATTTATTTATTTAATTTAATTTATATACCGCCCTTCTCCCGAAGGACTCAGGGCGGTGTACAGGGCAATAAATACCAAAAGTACAAAATACAAAAATTAAAAACAAATTAAACAATTGTGCCCGAATACAATAAATTAATTAAAAACACTAATTAAAGCCCCAAACCCATCAGACCAGGCCGGCTTGTTGGAATAAATAAGTTTTTAGATCACGTCGGAAGGAGCGAAGGTCGGGGGCCATCCGGAGCTCAACCGGAAGATGGTTCCATAAATCCGGCGTGCCCACAGAGAACGTCCTCCCCCTGGGGGCCACCAGTCGGCATTCTCTGACCGGTGGCACCCTGAGGAGGCCCTCTCTGTGGGAACGTACTGGGCGGAGGGAGGTTGACGCCGGCCGCAGGTGCTCCCTTAGGTACTCCGGACCCATGCCATGTAGGGCTTTATAGGTCATCACCAGCACCTTGAATCTCACCCGGAGGGCAACTGGAAGCCAATGCAGCTCACGGAGCAGAGCTGTAACATGGGAGTATCGGGAGACCCCCAACACAACTCGCACGGCTCTATGCATTTCTATTCTTGATTACTTATCTCTCTCAGTTGTTTCATTTAGGGTGCCGTGGTTAATGCTACCGTTTGACTACTACCAATCTTAATGGCTCGTTCTTTAAGCTATTTAATTCTTAGCCTAGTTGATTCATGGAGTAAGCTCATAAGAATTAACTTATTTCCAGTATATGAGCAACTGGAGGCTCAGAGTCAGTGCATTGCCTAATTGGAAGAGTAGTTCAGTTGTTCTTTTTCAGTGCTATCCAAGATTAAAAAAAAAAAAAGAAAGAGAGGCAACATTGCTTCCTACCAAGATCAAGTTCTTCCCATTGATCTTTAATGATGACTTTTGTAACTTTCTCATTTCCTTCTAAGTTAATAATAATAATAATTTACAGGCCATTTCACAGATGTGGAGAAATCAACAACTTCTCATGGGTGTTACGTAACGGATGAGTTTCTTTGACATTCTTCGTGCCCGTTCCAGGAAGTGCACTAAAAATCCTATGAAAACATATACTTGGTGGCAGCTCATAAATTTCGAACAATTTTCTTTATTCACTCTGCCCAGAGGTTATTCTGAAATAAACTAAATCTATAGGAATTGGCCACAATTACCTGCTGCTAATATCCCAGTAGAGTCCTTTTGACTGGCAGTTTCTGCTCTTAGCAAGTATTTGCCAGATAAAGTCTAAACGGAATGGGTATAAATCGAATCGATAAATAAGATGAGGTCATTGTGTATTAGCAGCAAATAACATTAAGCAAGCCTCAGAGCAGCTAAGAATCACATGCTTAAATTAGAAGTGTGCGGTGGGTTTAGCTAAATCCCAAACCAAATTGTGCCACTTAATAAGCTATTAATATTGAGCACAGGTCGGCAACCCGCGGCTCCGGAGCCGCATACGGCTCTTTGAGCCGGCCCATGCGGCTCCCAGGCCTCCTCCCTCTTGAAAAAAAAAATGGTACTAAAAAAACTTAATCAATTTAAACTTCTCACAAAAAAACTTGAAAAGTTTAAATTGATTGGTTGGTTTGTGGGACCGCCCACAAACCTTTGTTTTTTTACTGGCAGAGTGGAGGAAGAGAGGAAGAAGTAAAACGTAAGTAGATCTGCTTCTTCCCCCCCCGTTCCCTCTCGTCGCCGGGGCTAGCAGCCCCGACGAGCAAGAAGGCACGCTTCGCCCGCCCGCCCCCCCGTTGGCTCCTCGTCGCCGGGGCTGAGAGCCCCGGCAAGCGAAAGCCGCGCTTCGCCCGCCCGCCCGCCTCCCCCGTTGGCTCCTCGTCGCCGGGGCTGAGAGCCCCGCCGAGCGAAAGCCGCACTTCGCCCGCCCGCTCCCCGTTGGCTCCTCGTCGCCGGGGCTGTGCGCGCTTCCCCACCTTCCCTCTCGTCGCCGGGGCTTGCAAAACGGCGGATCCAGCCTCTGCCGGCGGCTTGCATAACGGCGGATCCAGCCTCTGCCGGCGGCTTGCAAAACGGCGGATCGAGCCTCTGCCGGCAGACACGCTTGCAGAACGGCGGATCGAGCCTCTGCCGCCAGCAGAGGCTCGATCCGCCATTCTCCAAGCGTGTCTGCCGGCAGAGGCTCGATCCGCCGTTTTGCAAGCCCCGCCGACGAGAGGGAAGGTGGGGAAGCGCGCACAGCCCCGGCGACGAGAGGGAAGGGGGGGAAGCGCGCACAGCCCCGGCGACGAGAGGGAAGGGGGGGAAGCGCGCACAGCCCCGGCGACGAGAGGGAAGGGGGGGAAGCGCGCACAGCCCCGGCGACGAGAGGGAAGGGGGGGAAGCGCGCACAGCCCCGGCGACGAGAGGGAAGGGGGGGAAACCCGCACAGCCCCGGCGACGAGAGGGAAGGGGGGGAAGCGCGCACAGCCCCGGCGACGAGAGGGAAGGGGGGGAAACCCGCACAGCCCCGGCAACGAGAGGGAAGGGGGGGAAGCGCGCACAGCCCCGGCGACGAGAGGGAAGGGGGGGAAGCGCGCACAGCCCTGCCTCCATCCACCTCCAGTATGGATGGCTCTGCCAAAAGAAAAGCAGCCGAAGCAAGCCTCCCATTGAGAGAATGGGGCGGCGGAGGCTTGCAAAACGGCGGATCCAGCCTCTGCCGGCAGCGGAGGCTTGCAGAACGGCGGATCGAGCCTCTGCCGGCGGCGGAGGCTTGCAGAACGGCGGATCGAGCCTCTGCCGGTGGCAGAGGCTGGATCCGCGCTCTGCAAGCCTCTGCCGCCGGCAGAGGCTCGATCCGCCATTCTGCAAGCGTGTCTGCCGGCAGAGGCTCAATTCGCCGTTTTGCAAGCCGCCGGCAGAGGCTGGATCCGCCGTTTTGCAAGCCTCCGCCGCCCCATTCTCTCAATGGGAGGCTTGCTTCGGCTGCTTTTCTTTTGGCAGAGCCATCCATTCTGGAGGTGGATGGGGGGCAGGGCTGGTGCACGTTTTGCCTTGTTTTGCGCATGCGCGTGCGTGCATGCATGCGCGCGCACATTTTGCGGCTCCCACTTTTTTGTGTTTGTGACGGAACCGGTTCTGAGTGGCTCTTTGCCTTTTTCCGGTTGCCGACCCCTGCCCTAGAGCTAAGGTGACTAAAGTCACAGTGAAGGATCCTTACTGTTCTCTGAGCTGGGTGGTTTTCTTGCAGACGTTTCATTACCCAACTAGGTAACATCATCAGTGCTGGTAAGGAGTGAGGTTTGCTCTCAGTTTATATTCTAGTGCAGACATGTCAAACACAAGGCCCGGGGGCCGGATCTGGCCCGCGAAGTGGTTTCATGCGGCCCGCAAAGCCATCCTGGAAACAGTGAGGGAATGGCCCCCGCTGCCTTGGCCCTGGCCCAGAGACCCTCCTCCTGCCAGAGACCCTCAGATCTGTCCCACTTCTGCCCAGGCCCCCATAGGCACCCTTGATGCGAATGATGGAGAGCTGGCCACGCCCACCCAGTAGGCCATATGCACTCTAGCCATGCCCACCCAGTAGGCCACGCCCCCCCAGGCCCTGAGGGCAACCGCAATGCTGATGTGGCCCTCAATGAAATTGAGTTTGACACCCCTGTTCTAGTGGCTTGCCCTGAGTGGTCTTGGGCATTCTTTGGTTGGGCTGTTTACTGTTGATGTGTTTCATAAAGTTCCATGATTTATTTACTTAATTGCTATTCTGATGTTAATCTTGGGGTTAATCTCTGCCCATCTGGGTGCTGAGTGCTGATGGGGAGGTGTTCCCTTTTGTTCCCTTTCTGGCTTGTTGATTGCTTCTTTTGCATAGTATGTACAGTAGATATTGTTTATGTCTATATGTCTGCTGATGGCTAATTTGTCACGAGTGCCAGTTCTTCTAAAAATTCCCTGGCATTTTTGGATTTGAATTTGCTCTAGGATGCTTGGAGCATCCCAATTGAAACTATGACTACGTCTGTCCACAGGTTGTGAAATTAAAAGAGTTTACACCATGTCTTCTGACTGCTAGTTGTTGTTCATGAATGCATCCTGCCGGTCTCCTGCCTGTTTGTCCCACATAGTGGCTTATTATCAGTAACATTTGCCATGCTCAGCTAATTCCTCGCTACTACTAAAATACTCAGCCCCTTTGGTAGAATTTCCAGGCAGAAGCAATGCTGCAGTTAACCAACTTCTCTCTGGCCAGTAAGAGTCATTTGGCAGTTGGACAAGTTAAATCTTGTATTCCAGTGGTGGACGAGGCAGCTTCTGAAGACCTCAGTGCTCTCAACTCACCTTTCTGCAGCGGTGGGAAAGACCCAGCGTAGGTGTTCTGGATCAAAGCGAAACATGACCTGAGAGTTCACTTGATGCAGCCCAAAAGTTTAAAAGCAGAAGGTTTGGCATCTTTTTTCATGGCTGAAAAGTGTAGCAGCAACAAATCTACAAATACTATGCAGTACTCTGTGATCCAGCTGTACAATAACAATAAAGGAGAATTCAGAAATTCAGAATTCAGTTTTGTGCCCTGTGGCCCTGGTGGCGTATAATAATAATAATAATAATAATAATAATAATAATAATAATAATAATAATAATAATAATAATAATAATAATAAATAATTAATAATAATAATAATAATAATAATAATAATAATAATAATAATAATAATAATAATATAAAGTTGGAAGGGACCTTGGAGATCATCTAGTCCAACCCCTTGCTCAGGCAGGAAACCCTAGACCATTTCAGACAAATGGCTGTCCAGTCTCTTCTTAAAAACCTCCAGTGTTGGAGCATTCACCACTTCTGGAGGCAGGTTGTTCCACTGGTTAGTTGTTCTAACTGTCAGGAAGTTTCTCCTCAGTTCTAGGTTGCTTCTCTCCTTGACTAGTTTCCATCCGTTGCTTCTTGTCCTGCTTTCAGGTGCTTTGGAGAATAGCTTGACTCCCTCTTCTTTGTGGCAGCCCCTGAGATATTGGGACACTGCTATCATTTCACCCCTCACCCTTCTCTTCATTAAACTACACATACCTAATTCCAGCAACCATTCCTTATATGTTTTAGCCTTCAGTCCCCTAATCATCTTTGTTGCTCTTCTCTGTACTCTTTCTAGAGTCTCAACATCTTTTTTACATCATGGTGACCAAAACTGGATGCAGGATTCCAAGTGTTGCCTTACTAAGGCATTGTAAAGTGGTATTAATACTTCACGTGATCTTTTGTACCTTGCAGCGCGACAGTGGCCTGTTTTTGTGCCCCTTGGTGCAGCAGCGGCCTGTTTCCATACCCCTTGGTGCAGCGCTGTCTGTTTTTGTGACTTGCAGCACGGTGGCGGCCCATTTTTGCACTCCGCAGTATGGTGGCGCCCATTTGTGTGCCCTACAGTGTGGCAGCGGCCCATTTTCATGCCCTGAAGCGCAGCGGCAGTCCATTTTCGTGCTCCACAGTGCGGTGGCGGCATCCCATTTTCACACCCTGAGGCACGGTGGCATCCCATTTTTATGGCCTATGGCTCATCCTGTTTTTGCACACCACGGCGTTAGTGCAAGTGAGGGGGGGTGTGTGTGCACACACAGGCGCACTAGCCAGCCTGTCCTGTGGCCCGGTGGGTAGTAGGCCGTGACCCATTACTGGGCCATGACCCACAGGTTGGGGACCCCTTTTCTAGTCCCTTCTCAGGTAGGAAACCTCAGGTAGGAAATATTTGCCCAATCTCTTCTTAAAAACTTCCAGTGTTGGAGCATCAGCTTTAGCCTTGTTGCTTCCTCATTCCTGGGTAACTTCACTGTTCCTTTTGATCTGTGGAACGATTTTTTAGGAAGTGAAGAGTTTCACTAGAAGCTGTTCCTATTTTTATGATGGATATGAAGGGCAGGTGTTCTACCAAAAATGTGGTTTTCTCATAGATGTTTCATTACCCAATTAGGTAACATCATCAGTGTTAGGAGTGTGGTTTGAGCATCAAAACATCCCACAATTCTGTAAGATTTTGAAGGTTCTGAAGAACGCCGTGGGCCAGCGCATAACCCATGTTTGTGAATTCAAAATGCCATTTAAAACACCTTGCAGTTACTGGCGAGTAACCCATAACCAGTTTTTCTGCTGGTTGCTCAGGGCACCCTCTGCCATTATTTTAAGATCTTTGTTTTCCATATCGCAAGCACTGCCGTAAATTTTATAAAATGTGACGATTTGGGAACTAACTGAATTGCATTTATTGATTTCAGGGGCTTTGCTTTACCTCAGTTGAGTGACGCTCATATCTGAACAGGTTGTTTAAAATCTATTGCCACGTATTGATTCTTTAGCTGACTGTGGAGGATTGAGAACCTGGCTTCCAATTGTCTCATCACATACACACGCTCAGACAATATTTATAGACAGATTGTCTTTTATGTGATAGACAGCCTGACCAGTGAAAATTCCGAGTACTTGAATGGCTTCAGTATCATAACTGTTTGGCCCAGCGTGCTGCCTTTTATAAATTAAACTTTATTATCCCTAAGAAAATAGTCGATTCAGTCTTTTTTTTCCTCCCTGCTCTGAGTATTAATAGGCCACTGAAATGTAATTGTAGCTGAGATCAAAACAAGGAAAACCTTTTTGGAGTTTTTTCTTTATTATTATAGTTGTTTCTTCTTTTTTTTATTGAAAAGTTTTACAATACATTTTTAAATACAAACCACCACCCCTCCTCCCCCTCCCCTCTCCCCAACCCCTCCCTCCCCTCCCCTCCCCCCTCCCCGACTTCCCAGAGCTGAATACAGGGTATAAAAATACAAACAAGCAAAATCTAAAATATGCTAACAACAATAAGACATTAAGTTGGCTGGCTCCAGGCAGTGATTACTGCTTCTTTGAGTCAGGGTAGTTTTCCCTCCGCCTTGACGGAGGCGGTGGTGAGACCCCTCCTCAAGAAGCCTGCCTTGGACCCAGCAATTTTAAACAACTATCGTCCGGTCTCCAACCTTCGCTTTTTGGCGAAGGTTGTTGAGAGCGTGGTGGCGCAGCAGCTCCCTTTGTTCTTGGATGAAGCTGACTACCTAGACCCGTACCAATCGGGTTTCAGGCCTGGGTACAGCGCGGAGACGGCATTGGTCGCGCTGGCGAATGATCTCTGGCGGGCTCGGGACAGAGGTTGCTCCTCTGTCCTAGTCCTTTTAGACCTCTCAGCGGCTTTTGATACCATCGACCATGGTATCCTGCTGTGACGTCTCAGAGGGTTAGGAGTGGGAGGCACAGTTCTCCAGTGGTTCTCCTCTTACCTTCTGGGACGTTCGCAGTCGGTGTTGGCAGGGGGGCAGAGATCGACCTTGAGACCTCTCATTTGTGGAGTTCCTCAGGGATCGGTTCTGTCGCCTCTCCTGTTCAACATCTATATGAAGCCGCTGGGTGAGATCATTCGTGGTTTTGGAGTTGGGTATCATCAGTATGCTGATGATACCCAACTTTTTATTTCTACCCCAAACCACCCCAGCGATGCCCTCGACATGATGTCCCGTTGCCTGGAGGCGGTCCGGGTGTGGATGGGGAGGAACAGGCTTCGACTCAACCCTGACAAGACTGAGTGGCTGTTCGTGCCGGCATCCCGGGAAATTCCGATTATTCCATCATTGGCCATGGGGGGTGAGCTATTACCCCCCGTAGATAGGGCCCGCAACTTGGGGGTCCTTCTAGACTCACAGCTCTCTTTGGAAGAGCATATTGGAGCTGTGACTAGGGGGGCCTTTGCCCAGGTTCGCCTGGTGCGCCAGTTGCGGCCCTATCTAGACCGGGATGCCTTGCGCACAGTCACTCATGCGCTCGTGACCTCTCGTCTAGACTACTGTAATGCTCTCTACATGGGGCTGCCCTTGAGGTCCACCCGGAGACTCCAGCTGGTGCAGAATGCAGCCGCGCGAGTTGTCTTGGGAGTTTCCCGATACTCCCATGTTACACCTTTGCTCCGCGAGCTGCATTGGCTACCGGTTGCTCTCCGGATGAGGTTCAAGGTGTTAGTGATGACTTACAAAGCCCTTCATGGCATGGGTCCGGATTACCTACGGCAACACCTGCGGCCGGCGTCAACTTCCCTCCGTCCAGTGCGCTCCCACAGAGAGGGCCTCCTCAGGGTGCCGCCGATCAAAGAATGCCGATTGGTGACCCCCAGGGGGAGAGCGTTCTCTGTGGGCGCGCCAGACCTTTGGAACAGCTTACCGGTTGAGCTCCGGACAGCCCCCGACCTTCGCTCCTTCCGGCGCGATCTCAAAACTTTCTTTTTCGAACAAGCTGGCCTGGTCTGACGGGATGGGGTTGGGTTTTTATAAATAGTTTTAATTGTAATATGTATTAATTTTAAGGGCATAATGTTTAATGGTTTTTTAATTTTTGTATAATATTTTTATTGTGTATTGCCCTGTTCACCGCCATGAGTCCTTCGGGAGAAGGGCGGTATAGAAATCAAATTATTAAATTAAATTAAATTATTATTAAATTATTAAATTAAATTAAGTTCTGTCGCACTTTAACTCTCCATCGTCAAAATATTAATAAAATAACTACATACATCATATAGATCCACTACTTATTCAAATGCTAAATGAAACTTTTTAGTCCCATATTTATTCTGAATATATTCAATCCATCTCCTCCATTCCACAATGTATCTCTGTTGCGAATGGTCTTTCAAATACGCTGAAATCTTTGCCATTTCCGCCAAGTTAGAAACTTTCAAAGTCCACTCTTCTATAGTCGGCAGTTCTTCCTTCTTCCAATATTGCGCTACTAAAAGTCTCGCTGCCGTAATTAAATTCAACATCAACTTAGTATCTATAACAGTAGTATCTGTAATGATACCCAATAAAAACAATTGCGGAGAAAACTTTATCCTTTTCTTAAATATCTTTTGGATATTCCACCAAATTTTAATCCAAAGATTACAGTTGTTTCTTGACAACTGAAGTCTGTCCTTTGATCCTTGAAAGGTTTCCACAGAGAAAACCCAACAGGAGATCCAATCTGGAAATAAGGAGGAATTTCCTGACATGAGAACTATTAAACAATGGAATAGTTTGCCTCCTGGACTTGTGGGCGCTCCATCGCTGGAGGCCTTCAGGAAAAGATTGGACAACCAATCTGAGATGGTATGCCAACTCCTGCCTGGGTAGAGGGTTGATCTGGAAGACCTCTGTGGTGCCTTCCAACACTATGATGAGCTGATACTCAGAATTCCTTGATTAAGAGCTTAATGAAGTATAATGGTGGCTAGAAAGGCCCAACAGAGGCTTCACTTTCTTAGGGTCTTGCAGAAGAACAGGGTAGAACAACAGCTAATGACCCTCTTTTACCGGTCTACTATAGAGAGCGTCCTCTCGTATGGTATTGTGGTTTGGTATGCTGGTCTGAAAGCCGCGGATAGGAAAGCATTACAGAGGGTAGTGAGCACAGCACAAGACATTGTGGGCTGTTCCCTGACACCACTGGATGACCTCGCCAGGGCTCGTTGCCTTGGAAGAGTGAGGAAGATTCTCAGGGATGACTCACACCCTGGACGGTATCTCTTTACTCTCCTACCATCCAGTAGGAGATATAGGAATATAGCCAGCCGTACCAACAGGCTGAAAAATAGCTTTTATCCGTGGGCTGTTAGGCTTTTAAATGGGACATAATCTTATGCAGAATTGACTTGGGAGGCCGGTGTGTGGTGTAGTTGGTTCACATGGTGTGGTAGGATGGAGGGTTTGTTGTCACTGTGTGTTGCGGGGAGAGAGCACGGGGGGAGGCTCAGCTAATCTCAATGTACACATGTTGTACTTTGACAATAAAGGTTTATTATTATTATTATTATTATTATTATTATTATTATTATTATTATTATTATTATTATTATTATTATTATTACTACTACTACTTCTGTCTCTAGTAGTTGGCAGACCCAGCTCCCTCCTTTATGCTGCTGCTGATCTTCTTCTTACAGGGCGAATTGACTTAAGGAAGAAACTCCAAGCCCTTGCCTTAAAGCAGGGGTGTCAAACTCGCAATCTCACGTGATGTGTCGCGACGTATCGTGACTTTTTTTCCCATTTCCGGCAATGGGGTGGGCGCGGTTTCGCTATGATGCATCTGGCCCACGGGCTGGCAGTTTTACGCCCCTGCCTTAAAAAAAAAACCACGGTCATTAATTATGCTAAAACTAAAGTAATGGTCCAGCAAAAAGACATATAAATTGTAAACGCTGCTGGAAGATAAATGGTATCTGTTTAGAAGTTAAAGCTTTTATATGCCCGGGAGCAATTTTTCAGTGCAGAAGAACAAATTAAAGCCATTACTGATCAAGTCCAGAAAATGGCCAATGCAATTCTGCATTTTGCCAGCAGCAGAAGTTACCATTTTTACCTGCTGATATGAGTATTTTTAGTATCGGTGAGTCTTTTGCTTTACAGGTAGTCCTTGATTTATGATCACAGTTGGGACCAGAATCTCAGTTGTTCAGCGAAGTGGTCATTACATCACATGATGGATACTCTCAACAACCACAACCATGGCACTCACAGTTGTTAAAGTGATCTCCCAGATTGTAAAGCAGGCAAAATGAAAAAGTTGCCTGCTGAAGAGATTCGGCTCTGCCCAAGGGATAAAAACCCTTTGGCAGGCAGCTCTTTTGCTCTCAAAAAGATAGTGGAAGGTCTACCTGCCGAAGGATTTCAGCTCCATGGGGTGAGGGGTGCAATACATTTCTTACATGGATTTCCAGAATGATCAGAATACAGTACAGGTAGTCCTTGATTTATGACCACAACTAACTCCAACATTTCCATTGCTATGCAAGAGTTGTTAAGCGGGCCATGCCCCATTTTACAACCTTTCCCCCCCCCCTATGATTGTTAAGGGAATCACTTCAGTTGTTAAAGTGAACCATGTGATCCTTAAGCGAATCTGCCTTCCCCCGTTGACTTTGCTTGTTAGATGCTTCCTAGAAAGGTTGCAAATGACAGTCCCAGAATCCTGGAACACAGCAGCCAGTGGTGGGATTCAGCCAGTTCGCATCACTTCGGCAGAACCGGTAGCTAATTTTGTGTTGCCCAAGCCCAGAACGGACTTCCGGAAGCGGTATCCACACAGAGAACCGGTTGTTCACCTATTTGAATCCCACCACTGACCGCAACTATTATAAATTCACGTCAGTGACCAAGCACTCGAAGTGTTTGATCGCATAGTTGTAAACAATAATTTCACTTTCCTATGTATTTTGGTTTAATAAAAGCAGGCCACTTAGCCACTTTTTAAGTTAGCGTACATTTTTTTGCTTCTCTCATCTTCTCAATTTTAGTTGCATGAATGCTCTCCTCTTATTTATCCACCCAATATGCGAAATATATATTAAGGGATGTTGGACTGGAAAGAAAGTGAGTGTGATTTTAAAATTGGAGGAAGACACTTCAGTAACCTGCGCTACGCTGATGACACTACTCTGACAGCTGGAAATGAGAAGGATCTCCAGGCTGTAGTAATAAAAGTCAAGCAGCAGAGTGAGAAAAAAGCCAAAAATTTAATATAAAGAAGATCAAACCAATGACAACAGGTAGAACAGCCAGCCTGGGAAGTGACAGTGAAGAAGTTGAAATGATGGATAGCTTCTGCCTGTTAGGATCAACCATCAACAATAATGGAACAAGCAACGAAGAAATGCATCGCAGACTAGCACAAGCCAGCCATGGAAAAAAGCATTGGAAAAAGTGACTTCTGACTATTTTTCCCACAACCGAGGGAGCATCTCGTAATTATGTGATCAAAATTCAGATGCTTAGCAACTGGCATGCGTTTATGACGGTTGCAGTGTCCCCTGGTCATAAGTCACTTTTTGCAGTGCCGCTGTAATTTTGAATAGTCACTAAACAAATAAGTCAAGGACCACCAGTTGATCGTCAGGGAGAAAATCTATCTATGTGGTAGCCAAGAGTCAAAAATGACTCGATGGCCCATCCATCAATGGGTTTAGATTGGTAAACAGTTTGCTTACTTAACATCTAAAAAAAATGTGAAGTTATTTCTGTTCTTTGTGTCAAACGAAGTTTAATGCACTTGTTCAAGGCAGCAATTGTTGTAGTTATTGTTCTTTGTTATATTTTTTGGTGTTTAATTCTGTGAAGGAAATTAAGGGTGCCTCTTAACCCAAGCCTATGTAGAGATAAATAGATTAATTTCGATAGCTGCTTTAATCTTATTCTTGAATGCTTCATTTTTATAATCTTGTTCTTGAATGCTTCATTTTTATAATCTTGTTCTTGAATGCTTCATTTTTATAATCTTGTTCTTGAATGCTTCATTTTTATATATGTACTTCTACCATTTTTATACTCCAATTTAGACTTTGGAATAGCTTTCTTTGTATTGTGCTTGCCCAAAAAGCTATTAACTCAACAAAACTAGCAACTGTCAGAAATGAAATGGCCTAAAAAGAAAATGTAGATGAAAATTGAAGTTTAAAACCCTAATGTATGGCCCTGAACTGAGATGGTAATCTAGGGAGTACTAACTGGAATTAATATATCTTGTTATTTGGATAGAAGAGCAAGGTGTTGATTTGCTTTTTATTAATACTGTATGGATTTGCAGGTACTTTTCACCTCTCTATTTTCTGGTTTTTTAAAAACTTATTCCAAGGAAGTGTTCATTTTGCAGTGTTATTATTCATTTAGAAAACCAGACAGAGTAGAGAGTTTGGCTCAAAACCCATACAAAACATACAGTTTTGCACAGTTTTTGCTGTGCAAAATTCAGAAGCTCTGAGTAAAGCATGCTAGTTACAGGAAAATGGCTGATAGCAGGTTATACATATTGCACTAAGCTTGTGGAAGGGTTGAAGTTTGACTTCTAGTAGCAATAAAATTGATCTCTTGAAAAGTTTTGCCATGAGACAAGTTCCTACCCACTAGACCAGGGGTCTCCAAATTTGGCAACTTTTAGACTTGTGGACTTGAGTTCCTAGAATTCCCCAGTCATCCAGGCTTTTTCTGATAATTGAATACCATCCTTTTGATAGACGCATTTGCCACAAGGAGATCTGATTATATTCTATACAGGGTTTCTTTCTTTTGCTGATTCTCTTCGCTTGTTCGCAATTTGGCCCAATAACCCAGTATTTGGGGAAGACATATGACTTTTATTAATTATTAATATTTCATGTTATCTTCCCGCCAAGTCCAAGTCCGCCTGACGTCCCTCTGCTATTTGAGTAGCTTTTTGCTACTTATGTTTTTCCCATTTTATTTTAGCCCTTTTAAAGTTTTCATTCATTCCCATGTGTAGACTGAAATGGTTGCCATCAAATTCAGGCCTCTTACTGTATCAGGCACACATACCTTTATGCAACTTACATAAATTATTTTGATTTTATGATAAACAAATTCTTGCACAGATTTCACTCTTAAGAAAGCATAGGATGGAGCATGGTGGTGTCTTTATTACTGAGTGGTTTTTTTTTCCTTCTTTTTTTAACATGGGAGTAGAGAACAAGCAAATTGGGTCCGGGGTACCTCAAGGACCACCTTGGCATGGGTCCGGGGTACCTCGAGGACCACCTGCTGCCGGCGTCAACTCCCCTCCGCCCTGTGCGTTCCCACAGAGAGGGCCTCCTCAGGGTGCCTCCGGTCAGGGAATGTCGACTGGTGGCCCCCAGGGGGAGGGCCTTCTCTGTGGGCGCTCCAGCGCTATGGAACCAACTGCCGGTTGAGCTCCGGATGGCATCGGACCTTCGCTCCTTCCGGCGCGGTCTGAAGACCCACTTATTTGAACTAGCTGGTCTGGCCTGATGGGGAATGTTAGGGTTTTTAATGGGTCTTTTATTGTTATTGTAATTTTTAATTGGGCACTTGTTTAATTCCTTTTTAATTTTTGTATTGTTATTTATATATGCCCTGTTAACCGCCCTGAGTCCTTCGGGAGAAGGGCAGTATACTAATTTAATAAAAGTAAAAGTAAAAATTAAAATCCCATCATGACAGTCTGGATTCTCCCAAAACAGGCATATTTGCAAATAAAACCATTGGTAATATGAAAACTCTGGTTAAGGCTGTTGTAATTGGAAAGTTATTTTTATTTCTTGTCTTTTTATCCTTTTGATTTAAAGTAGTTGACCTCCACTAACTGGTGGAACTTGCCTTCCAAAGTTTATGAGGTTTCCATCTTTTAATGGAAAGAGCTGTGGTGGTGCAGTTGTTACAATGCAGTATTGCAGGCTAATTCTGCTCACTCCAGCAGTTCGATCCTGATCAGCTCAAAGTTGACTCAGCCTTCCATCCTACCGAGGTTGGTAAAATGAGGACCCAGATTGTTGTGGGCAAGATGCTGACACTGTAAACCACTTAGAGAGGGCTGTAAAGCACTATGAAGTGGTTTATAAGTCTCAGTGCTATTGCTATTAATGATTTATTTTCATCCTCTTTTGCCTTTTCTAACCTGTTCTCTTTCTCTTGGTCTACATGCTTGGCATTTGTGAGTGAAGTATTTATAATGCCAGATAAAAATGATCTCAGATCATCCAAGAAAGACTATCAAAATTATCAGTGTGGTAGTCCTTTTCTTCATTGATTCCTTTCTATACTAATTCTTCAAAAAAATAATACTTTGTAAGTAAGAATCATTTTCTGCCAGGTATTTCCGTCCTATATTTTTTGCTAATTTTTCTGCTCATGGCTTGGATTAGGGACTAAACAAATAGTAGAAGATAACCTACATCTCAAGTTGGTAGATGATGATGATGATGATGACGTTACCCATCCAGTCGTTTCTGACTCTTGGTGATTCTATGGGCCAGGTCTCTCCATGTCTTCCAATTTTGTATTACTTTTTTATTTTTTCTATGCTCTGGCTGGTGTCAGCTTTGATGGTGTCCAGCCACCATGTTCTTTGGCAGCCTGGTTTCCTTTTACCACTAACTCTTCCCAACATAATTGCTTCCTCCAGTGAATTCCTCCTGGTGACATGGCCAAAATAAGTGAGACGCAGTTTCGTGCTTTGGCCTTCCAGTGACATATCTGGTGTTAATGTGCTCCAGTACTTGCTTGATAGTCACCTTTGCTGTCCAAGGACAAGCCAGTATATAGAAACTGTGTGAAGTAAGTGTCTCATTTAATTTCAAGAAGGCTGTGCGTGATTCTAAAAATCAAAACAGAGAATTCGTATCACACTAAGTTTTATAGTGCAATTGTACTGTTGGATGAATCATTAAAATGGTTGATTATCTCTTCGAAGATATGTGGTTCTCTGCAGATGACTTGGATTTTGTCTCTGCCAAAGAAAGATTCTCGTAAAAATTAAAATGTTGGTTTTATAGAGGAAATGGATAATCTGGGATAGAATTACACTGAAGGAAATTAACTTCTTATCCTTCTGCACAGTTATTAGAGCTGTCTTCTTCCTTTGCAGCTAAGACAATTATTATTATTATTATTATTATTATTATTTATTAAACTTATATACCGCCCTTCTCCCGTACGACCCAGGGCGGTTCACAAGGCAATTAAAACAACATAACAATACAAAAAGTTAATAACAATTAAAATAGATTAAATTATCCTTGATTAAAAATCTAAAACCCCTATAACTCTGATTAAAACCCAATTATAATAAGTTAAAAATTAAAAATTGAAAATTCTCATTCCTGGCCGGAAAGCTCAAAGAGCCAGGTCCCGGCGGAACGAACGAAAATCAGGGGCAGTCCTGAGCTCTACGGGTAACTGGTTCCAGAGGGCAGGCGCACCCACAGAGAAGGCCCTCCCCCTGGGTGTTGCCCGCCGGCAGTCTTTTGCCGGAGGCACCCTGAGAAGACCCTCCCTGTGGGAGTGCACAGGACGAAGGGAACTTGATGCCGGCAGCAAGTGTTCCCTCAAATATCCCGAACCCAAGCCATTTAGGGCTTTATAGGTCATCACCAGCACCTTGAATCTCACCCGGAGGGCAACCGGAAGCCAATGCAGCTCGCGGAGCAGGGGTGTTACATGGGAGTATCGGGAAGCCCCCATCACAACTCGCGCGGCTGCATTCTGCACCAGCTGAAGCCTCCGAGTGGTCCTCAAGGGCAGCCCCATGTAGAGAGCGTTGCAGTAGTCTAACTGGGAGGTCACGAGCGCATGAGTGACTGTGCGCAAGGCATCTCGCACCAGGCGAACCTGGGAAAAAGCCCCCCTGGTATTAGAAGCAAAGGTATTAGAAAATGAAAATATAAGGGATAAAATGGACGGAGAATTGAGTCTTGTTCAGTATCACCAGATGCAGTATGCTATTAGAAGCAGGGGTTTAAAGGAGAATGGTAAAGAAGATTTAAAGCAGCTGATTTCTGAGGCTCTGGAAGGGGTACTGGGCCAGCCAGCATCTGAAATTGAGGGAAATATGGACAAAGTTTTTTGTGTAAATTCATGGATTGCAAGACAGAGGAAGTTACCCAGAGATGTGGTGGTCTATTTTACAAAGAGAGTAATTAGAGATGAAATCATTCAAGCTGCTTATGATACCAAATTGGTAGTGGCTGAGCAAGAAGTCTTGGTTTTAAAAGAGATTCCTCCGAAGATCCTAAGGAGAAGGAAAGATTTTGCATTTCTAGTACAGGAACTTAAGAAACGTGATATTAAGTTTAGATGGGAGATTCCAGATGGACTGGTGGTGACGCATGAAGGTAAAAGACATCGTTTGGTTACTGTGGGTCAGGCATGTGATTTTTATAGCAATGTGTTAAAAGCAACCCCCCTATCATTTTTGGAAGCTGTAAAGGGATACGCTGAGGGAAAGCTTCAAGATGTTGCAGATAGCCAGACAGAGGACAATGGTGTTGGAGGGGATCAAGTCACAGTCTCATCGGTGGTTGCAGGAGGCCAGAAGATGACGCGTGCCGCCCTAAGAAGAGCGAGACGAGAGCAAGACCAGCAGAAAGTTATGGAATCTCCAAAGTGTGCTTACAGTGAAGATGTGGGAGGGGAGCAGTCTAAAGAAGTTTTGGGGGTCATGACAGACGTGTTCCAAAAGTTTTGGGGCGTCAAGATTGCTGATTAAATTTTTAAATTAGAATGTCAATGGAGTAAATTTATTATAGAGGAGAAAGAAAGTTTTTTTTTTAATATTTAACACAATTTAAGATTGATGTTATTTGCTTGTTAGAAAAGTATATTAGGGTTATGGACTAAAAGTATGTGTTGAACTAAGAATGGGTACGCAAGCTCCTAATTAACAACAAGTTGTCTTAGAGACTGCCTAAACCTTTTTTTTTTTTTTACTCTTTTTATTTGAACTCAAGGATGATTTGGAACTGCGAGATATTTGGCGTTATTCATGCAAGAACTATTTTTGATCATAGTTTAGTTTGGTCGGAGATTATTAAGGCTAACAGAGATAGGCGCTTTTGGCGCGTAACTGAGAATTTGTTTAGAAATTAGAGAAAGGTGGGAGAATGCAAATAGCAGGTGAAAGGTTTTTTTTCTTTTCCTTTTTTTTGAAATTAATATGAATAAGGACTGGGATTAAGAAAATCTATTTTGAGTAAAGCTCTTTTCTGTTTTCCTCTTTTTCTTTTTTACTTTATTTGTAATATTAATATTGTTTGTATTCATTTTATATGAGCTAGAGGGAGATAGAATTAATAGTTTATTGTTGATAACATAGGGGTGCTTACGTTTGTTTTACGATTTTATACCCTGTATTTAGCTCTGGGAAGTCGGGGGGGAGGAGGGAAAGGGGAGAGGGATAGGGAGGGTTAGATAGGGTGGGGGAGGGGGGATTAAAGTTAAAATGTATTGTAAAACTTTTTAAATAAAAAAAAAGCCCCCCTGGTCACGGCTCCTATATGATCTTCAAGACTGAGCCGCGAGTCCAGGAGGACACCCAAGTTGTGAGCCCTATCGACGGGGGGTAACACCTCACCCCCCATCATTAAAGATGGAATAGAATGGTTCACTCGAGATGCCTGTACGCACAGCCACTCAGTCTTGGTAGGATTGAGTCGGAGCCTGTTTCCTCCAGGCTACGGTACATCACGTCGAGGGCATCACTGAGTTGGTTTGGGGTGGAAAGAAAAAGTTGGGTATCATCGCCGTACTGATGATACCCCACCCCAAAACCATGAATTAGCCAACTGACAGATCCAAAATGTTATTGTTGTCAGTAACACAGATACTCAAGGTTGACTCAGCCTTTCATCCTTCCGAGGTAGGTAAAATGAGGACCCAGATTGTTGGGGGCAATAAGCTGACTTTGTAATAATGCCGCTGGGGGGGGGGAAGCCCTAATAAGCAGGCATATACATAGAATGAAGGCTATTGCTAAGCACATTGGTTTGTGCTTTAGATTGTAAGCCGCCCTGAGTCTTCGGAGAAGGGCGGGATATAAATGGGATTTTATATAGCTGCGAAAGATCAAGCACTATTTGTGTTCTGCTTCGCATACGATCCACAGAATTACAGCCCGAACTTTTATTCTGGTGACAATTATAATGAAGCTGTGCTTCAAATGTTGGAAAGGTCACAAATTGTTTTTTTGGCACCAAAGCCTGAGGCCATAGGATTATTGTTTTTTCTTGGAAAATGGTACAAACTGGATAGAAGCATTACTGAAGGAATTGTTTGAGAATACACAAAAAAAGTTTAGAATCATTTATATAATTTGCTGGGGAGAAATAAAGGAAACCTATCAGCAAAAAGATCCTTCTATTTTCAAGGCTTTTGTTAAGACATTTAATTTAATAGCTGGAGCAGTAAAGTGGATAATGGGCCAGAACACACAGCAATAGTTGATTGGTTGGAGACTGTGGGCTCATGCATGAGGCAATCTACGTTATGATTGGTTGTTGGGGGAGTTTCCCTTTTTCCCGCCTTTTTTCTTCTGTGCTCTGTAGGCTGTTCTGTGATTTAGCTGACGATTTACCTCATGATGTGCCTGACTATCTTATTTGATGTAAATAATAGATGTTAAATATATTTATTTATATAAAACTACAAGTTTGTGTCAGTGTGTCTGACTTCATTTGGGACACCTGCTGCGCAATTCCCTGACAGTTTTTAATTTTAAAAGGTCATGAGACAGAAAACTCATTCTTAGTACTGACAAAAGCACTAGCCAATGGGCATGACCTCATGCATTCAAAGCAGCATTTCAAATTAAAATAGAAACGTCACTAGAAATTAATTCTAGAAGAGGGAACTGCCTGTTTTCCAGCGTCATCATAGTGTTCTTTGAATACTTAGAAAATGTGACTGTCCCACAAAAAATAATCGGCTGGTGAATCAGCGATTTGGCCTTTGAGCAAGAACATAACCTGGGGAAATCATAATAATCTGGAAAGTGCCCTGACTTGTTGGATGTTTTCATACACATGGCTAAAATAATTCTTCCCCTGAACCTCAAATTTATTTATCTTCATTAGCAGTCCTCAACCTATGACCAGAATTGAGCCTCAAATTTATGTTGTTAAGGGAGAAATTGGTTAAGTGACTTTTGCCCCATTTTCTGACTTTTCTTTGGCCACATTTGTTAAGTGAATCACCACAGTTGTTAAATTAGTAACACAGTTGTTAAGTGAATCTGATTTCTCCATTGGCTTTGCTTGTCGGAAGGTTCCAAAAGGGGAACACGTGACCCACAGAACACTGCAACCATCATAAATATGAGTCAGTTGCCAATTTTGAATTTTCATCACGTGACCATGGTAATGCTGCAACAGTCCCAAGTGTGAAAAATGATTGAATCATTTTTTTTTAGTGCCATTGTAATTTCAAGTCAACAGTTGACTGAAATAGATTCTCCTGCAGCTTCAAAGAAACAATATAGGTTGCAGATTCTGAAGAACAGTACAGGTAGTCCTCGAGTTACAACAGTTCATTTAGTGATTGTTCGAAGTTACAGCAGCACTGAAAAAAGTGAATTATGACCATTTTTCACACTTATGTCCAAGGGGTTGGACTAGAACAGGGGTATCAAAATGCTGGCCCACGGGCCGGACACATCATCTGGAAACCGCACCCACCCCATTCCCGGCAGTGGCAAAACTGCCCCGATATGTTGCACGACGTCACGGGACTTCGCAAGTTTGACATGTCTGGACTAGAAGACCTTCCAACTCTGTTATTCTATGATATACTTTTGCACAGCACTTCATTCTTGCTCACTTGTTCTAAAACAAAATCTCCCTTATTCTCCTGCACAACATCAGTCTGATAACACAAATCCATTGATAGGAGTAGCCAGCATCCAAAGGGAGAGTCTGCAGATCTGCTGCCCTCAAGTCAAGTAAGGCTAATAAATCAACGTCATGTCAGCCAGATATAGAATACTCTTTCATAAAGAAAATTGTGATGGATTTGTGAGTGAAAATGGGAAAGAAAAAGGTGGGGAATAAAGCTGAATCAAATCAACAAAACACTATATAAAATATATAAAAGACTGAGAACATATAGAAGAGGACAGATTAAATCTTACATTGAGCGCTGCAAAAGGAGAGGTCATTACAGGAAGAAAAAAAATCAAGAGTAAAGTTGACTGCTACTGTTGAAAGACGAAACGATATCTGGGGGTGGACTGTGCTGGTGGTTGCCTATGCCATACATTGTTCACACAACTTATGGATGCTAGAACTTGCCTAATAAAGATAGTTCTTGACATACAACAGTTTGTTTTGTGACCGTTCCAAGTTACAACTGCGCTGAAAAATTGAGCTATGACCGTATTTCACACTTACGACCATTACAGCATCCCCGGGGTCAGTGATAAAAATTCAGGCCCTTGGCAACTGATTTATATTTATTTATTTTATTTATTTATTTATTTAGATTTATATACCGCCCTTTCCCGAAGGACTCAGGGCGGTTTACAGGATATTTAAAAGAAAATCAATACAAAAGTTAAAACAAATTTAAAAAGATTAAATGAAACCCTGAGAAAAAATAAAAACCCAGTTAAAATTAAAAATTAAAAAATTCTCAGCCTGGGCCAGAGAGCTCGAAGAGCCAGGTCTTCAGGTCCCAGCGGAATGAACAGAGGTCGGGGGAAGTCCTAAGCTCCGCGGGCAGCTGGTTCCAAAGGGCAGGCACGCCCACTGAGAAGGCCCTACCCTTGGGTGTTACCCGCTGGCAATCTTTAACCGGCGGCACCCTGAGAAGACCCTCCCTGTGGGAGCGCACTGGACGAAGGGAGCTTGACGAAGGGAGCAGGTGTTCCCTCAAATATCCCAGACCCTTGCCATATAGGGCTTTATAGGTCATCACCAGCACCTTGAATCTCACCCGAAGGGCAACCGGAAGCCAATGCAGCTCGCAGAGTAGAGGTGTTACATGGGAGTATCGGGAGACCCCCATCACGACTTATGATGGTTGCAGTCTCCCAGGGTCATATGATCCCCTTTTGGGACCTTCTGACAAGCAAAATCAATGGGGAAGTCTGATTCACTTAACAACCGTGTCACTAACTTAACAACTGCAATGATTCCCTTAACAACTAGGGCAAGGAAGGTCATACAAAAGGGCAAAATTCACTTAACAAATGTTTCGCTTAGCAACAGACATTTGCAGCTCCATTGTGGTTATAAGTTGAGGACTATCTGTAATACACCCAGCCACTTATACACACTGCAGTCTGGAAGCATTTTAGGAACGTCTTTTGATATCAACCAAGTTTTACCGACACATGGAAAAGCAAGACCGCAAAGGGGGGAATCCATGCCAAATTCCACTGAGATTCTTCAGCAGCGGCAATAACAAGAATTAGCATGAGAAGCAGCACAAAGTTGTCTGAAGCGCACAGCGGCGAAGAAGAAGAACGAACTCCGTGTGATACCGTAGAATAATTTGTTTCAACAATAAACTGATTTGTTAAATAAGGCAGTAGGCAAACACGAATAAAGATGATCAAAGAACACTTATCTTTAACACAATTTTCCCAACTTTGCTTTCATTAGCAAATGACAACACTTGATCAGATCTGATTATCATCTCATCTGAACAATATCTAATCAGATTCAAGCACATCAGAATAAAAATAAAAAGGCAGAAAGTGCTGCATATAAGAAGAGAGCTATGGTAGAAACCAATGATGTAGAAGAATCTCTACTGGTATTTTCTGGCCTACAATTTAGTATTATAAAGGCCCATAAAAAAGATCTCTCTGCATGTGCTCATCAAGTATTTATATCAATTAGGTGATAATAACAGGGAATTCCCACTGAATTTCATTACCCAATTAGGTAGCATCATCAGCGCTAGCAAGGTGTAGGGCTTGTGCTATCTGTTTGGTGAGAGTTTTATTGGCAGTTGGTAAGTTGCTTGCATAGTAATAATAATAAGAACAACAATAACAACAACAATAATAAAAGTTGGAAGGGACCTTGGAGGTCATCTAGTCCAGGGGTCTTCAAACTTGGCCCTTTTATAACGGGTGGACTTCAACTCCCAGAATTCCTCAGCCAGGCATGCTGGCTGAGGAATTCTGGGAGTTTTTTTTTTATTTTATTTTTTAATTTTAATTCCATTTATATCCCGCCCTTCTCCGAAGACTCAGGGCGACTTACAAGCTTAGCAGTAGCCTTCATTCTATGTATATGCCTGCTTATTAGGGCTTTCACACACACCCCAAGCGGCATTATTACAAAGTCAGCTTAATTGCCCCCAACAATCTGGGTCCTCATTTTACCTACCTCGGAAGGATGGAAGGCTGAGTCAACCTTGAGCCTGGTGGGATGCGAACCTGCACTAATTGCAGGCAGCTGGTGTTACTTAAGGTGGCATTAGCCCACTGCTCCACCAAGGCTCTTGAAGTCCACCAGTCATAAAATGGCCAAATTTAAAGAGCCCTGATCTAGTCCAACCCCCAGCTCAGGCAGGAAACCCTATACCATTTCAGACAAATGGCTGTCCAATCTTTTCTTAAAGACTTCCAGTGTTGGAGCATTCACCACTTCTGGAGGCAAGTTGTTCCACTGGTTAATTTTTCTGTCAGGAAATTTCTCCTTAGTTCTAGGTTGCTTCTCTCCTTGACGAGTTTCCATCCGTTGCTTCTTGTCCTGCCTTCAGGTGCTTTGGAGAATAGCTTGACTGCCTCTACTTTGTGGCAACCCTTGAGATATTGGAAGACTGCCATCATGTCACCCCTGGTCCTTCTCTTCATTGAACTAAACGCACCCAATTCCAGTATACCAACAGACCAAACCCTACTGCCTTCAAGCACTGATGATGTTACCTAGTTGGGTAATGAAATGTCTGCAAAAAACAAAAAACCCAACCAAGCTTAGAGAACACTAAAGAACTGACAATTTAAGTTACCACTGCCAATCAGTGGAGACATACACACATCTCAGAATAATGGTTTTCAAACCACACTTTGCATGTACCCTTTTAGTGTCTGCATTTTTGCACAATGGGTTTCTAAATAAGAAAAGGGATTAAAGTGCTAAATGCAGTCATAAAACATTTACGAAGAAGATGTGAAGCTGCTTGACTCCTTCAGCAGATGCCACCAAATAGCTTTTTTTAAAAAAAACACCTATTCTTTTTTTAAAATTTTTTTTGGTATTTATTATTTTAATGCAGTCTTTTTGCTTTGTTATTTCTGGCCAGAAATCAAAGCTAAGTGACTGAGGAGACATATTGGGGCTTTTTGCCATTGTGTTTCCACAGTGGCTGAAGAGAGGCAACCCAGGGGATCTCTTACTTTTTTTTTTTAGTCCAACCCCCATTCTGAAGATCTGCCTCAATTTCCCCTTTTTGACATCTGTGAATGATTTTGAGGGTGCCGAGGAAGTCTGCAGAGCTGCTCCTGAATGCAAAAAAAAAAAAGGGGGGGGGAAAAATCTAATCAGCAGAACTCCTCTCAGCACAAACCATCAGTGCTAGTTAGTTTGGCACTGGAAATTTTGTGCACGGGCAATTGAAGTGTAAATTCTGGGGGAAAAATTGGACTGGCTGTTAGTCGGAGCATGCAGGCAAATTCACAGGAGGTGGGGGATCAGTCTCCTCTCAGAGGTTCATGAGATGTCCCAGATCTCACTTTATGTAAGGACCTGCCTCAACTAGGTCTCCCAAGAAAGCAGAACTCTTGAAACAGGCATTGTCTCAAAAGGAACTTTTATTGAGAGTTAGTGACCGCGAGGAAGTAAAGCAAGGTCTGAGAAAATGCCCGCGCAAGCAGCATATCAAAAGCAGTATTCGTTACTCCTCCCCACCCCACCCCCAGGGTCCCACTGTCCGTTTGAATCTCGTCCAATCCACAGGTGGTATATTGTTTTGGTAACTGGCTCCTTTGGCGCGATTTTCAAGGTCTCTCTCGGCAAGGCAAAGCTTATTGTATATCCCCACATGGGATTCTCCTTCCCAACAGAATGGCAGCCCCGCCAAAATGGTTATAGAAGCATGTATAGGTTGGCAGGAATAATAATACTTCATTTCTTTGGGGATCTGATGTAGTGCAAGAATGGAAACACGGTTAGCTAACAACCCAGTGTAAAAGAAACACAAAGGCTAGTGATCTGAGATCGCCCAGCATTTCAGCATCAGCTTTTAAATCCCAGCTTTTCATCCCAAAGGATGAAAATTGTTGAACAGCCTATGAGTTTGGTTGGACAATGTGCCAGCTTGCCTTTTGAAAAAAAAAGGCAATGCCAAGAGTTTGAATCAATTTCATTTTGAGATGCAAATGTCTGTGGAGATTCTCAGTCATCCAGGTCATTGTTGTCCCAAAGGTGCTTTTTCAAAAGGCAGCTCGGCTTTGTTTTTCCTTGAAGACGTTTCGGTTCTCATGCAACAAGCTTCCTCAGTTCTGACTGAACGGTGGAAAGTGGAAGGATTTATATTCCTTGCAGGCATCTGGTCATTTGCACTCTTTCTGAGAGTCGTTGAGGCCACCTGGAGGTTCGTTTGTGCTCTCGGTCTATTCTGGTGCACTGCTCAGGTGACCACCAGGTGGCCTCAACGACTCTCAGAAAGAGTGCTAATGACCAGATGACTGGAAAGAATATAAATCCTTCCATCCTCCACCATTCAGTCAGAACTGGAGAAGCTTCTTGGGTGATAAGCGAAATGTCTTCAAGGAAAAAACAAAGTCCAGTTGCCTTTTGAGATGCAAAGATAGCCCCAGTTCTCCTGTCACTCATGTATCATCTTTCTTTATTGTAGTAGCGAGGGATTGTAATGTCTAAATACCTTTAAATGCATTTGTTTAAAATAGAAAATGAAAGTTTTCCATCTTGGTAGAATCAGTAGGTTGGAGGTGAGAATGACATTTGAATTTCTTCCCTTGAATTTTGCAATATAATCATCTGGATACCAGCCCTTCTGAAAAGCATGAATATTCCTCTTTAGAGCCATTAGAGCCATATATGTAAATTAGTTCCAGAGTTCGCAACGCCTGAATTAGATGGTGTGATACATCAATTTCAAAATTCAGAAAGGCGAAAAACTCGGCTGACCTTCTGTAAGACATACCACTATGTATATTTTGTGAAAATGAAGATGTGCTTGAGAGCAACAAAAGACGGCAACTTTGTCAGATATTACCAATACAGCAACACATGCTAATCTGTGCCGTGTGTGTGTGTGCGCACACACACACACACACACACAGGTAGTCCTCAGCTTAACAATTGATTCCAAAATTTCCATTGCTAAGTGAGACAGTTACTAAGCGAGTTTTGCCTTCCTTGCCACAGTTGTTAAGGAAATCCCTGCAGTTGTTAAGTTAGAAACAGGGTTGTTAAGTGAGTCTGACTTTCCCCCGTTGACTTTGCTTGTCGGAAGGTCACAAAAGGTGATCACGTGATTCCTGGATATTGCAACTGTCACAAATACATGCCAGTTGCCAAGCGTCCCAAATTTGATCATGTGACCACAGGGACGCTGCTTTGTAAAGGTGAAAAAGGGTCAGAGGTCACAGTGCTGTTGGAATTTTGCCGTATGCAGCACCTACGCACCTCCCCTGTACTGCTTACCTGCAACTCCTGCTTCTTCACAGTTAACAACCCACACATCCTGGGGTTACAATGACAACTGTTACTTCCAGGATTGCCCATCACTAAGTGATGCAATCAGGTAGTGTCACACTCTACGACCCATTGTGTAGTGATGGCCACCTTGACAGTCTTGACAGCCATTGTAACCCGAGGACTGCCTGTAATACAATGCCATCTCTTTCTTGCTTATTAATATAAATTTACCCCAGGATATAAATGTTTCGGGGGATGCAGTGGCTCAGTGGGTTGGGACGCTGAGCTTGTCAATCAGAACGTCGGCAGTTTGGCGGGTTGAATCCCGAGTGCTGCGTAGCAGAGTGAGCGCCTGTTACTCGTCCCAGCTTCTGCCAGCCTAGCAGTTTGAAAGCACGTAAAAATGCAAGTAGAAAAATAGGGACCACTATGGTGGGAAGGTAACAGCGTTCCGTGCGCCTTTGGCATCTAGTCATGCCGGCCACATGACCACGGAGACGTCCTCGGACAACCGCTGGCTCTTCGGCTTTGAAGCGGAGATGAGCACCGGCCCCTAGAGTTGGAAACTACTAGCATGCATGTGCGGGGGAACCTTTACCTTTACCTATAAATGTTTCTGGCACAGGCGTAAGAGTAGTTAAAGTGTTTGGGGAATTTGGGAACGTGTATGCTTTCTATTTTGTTCTGGAATTCTGTAACTCTCTTTATTGTCCCTGAACTTTGTATCAACTAATCAACTTTATTCCATTTTCATTCTTTTTACTACTTGGTGTATTCTTTTCCAGCAGTCGGTTATAACTTGTGGTTTTGTGGAAGTGAGCAAAACAGTATCCTCAAAGGTTGGTGTTGCATTTCCAGTGATATGCTCACTATAAAACAATGAACAGAATAATAGAGTTGAAAGGGTCCCTTGGAGGTTTCCTCGTCCAACCCCCTGCTCATGTAGGAGACCCTAACTCAGGGATCTTCAAACGTGCCCCTTTTATGACTTGTGGGAGGAATTCTGGGAGTTGAAGTCCACAAGTCATAATAGGGCCACGTTTGAAGACCCCTGGCCTGTACCATTCCAGACAAATGGTTGTCCAATCTCTTCTTAAAAACCTCCAGTATTGGAGCACCCACAACTTCTAAAGTTATTATTAGTTATTTACACTGACAGAAAATTTCTCCTTATTTTTAGGTTGGTTCTCTCCTTGATTATGTCCCAGCCATTGAACAATATATCAGACAGTATTTCCACATAGGGGGTATTTGTAAAACTACCGACCCAGACAAAGAATAAAACAATAAACTACTGCCTAATCATGAAATCATCAAGAACCACCTACTGCCTAATCATGAAGCCACTGACAGGCCAACTCATTAGTACACAAAAAGAGCAAATCCCACTCCCCTGTAGCATTGATGCTGTTAGACAGAAAACAATTAAGCTCAGAGACCACCAGGGACTCCACAGTATGTTGGCCATTGATGGAAGATGGAGAACACCTAAAAAGATGGCTTTAAGTAAAAGTCAGAAGGAGGCCTTGTTAGAGGGGAGAACATTCTTTGCCCTGAATGCTGAAATCCAGTTGTTCATGGAACGAAACCCAAATCCAAGGAAACAGAAGGCAAACCAACGAATTAGCCGTGAAATTACCGTAATTGAAAGCAAGGAAGGGCCTAAAAATAGCCAGCTGACAAGTAAAAAGGTACATGCTCAGTTAGGGAACGTGCCCATCATCCCGGAAATCAATTTCAGCTCTGTCATGGTTAAAGTTAGCCCGCCCGGATTTCTTTCAAGAAGACAAAAGAATCCAGTCTTTCGATAAAGTTGCTTCTTCGCCATCTGTAGCCTGCAGAAAGCTTGGCAGGTTTAAAGCGGTGCTAACATCGAGCTGACGGATAGCGGAAATAATAATAATAATAATAATAATAATAATAATAATAATAATAATAATAATAATAATAATAATAATAATAATAATAATAATTTTATTTATACCGCCCTTCTCCCGAAGGACTCAGGGCAGTGAACAGGGCAAACATATAAAAATACAAGAATACAAATATTAAATATATACTGGGTGGGCATGGCTAGAGTGCGTATGGCCTACTGGGTGGGCGTGGCCAGCTCTACATCGTTGGCATCAAGGGTGCCTATGGGGGCCTGGGCAGGAGTGGGACAGATCTGAGGGTCTCTGGCAGGAGGAGGGTCTCTGGGCCAGGGCCAAGGCAGTGGGGGCCGTTCCCTCACTGTTTCCAGGATGGCTTCGTGGGCCACATGAAACCACTTTGCGGGCCGCATCTGGCCCCCGGACCTTGTGTTTGACATGTCTGATCTAGACAAAGGACTCTGAACTCTAGAAAGGGTGCAGAGAAGAGCAAGAAAGATAATTAGAGACCTGGAGGCTAAGACCAGTGGCGGGATTCAAATATGTGAACAACCGGTTCTTTGTGTGGATGCCGCTTCCGGAAGTCCGTTCTGGGCCTGGGCAACAAAAAATTAGCTACCGGTTCTACCGAAGTGGTGCGAACCGGCTGAATCCCAGCACTGTCTAAAACATATGAAGAATGGTTGCAGGAATTGGGTACACTGTATGTGAAAAGAAGGACTAGGAGCAACATGATAGCAGTGCTCCAATATTTGAACAGTTGTCACAGAGAAGAAGAGGTCAAGCTATTCTCCAAAGCACCAGAAGGCACGACAAGAAGCAACGGATGGAAACTAACCAAGGAGAGAAGCAACCTGGAATTAAGGAAAAATTTCCTGGCAGTTACAACAATTAATCAACAACTTGCTTTCAGAAGTTCTGGGCGCTTCAATGCTGGAAGTTTTTAAAAAAGAGATTGGACAGCCATTTGTCTGAAATGGTATAGGGTCTCCTGCTTGAGCAGGAGGGTTGGACAAGATGACCTCCAAGGTCCCTTCCAACACTGTTATTCTGAATAACAAATCACATTACTTTGCTTATCTGTGGCCAGCTTCCACAGAGCTCTGGTTGTATGATATTTCAACTTTCTCTCTTCAGGTTGTACAGCATCATTGTTTTCTGGAAACATGCAATATTCATGCATTATTTTTTTTTTCCAAAAAAACCCTGTTAATAATCATAAATGTCAAATCTCTGCTTACAATCCAATCAAGAGTCTGGAACCTTTGGCTTTTAAAATTAACTGCAAAGCAAACCAGAACTGGAGCTAGAGTTGAATTCAAAAGAATAGGCCCAGTTGCGCACGTGTAGAATTGGCAACGAGCCCCCAATGACAGCTTTTATTGTTGGGAGCGGCCTTTCTAATAACTGCATAATTGAAGAACGTATCTGACGGTTCAAAAAAAAAAGAAGAAGAAGAAGACATTGAATGATGTGATAAGAAACGCAGGTGAAGAGGTGAAACTGTTCTGTGCTGTAGCAAAATGAAATCCCTTAAAATAACGACAGTGACGTGATTGCAACTAGAATTTCATAAAATAGGAATAATGAATTCATTTCGGTACTTCAAGTTTTCTCTCCCTGGGATTGTTGGCTTAAATAGCAGTTTTATTTTTATGGAATTCTTGGCTTTAGGAGTGGAGTGTGTGTGTGTGTGTGTGTGTGTGTGTGTGTGTGTGTCTGTACACACACACACACACACACACTCATACACACAAACACATTCAAAGATAGGATAGGATAGAACAGAATAGAACGGAACAGAACAGAACAGAACAGAATAGAGCTAGAAGGGACTTTAGAGGTCTTCTAGTCCAGCCCCCTGCTCAAGCAGGAGAACCTATACCATCTCAGACAGGTGACTGTCTAGTCTCTTCTTAAAAACCTCCAGTGGTGGAGTGCCCACAATTTCTAAAGGCAATGCTGTTCCACTGGTTAATTGTCCTCACTGTTAGGAAGTTTCTCCTTAATTCCAGGTTGCTTCTCTCTTTGATTAGTTTCCAACCATTGTTCCTTGTCCTGCCTTCTGGTGCTTTGGAGAATAATTTGTCCCTCTCTTCTTTGTGGCAGCCCGTCAAATATTGGAATACTGCTATCATGTCCCGTCTAGTCCTTTTTTTCCCTCTGGACTGGCCACACACAATTCCTGCAGCCATTCTTCATATGTTTTAGTCTCCGGGTCTTTGAACATCTTAGTTGCTCTTCTCTTAACTTTTTTCAAGGTCTCAATGTCTTTTTTGTAGTATGGTGAACAAAATTGGTTGCAGTATTCCAGGTGTGGTCTTACGAGGGTTTTATAAAGTGGTATTAATAGTTCACATGATCTTGATTCTGTGCCTCTGTTTACACAGCCCAGCATTGTATTTGCTTTTTTGGCGGCGGCTGCACACGGCTGGTTTGTGTTTAAGTGACCGCTCACTAGGACTCCAAGGTCCCTCTCACAGTTACTGTTTTTGAGCTTAATCTGTACTTATATCTTTGATTTTCCCTGCCTAAATGTAAGACTTTGCTTTTCTTCACATTAAAACTCATTTTGTTGGATAGGGCCCATTGTTCAAGTATGTCAAGATCTTTTTGGATCCCGATCTTGTCTTCTGGTGTGCTGGTTATTCCTGCCAGTTTAGTGTCATCTGCAACTTTGATGAGTTCCCCTTCAAATTCCCTCATCTAATTCCTGGCTGAGGAGTCCACAAGTCATAAAAGGGCCAAGTTTGAACACCCCTGTTATAGAGGCTAAGGTTTCTGATTAAGATGAGGGGATCCAAATTTACTCTCAGCCATGGAAGCTTACTGGAAGACTCTGGGCCCCATGCTCTCTCTCATCTGACCTATTTCATAAGGTTATTGTTTAGAAAAAACAGAACAGAGAATGCTAGGATTACTACTCTGAGTTCCTCGGTTAAGGAAGATCCAAATCAGGGGGTCTTCAAACTTGGTCCTTTTATGACTTGTGGACTTCAACTCCCAGAATTCCTCAGCCAGCTTGTCTGAGACAAGCTGGCTGAGGAATTCTGGGAGTTGAAGTCCTCAAGTCATAAAAGGGCCAAGTTTGAAGACCCCTGATCTAAATCTAGCAATTAGCAAATGTAATAAAAAGTAAAAGAAATATGCCTTGATAATCTACCTTCCCTGTCTGTAGCTAGGGAGAAACTAAATATCTGTATCTATGATCTACATCTATATCTATCTGTATATCTTTATCTATATCTATCCATATCTGTATGCATAAACCACCTCTATAATCTATATCCATCCACCCACCCACCCAAAGCCACAGCTCACTTTTTTCACTGCCGTTGTAACTTTTGAACAGTCACTAAATGAATGATTGTAAGTCGAGGATGATCTGTACAGAGATCCTTGTAGTACAGCTGAGGAAGAGAAGAAAGAAGAGGGCTAACTTTTATGCAATTTGTAATCTGTAAACCTCAGTCTTTTGGTATATTGATTTTTATTTTTCTACTAGGAAATCTCCTCCGTTAGTCAGTCAGCTAGAAAGCCAGAAAATTTATCTGGTTTTAATAACAATTTCAAGGATACATCTAAATAGAATCAGATAATTCCAGTGAGTTGTCATAAAGAATTTAGTGTGCATTTGTTTCTTATAAGTAGGAATAAAATTCCGTGACCTTGCTCCCGAGCTTTGATTTCTGATTTTAAAAGCAATCCCACGTTAAGTTGTTCCCAGGACTGACATAGCTTGGAGAAATGAGAATTGCTATTAATTATACCTACCAATATGCGAAGTGAGTTACAAAGGTTAGCAACGTATGAGAATGACTTTTGTTGGATCGTGTAGCTCACACGGAGATTATGCAGATTTATGCGCAGAGCAAAATTGAATAGGATTTTATAGACAAGGATAGTGATAGTTGGTTATTGCACTTTCTCAGTGTTCGACACTGAGGGAAAAAGTTACTTAACATTTAATAAAGAATTAACTTGTCTTTAAGAGCTTCTATCCCTGGTTTGTCAAGTTGACATACAGCTTTAAAATTTATAACTTTCATTAGCAGAATGTCAGCATAACCAAAACACAGGGCAAAATTATAGATGAAGTGAAGATGCAATAGTCTTAAAATTGAAAGATGAACAAGATGTGAGTGTGGCTCAGTTGGAACAATAATTTTGAAACAGTCCTTCATAAAGAAAGTGATTTATCAATCAGGGTTCTTTATGTAACCTGTATGATCAAGATCCAATTATATTTATTCAATTGCTAGAATTCCAAAGTTCATTCTTGTTCTAGATAGAAGTAGAGCCTTCAGTGGCCATGCTAGCTGGGAAATTTTGGGAGAAGAATCACAAATCTGGGTGGCTTAGATTCGAGAAGGCTTCTTTAGAAGTAGGTGGGTATCATCTATGTTCGAAAACAGTTCAAACACAGAATAACAGAATAGAATAACAGAGTTATTGGAGGTCTTCTAGTCCAACCCCCTGCTCAGGCAGGAAACCCTATACCATTTCAGACAAATGGCTGTCCTATCTCTTCTTAAAAACTTCCAGTGTTGAAGCATTCACAACTTCGAGAGGCAGGTTGTCCCTCTGGATAATCATTTTGACTGTCAGGAAATTTCTCCTTAGTTCCAGGTTGCTTGTCTCTTTGGTCAGTTTCCATCCATTGCTTCTTGTCCTGCCTTCAGGTGCTTTGGAGAATAGCTTGACTCCCTCTTCTTTGGGGCAGCCCCTGAGATATCGGAACACTGCTATCCTGTTACCCCTAGTCCGTCTCTTCATTAAACTAGACATACCCAGTTCCAGCAACTGTTCCTTGTATGTTTTAGCCTCCAGTCCCCCAATCATCTTTGTTGCTCTTCTCTGCACTCTTTCTAGGTCTCAACATCTTTTTTACATCGTGGTGACTAAAACTGGAGGCAGTATTCCAAGTGTGGCCTTACCAAAGCCTTGTAAAGTGGTATTAACACTTCACGTGATCTTGATTCTGTCCCTCTGTTAATGCGGCCTAGCACTCTGTTGGCTTTTTTGGCAGCTGCAGCACACGGCTGGCTCCTATTGAAGTGATTGTCCACCAGGACCCCGAGATCCCTCTCACAGTTGCTACTATTGAGCCAGGTACCACCTATCCTATCCCTGTGCTTTATAAGGGGATTTTAAACAATTCCGCCCATTGACAAGTTGCTGAATTCAAAACTTTGAAGGGTAATAATAAATAATAATAAATAATAAACCTTTATTGTCAAAGTACAACATGTGTACATTGAGATTAGCTGAGCCTCCCCCTGTGCTCCCTCTCCCCAACACACAGTGACAACAAACCCTCCATCCTACCACACCATGTGAACCAACTACACCACACACCAGCCTCCCAAGTCAATTCTGCATAAATTCACAGAGATTATATCCCATTCAAAAGCCTAACAGCCCACGGATAAAAGCTGTTTTTCAGCCTGTTGGTACGGCTGGCTATACTCCTATATCTCCTATCGGATGGTAGGAGAGTAAAGAGATACCGTCCAGGGTGTGAGTCATCCCTGAGAATCTTCCTCACTCTTCCAAGACAACGAGCCCTGGCGATGTCATCCAGTGGTGTCAGGGGACAGCCCACAATGTCTTGTGCTGTACTCACTACCCTCTGTAATACTTTCCTATTTGCGGCTTTCAGACCAGCATACTAAACCACAATACCATACGAGAGGACGCTCTCTATAGTACGCCGATCAAGTAGCCTTGCTTAAAAGCGTCCATCTTGAAAGCCTCTTGAGTTTAACTTACAGCAGTTTGATTCAACAAAATGTCCTCTGGCATTCCCTTTGGGTACACAAATTCCCCTATTCTATATCTTCTGACCTCTGAAAGAAAACAAACTTTGAATACCTTGATGGATCACTAAAGCATTGTCAGGAATGCTCTTTTGAAGAAGATTCAAAGGCATGGAGAATTGCATTCTGGTTATTATGACCAATCTTTTGGCAGGAGAGGTGCAGGTTATAACTTAACAACTGCAGTGATTCGTTTAACAATCGTTAGCAAGAAAAATTGTGACAATATTCACTTCGTAGCTATCTCACTTAGCAACAGAAACACGTCAAGGTGGGTAGTTTTAGAAAGTTATCTGCTGGCCTTCAGTTGTGATCCGTGGTTAATGTGTGGCATAATTGATAAAGCAGTATTTTTCCCCCATCAATTTGTTCACTATATCCTTTTGCTGTTCCCACCCTAATAGTTACCAGGAAGTTTAACCTTCCTCCTATAATTGCAGTCTCTCATCCATGTCGAATGTTGGTATAGTTACATCCCGATTGAAATATTATTTCCTAATGTTATCCGACATTCTCCCTGCTGAAATAATCATGCTGGAATTAGGTTTTGCACGATACGACAAAAATGATAGAACCAGGTACATCAAAGGCCAATGTTTTAAATATATTATGAAGAATTAAAAATTGCATTATTCTTCCCTAAGAAGGAAATAGGCACTCGGCTTGTTAACATTATTGTCAATCTCTTTCCTAGGTAAAAGTAATGTCATGTATACTCAATTAATTTATTCGATTTTATATAGCCACCCGTCTCACCGAAGGTGACCCTGGACGGCAGACCAAAAAATAGATGAAACAAAAGGTATCAGAACAGCAAATACAAATCGTAAAAGCCACGGTAATAAATATTCTGAACTGTGAATGAATGAAAAATAAAAGGCCCCCTCAACGGGGGATCCATCCAGACAAGTCCGCGGTTCCATGGGCATCCGTGGTCTAGTCACATAACCAAGTTGTGAGGGCCTTTCACAACATCAAAAGGGATGGATCCAATCTAAATTCAGGAGACAGGTGTCCCATAAGCCCTGTGTCAGGGTCCCCAAGTCCTGATTGTCTCCCTTTCCTATATATATATTCTTTTGTGCTTTGCGTTGGGGGGAGGGGAGATCTTTGCTTCCGTGTGGGATAACTTTCGCTTTCTGCTTTTCCTCTCCTGCCTCTACACTTGAGAAAGGAATGTGTCTCTCTTATCAGGGAGACGGTTACGGAGAAACGAAAGCTGGAAAAGACCTTGCGATGCCCGCCAACTGTGTGTGCCAGTTACCCATCGTCGTTACCCTGTGGATTGGCTGGATTTCAAATGGAAATTATGACCTCAATGGGAGGAGGAGGAGGAGGAAGATTGCTTGTTTAACTGCACTAGGGATAGGTAACCTTGGCTCTTTTATGACTCGTGGACTTCAACTCCCAGAATTCCTGAGCTAGCATGGCTCAGCTTGGAAACCTCTCCCTTTCCCCTCAGCGTGGCTGGCTCAGGAATTCTGGGAGTTGAAGTCCACAAGTCATAAAGCGGCCTAGGCCAGGGGTAGGCAGCCTTGGCTCTTTTATGACTTGTGGCCTTCAACTCCCAGAATTCCTGAGCTAGCATGGCTCAGCTTGGAAACCTCTCCCTTTCCCCTCAGCGTGGCTGGCTCAGGAATTCTGGGAGTTGAAGTCCACAAGTCATAAAGCGGCCTAGGCCTAGGCCAGGGGTAGGCAGCCTTGGCTCTTTTATGACTTGTGGCCTTCAACTCCCAGAATTCCTGAGCTAGCATGGCTCAGCTTGGAAACCTCTCCCTTTCCCCTCAGCGTGGCTGGCTCAGGAATTCTGGGAGTTGAAGTCCACAAGTCATAAAGCGGCCTAGGCCTAGGCCAGGGGTAGGCAGCCTTGGCTCTTTTATGACTTGTGGCCTTCAACTCCCAGAATTCCTGAGCTAGCATGGCTCAGCTTGGAAACCTCTCCCTTTCCCCTCAGCGTGGCTGGCTCAGGAATTCTGGGAGTTGAAGTCCACGAGGTATAAAAGAGCCAAGGTCGCCTACCCCTGACCTAGAATTAATAAAATCTGAGGGGGAATGTCCTGTTGCTTTACCTTCTTTGACCAGCAAACCATAGCATTACTTTCTCTCTTACAATCCAGCCCAGGAGTAGGCAACCTTGGCTGTTTTATGACTTGTGGACTTCAACTCCCGGAATTCCTGAGCCAGCATGGCTCAGCTTGGAAACCTCTCCCTTTCCCCTCAGCGTGGCTGGCTTAGGAATTCTGGGAGTTGAAGTCCACGAGTCATAAAACAAGGTTGCCGGCTAGATTGTGAGATTGTGGTCTGTTTTTCCTGATGGTTTGATACAGGTGGAGAGAGATGATCCCTCAGATAGCCCAGTCCCATGCCGTGGAGGGCTTTCATCACTCAGGTTGACCTGTTTCTTTTGAAATTCCCATGCAACATCTAAAGTTGTAGAAGAGCAGGCAGAGACGGCAGGGGGCAGAGTTAAATGTGTCATCAGCTTAGACTCGTTAACATCCCCACAAACGATCTAAACCCCAACCTCTCTTGCATTCCGTTGACCCTTCTCTGGGGCCCGTTTAGTGTTGAACTTTATTTATTTATTTATTTTATTATATTTGTATACCGCCCTTCTCCCAAAGGACTCAGGGCAGTGAACAGGGCACATATAAAAATACAGAGTACAAAATTTAAAAAAGTTGAATAGAGTCTTGTTGTGTAGGCTTGAATACATCTTCTGTGCTGAAACTGAACGTATGGGCCCGATCCTTTGCCCTTGACAAAACTGCACTGATTCAGGCCAGCATTGAATTAGTAATCCTTACTCAACACCACACCCTTGGCACCACGTTCATTCAGTTTTGTATTCTAGTCTTTGCCCACGGAGCTTAGGTGCATGGTTGTATGCCATTTTAGCAGCTTTTATATGAGGCATAAACTGAAAGATATTTCAGTCTCCTGTATGAAATTCGTACTTGAATAAGTTCAAGTGCAGAGGTTGAATCAATATCTCATGTCTCATTAAAATGTCCACAATATGCATATGCATAAACAGAATTCATAACCCCCGTTAATTAGGTAGGTTAATTTCCCTTATAAAGAGGAGAGCACTGATTTTCTTTTAAGTAAGTGACCAGATTTATCGTCAGTGGTGGCAAAATTTCTGTCTGTAGTTTCGTTCTATAGAAACTGACAGGCGCCAAGCTCACCGTTTTTATTGTCTTGGTTTTATAATTTGTCATACATGCTTTCTAATAGTTTCTCTCTATATGTGTGTGTGTGTGTGTGTGTGTGTGTGTGTGTTTTAAATGTATATTGGTTTACCTAAGACCATTAAGCAATAAATAGTAATAAGGAATGTATATAATTCTTGTTCAAAACAGTAGCATCCTTTTTTTCATAATCCGGGTTATTGTTATATAGATATTTTTTTTGCTAAAAGTTAGGAAAACAGTCTACAATACATCTGAACTTTAAAATAAAATAGTAAAATTGTAAAGACCATCAGACATTCAAATTAGAGAAAACTGCAAGCATATTAAAACATAACGTGCTTGAAAGACTATACTGATTTGGCTTGTACAACGTACTGGAAATTTGTGGACAATGCTTTTTTTTTGCTATTGGAAAGAATGGAAGAAACAAAAGATCATAAGAACAGAAGCTGTCTTTATTAGATAAATCAAACTATATAACTCTTTGTCATGAAAAAGAAATTTGAATATATATGTGTGTGTGTGTGTGTGTTTGTATATGTATGTGTATATATGTATATGTATATATGTATGTGTCTGTGTGTGTATATATATATATATATGTGTGTGTGTGTGTGTGTGTGTGTGTTTGTGTGTGAACATTGTTCTCTAACTCTCATCCTTGCTACTCATTCCCTTTTAAAGCATTATATTTCTGACTAATCCATACAATATTTTAATGTTTATTTATTTATGACATTTACACAGCTGCCTGTCTCTTAATGACTGCAAGTGGCATATGTAATAGGACAATACATAAAACAACAAGACATTAAAACAACCAATTTAAATTTAGATTTTTTAAAAAAAACCAGAAAGGCAGAAAAACATACAAAGAGTGCATTCAGTTAACTGTCATGCAGCCATCATTGTGTCATGGGATCCCAAGTTAGTTGACAGAATCATGTTGGTTATACTCAACTTACTTCTGTTTAAAGCTCAATTTGTAATGTCACTTTTTAATGTTCCATTATATAACCTCTTGACAATTTTCTCTTAATGTTTCTGTACAATTAATCTTTAGATCAGCTCCACTGAGATCCTATTCATTTGGGTAGAACATCTGATGTGGGGTCTCAAAGAAATGATTGAAATCAGTCTGCAAGTTGGAGAGCGTTCGCTATTGATTCCTTAAGAAAAGAATAGGATAGATAGAAAGGTTAACTACTCTCTGGATGAGAAAAACATGCAGATAGATGATTAATGAATAGAATAGAATAGAATAGAATAGAATAGAATAGAATAGAATAGAATAGAATAGAATAGAATAGAATAGAATAGAATAGAATAGAATAGAATAGATATTGGAATATAGAATAGAATAGAAGAATGAAGAGAGAATAGAATAGAATAGAAGAATGAACAGAGAAATAATAGAATAGAATAGAATAGAATAGAATAGAATAGAATAGAATAGAATAGAGAATAGTATAAAATATAGAATAGAAAATAAAATAGAATAGAATAGAATAGAATAGAATAGAATAGAATAGAAGAATGAAGAGAGAATAGAATAGAATAGAAGAATGAACAGAGAAATAATAGAATAGAATAGAATAGAATAGAACAAAACAGAATAGAATAGAATAGAATAGAATAGAATAGAATAGAATAGAATAGAATAGAGAATAGTATAAAATATAGAATAGAAAATAGAATAGAATAGAATAGAATAGAAGAATGAAGAGAGAATAGAATAGAATAGAAGAATGAACAGAGAAATAATAGAATAGAATAGAATAGAACAGAACAGAACAGAACAGAATAGAATAGAATAGAATAGAATAGAATAGAATAGAATAGAATAGAATAGAAAATATGGAATAGAATAGAATAGAATAGAATAGAATAGAATAGAATAGAATAGAAAATATGGAATAGAATAGAATAGAATAGAATAGAATAGAATATAGAATAGTATAAAATATAGAATAGAAAATAGAATAGAATAGAATAGAAGAATGAAGAGAGAATAGAATAGAATAGAATAGAAGAATGAACAGAGAAATAGAATAGAATAGAATAGAATAGAATAGAATAGAATAGAATAGAATAGAATAGAATAGAATAGAATAGAATAGAATAGAATAGAAAATATGGAATAGAATAGAATAGAATAGAATAGAATAGAATAGAATAGAATAGAATAGAATAGAATAGAATAGAATAGAATAGAATAGAAGAATGAAGAGAGAAATAGAATAGAATAGAATGGAATGGAATGGAATGGAATGGATCTTCTAGTCCAGCCCCCAGATTGATTTTATTGATTTGATTTGATTTGATTTGATTTGATTTAGAGACCATTCAACTCCAAAATGAGTCTGGGTGATTTACAGATTAAAAACTAGAAAACAGTTAAGAGAAAATCTGACCACGTCCCAGTGGCCAAGTGGTTCGAATACAGTAATGCAGGCTTGAATCAGTTCAGTAGTTTGAATCTCACCGGCTCAAGGTTGTCTCAGCCTTCCATCCTTCCGAGGTTGGTCAAATGAGGACCCCTATTGTTGGGGGCAAATATGCTGACTCTGTAAACCGCTTAGAGAGGGCTGTAAAGCACTGTGAAGCTGTATATTAAGTCTAGAGCTATTGCTATTTATCAAAAAAATATGAAGAGGGCCTCTCTAATCCCCCTATTGCAAGTCCTGAAAGAACAGCAAAGTTTTTGAAGACTTTGCAAAATGTCAACAGGATGGGAGCTACCCAGATCTCTGGAAATATTATTCCAGAGGTCAGGTGCCACAACCCAGGAGGCATGTTTACTGGTTTGCAACGGATGACAAAGGTGATTGTTTGATTAAGGACATCTGAAGTACATCTACTCTATCCAATATTATCAAATGTACAGACGCCTTGGGAGATAGGCTGTTCCTAAAATAACCTGGCCCTATGCCATGGAAAGCTTTAGAGATGATAGCTTTCAATTGCACCTGGAATCTTGCCAGCAATCACAGCAGCTCATGGAGCAGTGGTGTCATCCTGTATACTGTGAGCATGCCGAACATTGCCATCTGGAGATGGAAACAATGGATGGAAACTAATCGAGGAGAGAAGCAACCTGGAACTAAGGAGAAACTTCCTAACAGTAAAGATAATTAACCAATGGAACAGCTTGCCATCGTAAGTTGTAGGAGCTTCATCACTGGAGGTTTTTAAGAGGAGACTGGATAACCCCTGTCTGAAATGGTACAGAGTCTCTTGCTTGAGCAGGGGGGCTGGACTAGGAAGACCTCCAAGGTCCCTTCCAGCCAGTGGTGGGGTTCAGCCAGTTCGCACCACTTTGGCAGAACCAGAAGCTAATGTTTTGTTGCCCAGTCCCCAGAATGGACTTCCGGAAGCGGCATCCAACAAAGAGAACCGGTTGTTCACATATTTGTGAACATGAGGCTGCCCTTGAAGACCACCCGGAAGCTTCAACTGGTGCAGAGTGCAGCTGCACGGGTAGTGATGGGAGCACCCCGATACTCCCATATTACACCCCTCCTGCGTGAGCTGCATTGGCTACCAGTTGCCCTCCGGGTGAGATTTAAGGTGCTGGTACTTTAAAGCCCTACATGGCTTAGGCCCGGGATACTTGCACGACCATCTGCTGCCAGGAACGAATTCCCATCGCCCAGTACGCTCACACAGAGAAGGCCTCCTCAGGGTACCGTCGGCTAGACAATGTCAGCTTGCGACCTCCAGGGGGAGGGCCTTCTCTGTGGGAGCACCAGCTCCCCCCTGAGCTTCGGATGGCCCAGGATCTCCGGTCCTTTCGCCGCGGCCTCAAAACACTCCTTTTCCACCTGGCTGACCTGGACTGACTGGCATTTTAATTATGTTTACAATTTTAACTCTAATCTTTAATTTATTTCAATTTTCAATTTTAATTTACTGTACAGAGACCTTTAATTTTTGTTGTTGTTAGCCGCCCTGAGTCCCTCGGGAGATAGAGCGGGATATAAGTCCCATAAATAATAAATAAATAAATAAATAAATAAATAAATAAATAAATAAATATATATATATATTTGAATCCCACCCCTGCTTCCAGCTCTATTCTTATTCCGATTCTGATATACCTCCTATTGCCGTAATCAGAAAACAAAATTTGTAGGTAAGCAACACGTGTCTTCTGAGAAGCAAAGAGAACCGGAATAACCATAAGGAGCCAAAAAATAAAAATAAAATAAAATAAATCCAGTCACATCAAAGCCACAAGAATAAAACCAAAGCCACAAAATAATTGAGCTCTCCATCAGACTAGATAGGAAAAACAAACCCGAGAATAGCTTTGATCAGAGAGGCTCATGTCGTCAGGCAGAGGCTAAGATAAGCAAAATCCTCTGTTTGCTCAGATTAAATAGTTGGAAGAACTCTGCACGCAAGTCTAAGGCTGAGGAATTGGACTGTCCTACTGGAGCAAACAGTGGTTTTCAGCCTTTGTCGTCCCACCATTTTTTTTTTGCAATAATCATTATCAGATGCCTGGATGTTAGTAAAAGAAAGGAACAAGAATCTGTTAGCAAACAGTTGGAGCTGAAACGTTATTATGTTGTCTTGACAGTTGCAGGGAAATAATTCAACTCAAATCAGTAACGAATTCAGACAGAAGGGAAACTATTTTTGAAAGCAAGGAAAGAAGATCCAGATCATCCTGCCTTGTAAAATGTTCTGTTCTCCCCCCCCCCCCTTTGACCTGGTTATTTTGACATAATTGGCCCCACTACCAAGGACAGGAAAAATAGACAGATCGACCTCACTAGCATTTCATCATTTTCAGGGAAAATACTGTACACACTTAGAAAAGCTGTAGCAATTACTATTTCTATCTTATATGGGAAGATGAAGACGAGATTTCCAGAGGAAAAAAGGTAGATTGAAGAATGATCACAAAAAGCAGAACCCACGGCCGTGGTGAAGAACGAAGAGCCGGAGAGTAGATCTCTCTTTGAATCTCTCCGGACAAAGGGGAAGCTAAGAGATTGCCCACAAGCGCTCCAGACATTTGCTCCTCACAAGAGGATGGCAGGATAATGGTCTCTGGTTTTGAACACTGGAAGATAATGAAGAGGTCCTACAGGTAATCTTCAATTTACAACAATTCATTTAGTGGCCATTCAAAATGACCATGGTGAAGAACGAAGATCCAGAGAGTAGATCTGTCTTTGAATCTCTCCGGGCAAAGGAGAAGCTAGGAGATTGCCCACAAGCGCTCCAGACATTTGCACCTCACAAGAAGACGGCAGGATAATGGTCTCTGGTTTTGAACACTGGAAGATAATGAAGAGGTCCTACAGGTAATCCTCAACTTACAACATTTCATTTAGTGGCCATTCAAAATGACCATGGTGAAGAACGAAGATCCAGAGAGTAGATCTGTCTTTGAATCTCTCCGGGCAAAGGAGAAGCTAAGAGATTGCCCACAAGCGCTCCAGACATTTGCACCTCACAAGAAGACGGCAGGATAGTGGTCTCTGGTTTTGAGCACTGGAAGATAATGAGTAAGTCGTACAGGTAATCCTCAACTTACAACAGCTCACTTAGTGACCATTCAAAATTACAATGGCACTGGAAAAAAGTAACTTACAACTGTTTTTCACAGTTAATGGCCATCGCAGCATCCCCTTGGTCATGTGATTGTAATTCGGGTGCTTTGCAACTGATTCATATTTATGACGGTTGCCGGATCACAGGGGGATGTTGGTCAGCTTTTGTGAACTTCTGACAAGACAAGCAAAGTCTGTGGGGAAAGCAGCTTCACTTAACAACCATGTTACTCACTTAACAACTGTCTGGATTCACTTAACCAGAGATTAATTTTGAGAATATGCATTAGAATATGCACAGGTAGTGCTTGACATGTGACCTCAGTTGAGCCCAAAATGTCTGTTGTTAAGCGAAACATTTGTGAAGTTGGTTTGCTCTCCATTGATTTACTTGAGAGCAGGAGAAGACTCAATGGGTGGAAGCTCCTCAGAGGGAGATGCAGTCTGGAACTAAGGAGAAATTTCCAGACAACGAGAACATTTAATCAATGGAAAAGCTTGCTTTTCAGTGCTATGGGTGCTTCATTGCTGGAGTTTTTCAAGAAGAGACTGGACAACCCTTTGTCCAGGATTGTACTCCTACTTTGGGTAGAGGGTTGGACTAGAAGACCTCCAAGGTCCCTTCCAGCCCTATGATTCTATGGTCCTAGTTCAGGGGTCTTCAGACTTGGCCCTTTTATGACTTGTGGACTTCAACTCCCAGAATTCCTCAGCCAGGCACATGTACCTGGCTGAGGAATTCTGGGAGTTGAAGTCCACAAGTCATAAAAGGGCCAAGTTTGAAGACCCCTGCTTTAAGCAGTCATTAAGTGAACCGTTGTAAACCTGTAGCAAGGATCCTTTGCATCCTTGGCCTGGGCAGGGGTTATTCCTGTAATCCCCAAACTCTTAAGGATACACGTAGGAAACCACAGACCCAGTGCAAAGCAGTTCCTAGTAATCTCCCCAAAGACAGAATATAAATAAGTTCAATGATTGTTAAATGAGCTGTATGATTTAGTTATTTTGATTTATTAGGAAATGTATATTCATGACGGTGAACTGGGCATAAGATTTATTGAAACATAAATCAGGGTCTGGAATTAAATCTGGATGCTTCTTTTCATGTATCTTAAGAGAATTCTTTTCTGAAATCCCTTCTGTCTGTTACTGATCTGGCTGAGTTTTATCTGGATTTAGGCATAAATACTGACATTGATAGCTTTTTTTTAAAAAACAACAACAACCCCTTACTGTGTATTTAAATCAGAACATACTGGATTCTAAGATTAAATCTGCCAATTTTTGGCTCCCCCCCCCACCTGCCCACCCCCATCTTGATTATACCACTGTACTGTTGTAAAATACTAAAAAGATAATGAAAAGTGTCACAAAATGTCTAAATGATGGTTTATAATACTGACATTGAGTCAGTTCATTCAATTAAATGAATGAGAATCGGCCTTTCTGTGTATAATTGTGGATAATCCTCAATTTAAAACCATTCATTTTAGTGGCCCTTCAGAATTACAAACAGTGACTGTAATTTTTCAAGCTTACAACCATTGGAGTAATCCTCACGATCACGTAATCAAAATTCGGACACTTGGCAACTGGTGTGTAATTAATAGAATAGAAGCTGGAAGGGAGCCTGGAGGTCTTCTAGTCCAGCCCCCTGCTCAAGCTGGAGAACCTGTACCATCTCAGACAGGTGATTGTCTAGCCCAGACATGTCAAACACAAGGCCCGGGGGCCGGATCCAGCCCGCGAAGTGGTTTCATGTGGCCCGCGAAGCCATCCTGGAAACAGTGAGGGAATGGCCCCCGCTGCCTTGGCCCTGGCCCAGAGACCCTCCTTCTGCCAAAGACCCTCAGATCTCTCCCACTCCTGCCCAGGCCCCCATAGGCACCCTTGATGCAAACAATGTAGAGCTGGCCATGCCCACCCAGTAGGCCATACGCACTCTAGCCACGCCCACCCAGTAGGCCACGCCCACCCAGGCCATACCCACTCGGCCCCTTGAGGGCAACCGCAATGCTGATGTGGCCCTCAATGAAATTGAGTTTGACACCCCTGGTCTAGCCTCTTCTTAAAAACCTCCAGTGATGGAGCGCCCACAATTTCTAAAGGCAATGCTGTTCCACTGGTTAATTGTCCTCACTGTTAGGAAGTTTCTCCTTAATTCCAGGTTGCTTCTCTCTTTGATTAGTTTCCAACCATTGTTCCTTGTCCTGCCTTCTGGTGCTTTGGTGAACAACCCTGGACCCCTCTGCCTTGTGGCAGCCCCTCAGATACTGGAATAACTGCTATCATGTCGCCCCTGTTTCTTCTTTCCTTTAGACTAGCCAAACCCAAGTCCTGCAGCCCTTCTTCCTATGTTTTAGTCTCCAGGCCTTGGATCATCTTAGTTGCTCTTCTCTGAATTTTTTCCAAACTCTTAACATCTTTTTCATAGTATGGTGACCAAAATTGGCTGCAGTATTCCAGGTGTGGTCTTACTAGGGTTTTATAAAGCGGTACTAATACTTCGCATGATCTTGATTCTATACTTCTGTTTATACAACCCAGGATTGTATTAGCTTTTTTGTCTGCTGCTGCTGCACACAGCTGGCTCACTTAATGACAGTTGTGCTGTCCCAGCGTCCTGTGATCATCATTTCTAAACCTTCCCAGCCAGTTTTTGTCAATGGGGCAGCCAGATTTCCTTAACAGCCAGTGGTGAGATTCAGATATGTGAACAATCAGTTCTCTGCATGGATGCCACTTCCGGAAGTCTATTCTGAGCTTGGGCAACAAAAAATTAGCTACCGGTTCTGCCGAAGTGGTGCGAACCATCTGAATCCCACCACTGGTGAGGACCAAACATTTTGGCGTACCCATAAAATCATCTAATCATCCATGTTACTAACTTAACAACTGCGGCGATTCACTGGCAAGGAAGGTCCTAAAAAGGGGCCAAAAAATTCCCTTGACAGCTATCTGGCTCAGCAAAACTGAAATCTGGGGCTTGATTGCGATAATAAATCGAGGATTATTTGTAACCTTTTAAAAATGGAAAGTGGCATGTTTCACGCACCCCTAACACATACAGTAACCATCACTTATTTTTGCATTCAGTTTTGAATGCGGAAGAGGCTAGTAGAAATGAAACAACTGAAATTTCTCGAGGCTTAGAAGCTTAGTGATTGGAATATCAATGCTTTGTTGTGCTATCAATTGCGTTTATTACTTCAGAAAGTTTGTATCAAAAAATCTACGCTGTATTTGCTACGGGGCAGTTCTTTTTGGCTTGGCTTTGCAGTTTGTTTGGCAAAGTATAATGAAAGAAAAAAAAATGGCTTTATGTTCTTTCCTTTATGTTCTGAAGTGGAGTTTTCTTTATTTTGTCAAAGACGTAGCATTAAGCACCCAGGTTATTTCCTATTTTATTAAAAAAAACAAAAAAGCATCATTTTAAATTTCAATAGCCCGAGGAACAGTAAAACCAATGTTTCGAGAGCAAAAATATTAGTCAATAGTAGGGAGCTACTGTAAGTGGTAGACAGAGACATTACCCTGCCAACAAAAGTGTGTGTAGTCAAGGCCATGGTTTTCCCAGTTGCAATGTATGGCTGTGAAAGTTGGACCATTAGAAAAGAATTGAGGCCTTCGAACTCTGGTGCTGGAGAAGACTCCTGCGAGTCCCTTGGACTGCAAGGCGATCAAACCGGTCAGTCCTAGAGGAGATCAACCCTGACTGCTCTTTAGAAGGCCAGATCCTGAAGCTAAAACTCAAATACTTTGGCCACCTAATGAGAAGGAAGGACTCACTGGAGAAGAGCCTAATGCTGGGAAAGGTGGAGGGCAAGAGAAGAAGGGGACGACAGAGAATGAGGTGGCTGGATGGAGTCACTGGAGCAGGAGGCGTGAGCTTAAATGGACTCCAGAAGATGGCAGAGGACAGGAAGGCCTAGAGGAACGTGGTCCATGGGGTCGTGATGGGTCGGACATGACTTTGCAACTAACAACAACAACATGATACAATTTAGATAGATAGATAGATAGATAGATAGATAGATAGATAGATAGATAGATAGATAGATAGATAGATAGATAGATAGATAGACAGACCAACCAATCTCAGAGAGCACCAAGAACATCACAGCCCCCCTCCTCCTCCTCCTCTCCACAAACCACACTCCCTTCTACCGCTGATGATGTTACCTAGTTGGTTAATGAAACATCTGCAAGAAAACCACCAAGCTCAGAGAACACCAAGGACTCCATAGTCGTTGTCCTCCTCCTCCTCCTCCTCCTCCTCCTCCTCCTCCTCCTCCTCCTCCTCCTCCTCCTTGCAAACCCCACTCCCTTCTACCATTGATGATGTTACCTACCTGGTTAATGAAATATCTACAAGAAAACAACCAAGCTCAGAGAGCATCAAGGATTCCATAGTCGTCGTCGTCCTCTTCCTCCTCCTCCTCCTCCTCCTCCTCCTCCTCCTCCTCCTCCTCCTCCTCCTCCTCCTCCTCTCCACAAATCCCATTCCCTTCTAGCACTGATGTTGTTACCAGCCAAGCCCGGAGACCATCAACAACCCCACAGATTCAAAGTACCCCAACTGTTTGCTGCCACCTAGTGTTCAATATGTCATCCAATCGATTAACCAATATGTTACAAGATTAGAAAAGAGTTCAGTAAGTTAACACTACAATGGAAAGGAGAAAAAAATGCATAGAGTAAGTGGATTGCTGCCTATGCCAAATTCTGCAAGAAAACAACCAAGCTCAGAGACCACCAAGGACCCCACAGTTCGACCCTGACCTATCTCATTATGGGGTCAAGGACAGGTAGCCCTTGACTTAACAAGAGTTCATTTAATAAGCGTTCAAAGTTACAACTTCACTTAAAAAAAAGTGACCTGTGATCATTTTTCACGCTTACGACTATTGTAGCGACCCTATGGTCATGTGATCAAAATTCAGACAGTAAGCAACTGACTTGGATTTATGATGATTCCAGGGTCCCAGGATCATGTGATCACCTTTTGCGACTTTCTGACAGGCTTAAGAGCGGCAGTGATTCACTTCACAACTGTGCAAAAAAGGTCGTAAAATGAGGCAACTGTCTCATTTAACAACATAGATTTTGGGCTCGACTGTGGTCGTAAATCGAGGACTACCTGAATGTCTTGGGAGATGCCCGTGGATATTTTTTTTTCTTTCAGATAAATCCATAAATTAAAACTCAATTGGGCAATCTTGTCTGACATTCCATGTAATTAACAATTATATTGGCTATGTCCGCATTTTCCTTTCTGAAAAAGCCTCAAGGCCACTGGAGTAGAAAATAACCCAAATCACACAACATTCTTTTAAATCACTCCTAAAAGATAAGCGTCAGAAAAAATGGAACTTTGCTCTTTTCAAAGCCAATTTTCACCAAGCAGCACTAGCAGAATTTGATATTAAGGTCTTTCTAGAATGAAAATGAGAAGAATTTTTTTAAAAAATGCTGTAGCAAACCCAAGGTAATATTCCATCATCTTAAAGGACATTATGCAGCCGCTGCCTATAAAATATCTCAGACTTTACTTTGATAACTGGGCTCACTTCAGATTCCGTTTCAGAAATTCAATTTCAGTTCACTATTAGCGACTTTAATATTTTGCTCTCTGCTTTATTTCCATGAATGCATCTTTACTCTTCTCCTCCAACTCAATCTGTTTTTTCTAAAACTTTAATGTGACTGCTCTAAGCGGGATATTGAATATTAAATGTCTCCTCCGGTTAAAAAAAGCCAACGCAGTCCTAGACTGCATTAATAGAGGGACTGAATCAAGATCACGTGAAGTGTTAATACCATTTTTTTAATGCCTTGGTTAGGCCACACTTGGAATACGGCATCCAGTTTTGGTCACCACGATGTAAAGAGGGCAGAGAAGAGCAACAAAGATGATCAGGGGACTGGAGGCTAAAACATATGAAGAACGGTTGCTGGACTTGGGTATGTCTAGTTTAACGAAGAGAAGGACGGGGGGAGACATGATAGCAGTGTTCCAATATCTCAGGGGCTGCCCCAAAGAAGAGGGAGTCAAGCTATTCTCCAGAGCACCTGAAGGCAGGATAAGAAGCAATGGAGGGAAAGTAATCGAGGAGAGAAGCAACCTAGAACTAAGGAGAAACTTCCAGACAGTTAGAAGAATTAACCAGTGGAACAACCTGCCTCCGGAAGCTGTGAATGCTCCAACGCTGGAGGTTTTCAAGACGAGATCGGGCAACCATTTGTCTGAAATGGTATAGGGTTTCCTGCCTGAGCAGGGGTTTGGACTAGAAGACCTCCAAGGTCCCTTCCAACTTCTTTATTATTATTATTATTATTGATCATTACACAGTTAGCCAGACTGGATTTGACAGGGACCTGGGATGATAGTGGTGATTAATGTTGTTGTTGTTGTTGTTATTGGAAGTCAAGCTGTTCTCCAAAGCACCTGAAGGCAGGACAAGAAGCAATGGATGGAAAGTAATCGAGGAGAGAAGCAACCTGGAACTAAGGAGACATTTCCTGAAAGAATGTGAGAATGTGAAAACAACTAGTGGAACAACTTGCCTCCAGAAGTTGTGGATGCTCCATCTCCAGAGGTTTTTAAAAGGAGATTGGACAGCCACTTGTCTGAAATGGTATAAGATTTCCTCCTTGAGTAGGGAAGGAGTAGAATACCTCCCAGCCTCTTTCCAACTCTGTTATTCCGTTCAAAGATTAGTAAGGTGCTACTATTATCTCTTATTTTCATCTTGGCTTTGGGTAGCTGAGAAAACCATTTCTCTTTTCAGTCCATTGTTATGGAAGAAACAGATGTCCAGACCATGAGTCTGAGTCCAGAACACAGAGATGAATGATAATAAATCTGGTTTAATGAAGATTACAACTGCATCATTCTGAGCTTTTAAAACAATACCTTGGCTTGTTCTGCTGCAGAAGTGTAGAAGGGAAAACAGGCCAGAACTGTAAAAATGGAGACTCATATTTGCGAGTGCCAGTTTTCATACTGCATATGTCTCAGTTTTTTGCAAAATGCTGTTCCTCTAGAAGGCATTCAGCTAATGCCACAAAAGATCGCCTGCCTCTAATTCTACATTGCTGACATGATTGTTCCTTAATATTGTAGGGAGAGGAGAGAATTCACTTTATGGATATTATTGTTACAATGAAAAGCGGACAGATCCCAAGAAAAGAATGATAGAGAAGATAGGTGAGTGAAGGAAAAAAAACACATTAGTGCTTGTCACCATTAGAATGTCTCACCTGCTGGCTGCATTTACGTAGCATAGTCCTCGAGCCAAATTCTCAAAACACAATTGTTGTTTTGGCACAACATGTTATGACCTAGTGTTTATCAACCTAGATAAACAGCTAAATTTATGTAAAGTTTATTTAAATTTTTCTGAAGTTACCTTGGTTAAGAAAACCAAGATCATGGCATCTGGCCCTCTCAATTCCTAGCAAATAGATGGGGAAGAAATGGAGGTAGTGACAGATTTTATTTTCCTGGGCTCCAAGATCACCGCAGATGGGGATTGTAGCCAAGAAATTAAAAGACGCTTGCTCCTGGGGAGGAAAGCCATGGCAAATCTAGACAGCCCACTAAAAAGCAGAGATGTCACCCTGCCAACAAAATTGTGTATAGTCAAGGCTATGGTCTTCCCAGTTGCAGTGTATGGCAGTGAAAGTTGGACCATAAGAAAGGCTTAGCGCCAAAGAATTGAGGCCTTCGAACTCTGGTGCTGGAAAAGACTCCTGCGAGTCCCTTGGACTGCAAGGCGATCAAACCGGTCAGTCCTAGAGGAGATCAACCCTGACTGCTCTTTAGAAGGCCAGATCCTGAAGTGGAAACTCAAATACTTTGGCCACCTAATGAGAAGGAAGGACTCACTGGAGAAGAGCCTAATGCTGGGAAAGACTGAGGGCAAGAGAAGAAGAGGACTACAGAGAATGAGGTGGCTGGATGGAGTCACTGAAGCAGTAGGCGTGAGCCTAAATGGACTCCAGAAGATGGTAGAGGACAGGAAGGCCTGGAGGAATGTGGTCCATGGGGTCGTGATGGGTCGGACACGACTTTACAGCTAACAAGTTACCTAAACCTAGACAGATATGTCTATGGAGATTCTCAATCATCTAGGTCAGGGGTTGGCAACCTCGGCTCTTTTATGACTCATGGACTGAGGAATTTTGGGAGTTGAAGTCCATGAGTCATAAAAGAGCCGAGGTTGCCTACCCCTGATCTAGGTCATGGATGTAAGAGGAAAGAAGAAGGAGGAGGAGGAGGAGAAGAAAGAAAGAAAGAAAGAAAGGAAGGAAGGAAGGAAGGAAGGAAGAAAGAAAGAAAGAAAGAAAGAAAGAAAGAAAGAAAGAAAGAAAGAAAGAAAGAAAGAAAGTTGTTCTTGGGTGAGAAGCAAAATGTCTTCAAGCAAAAACAAAGAAAATGCAGTTGCCTTTTGAAAAAGCACCTTTTGGGCTAAACCTAGATCAGGGGTAGGCAACCTTGGCTCTTTTATGACTCTTGGACTTCAACTCCCAGAATTCCTGAGCCATAAAAGAACCAAGATAATAGATAATAACCTTGTATTAAGGAGAACTTTCCTGACAATGAGAACAATTAACCATTGGAACGGCTTGCCTCCAGAAGTTGTGGGTGCTCCATCACTGGAAGCTTTCAAGAAGAGACTGGACAGCCTTTGGTCCGGAATGTTATAGGCTTTCCTGCCATGGGCAGGGGGGTTGGACTAGAAGACCTCCAAGGTCCCTTCCTACTCTATGATTCTGTGTTCTGTGACCTACCAGTTAACTGCATGCCTTAATGCAACGGTTTTGCCTCACATAACATGTGAAGACCGCATCTGGATTGCTCACAATACATTACACCACAGATCTCCAAATCCATCCTAGCCTAATGTATCTATCCCATGTCCCTTCTTTGCCATCTTGTCTCCTGGATTTTAATCCGTTCCTGTGTTTTTTTTTCATTTGCTGTCTTTTTTACAATGGATGATTATCATGCTTTTCAATGTTATTTTTTATTACTTTTTATTTTTATTTTAATCCCATTTATATCCCGCCCTTCTCCGAAGACTCAGGGCGGCTTACAATCTAAGCACAAATCAAATGTGCTTATGTTGTGGTAATCCGCCCTGGGTCGTTGGGTACGGGACGGGTGGCAAGTAAAATCTGATAGATAGAAATCGAGCAAATGAAGCAAATTAATTTTTTTAAATAAATAAATGGATGACTCTTGTTAATAAATAACTTTTACAAACACATAAGTAAATTTGGTAAATAAATAAATAAAATTTGATGAACAGATAAAGGTTGCGAATGAATAAGTGTAATAAATAAATAAATCCTAGGTTGTGATGGGGCTATGGTTAAAATCTGTTAAGGGTTTCTTTCTTTCTTTTTTTTTCTTTCTTTTCTTTTTTTATTTTTTTGCTGAGTTATTTATTTATTTATTTATTTATTTATTTTTAATTCCATTTATATCCCGCCCTTCTCCGAAGACTCAGGGCGGCTTACAAGTACGGTTATCCCTTTATCAGGTTCCTCTCACTACCTGTGACTTAACATACCTTTTTGCTCTTTAAAATCACTAGCAAATTAAGACCCCCCCACGTTATGCTGAATCAAGATATACCCGTCCTTTCTAGACTAAGCTCATCAAAGACTTCTGAAGAGCCAGACAAGTGTCTCCGCTTCTTCCGTTATTTGAGTAATTTGATTTAAACATACTTTTGTTGCCTGGTTATCTTATTATGAAAAGCCAGGCTAGCAATACAGCTAAAGTGGAACGGACAAGCCAAGGAGCATAATTGTGCTGAGCTGGGTTTAAGAAAAGGAATTGGCTGTATTGAATCACAGGGGAGGTAGCCTGCCAAGGTGATCATATGGGATTGCAAGTGGTTTCCCCGCTGTGAGTCATCCATTACCCTGTGTGCTCGGGTCCCTCACTGGGTTCCGTAGCTTGGCTTATAAGTGGGAATAGATTTGCCTCTGCGCAAATTTAATTTCGGAAAAGAACAACCACACAGATGAATGGCTAAGTATTAAGTGGCGGAATTCTTTAAAAAGCAGGCTTCTTTTCAAGAAGTTCCTCCCCCCCCCCTTTCTCCCAAGGTCATGGCATATCTTTAGTTTCCCTGTTGGGTAACAGTGAAAATAGTGGCACCTTATCATTGTGTTAGGACGCTGAGCTTGTCGATCAGATGGTCAGCAGTTTGGCGGGTCGAATCCCGAGTGCCGCGTAAAAGAGTGAGCGCCTGTTACTCGTCCCAGCTTCTGCCAACCTAGCAGTTCGAAAGCACGTAAAAACGCAAGTAGAAAAATAGGCACCACTCCGGTGGGAAGGTAACAGCGTTCCGTGCGCCTTTGGCGTCTAGTCATGCCGGCCACATGACCACGGAGACGTCCTCGGACAAGCGCTGGCCCCTAGAGTCGGAAACGACCAGCACGCATGTGCAGGGGAACCTTTACCTTTATCATTGTATAAAGCGTCAGCATCGTCTTGACGGACAACTGTCCATGTGATGTTGGAGGATTGATTTGCACATTTCTAAGGTGCTACTGTTCTCCTTGTTGCCTAAAAGGAAAACTGAGAGAGATTTGCTAGCCACGGGGAATGGTACATTGTGGCAAAGCTCAGATCCGTGAAAAGATCCGGCTGAATCATTCTGGTAGCACCTTTTCTGACTAGCACATTTTATTAAAAAGAGATCAGCTTTCGTGGGCAGTAACTCATTCCATCAGATATATTGAGCAGCTGGATTGAGGTAGGATTTAAATTGGAGTAAGTTAGGAAGGGAGGCTGGCAGCTGACATCTGAGACTGATTGCAGCTCTCTTATCCATTAGGAATTGTCATTTGCTGCAAACTGATTCTGTTTGTTGTGACCTTCTGAGATTGCTGGATAGATTTTGATGCACTGTGTGGATTCAACCATCTCTCCCTTGATAGTACTGTTAAAGGCCCACTTTTTCTGCAACAGTCACTTTTTGAATTTTGCCATAAAGGGTCCTAGGAAATTGAAACGATCTGATAACTGACTTGGAGTCCTGATCTCAAGTCTGTTCCTGCTATCCGCAAGGTGCTTTTTCAAAAGGCAATTGGACTTCCTTTGTTTTTCCTGGAAGACGTTTCCCTTCTCATCCAAGAAGCTTCTTCAGCTCGGACTGAATGGTGGGGAATGGAAGGATTTATACTCCTTGCAAGTCATCTGGTCGTTAGTACTCTCTCTGAGAATCGTTGAGGCCACTTGGAGGTTTATCCTCAGAGTCACCTGAGTTGTGCAAATGTGTATGGAGCCTTCTTGGCTGCAGGAGGTTTTCTGCCTTGTGTGCCTTCACTTTTGAAGATGGGCACATTTACAGAAAACATGGCAGACTAGAGGAATCATTTGCGCTTCAGTTTGAGATACAGAAACACAGATTCCTCCCAAACAGCCTGCGCCGGTCTTCAACAGTGACGGGACCCAGGGCAGAAAACATCCTGCAGTTGGAGGAAGAAGAGATTGGACAACTATCTGTCTGAAATGGTGTAGGCTTTCTTGCCTGAACAGGGGGTTGGACTAGAAGACCTCCGAGGTCTCTTCCAACTCTGTTATTCTGTTAACTATAGTTTTAATTGTGGATACGGAGCTAAAAAAAAGAGTAAATTTGTTTCAAATGAGTTGGGAAGCCAACTCACGTAAAAGAGAAAAGAGAGAGTGGGGAGAGAATTAATGATTACTCGTTGTCTTATAGTAGATTTCTGCTCTTTCATCCAGTATAATCTTCTGGAATCCTATATCTGGTAGCCAGCAATACTTTCAATGCCAGAGTCATAAGAGAGTGGAAGTCAGTAAATCTTTCCAAATGTTGATTTACAGTCCATTTTAAGTTCTAGCCCTCGCACATTTGGCAAAATGGCTTCATTACATCTTAAGGTTTAATTTGCTGATTAATTTATATATATATATAAATCTGTCTTATTGCATGCTTCTATGTAGAATATCGTGTTCACTTTTATATATATATATATATATATATATATATATATATATATATATATATATATATATATATATATATAAAAGTGAACACAATATTCTACATAGAAGCATGCAATAGGACAGATCTAAACTGAAATTTACCCTTTCTTTTTGGCTACCAAACCTTACACTCCATTTGCTTTCTTTTTCTTGTGTTGTGACAAGCAGTCTACATTTTGTAATTATGCCTCTGTGTCTTTTGAATAGCCAGGGCAAAAAATAAATAAATCTGGTAATCAAGAGTTTCTGCAAATAAGCTGATAGACCATCTGCTTATTCACCAAAGCCTATGGAAATAATTCTGTTGCCTCATTAACTCGCTACAGTTATTTGCACATACCTGTATCTCTGTTTGGAAAGCCTACCGATCAAGGAGCACATCTGACAATTGCTCCCACTTCATTTCCACGACCCACTTCCCAGTAAGAAACCAATCCTCAATTACCTTGGGATACCATTTTATCACCTAACTAGGCAGGCAGTTAAGAAGATTGGCAATGAATATGCTGAGAAAGTAAGCTAAAATGTCATCCTGGCTGACTAGAGAGCTTAGATTGAAGTTTGCAGTCTACACACACACACACACACACACACACACACACACACACACAAACACACACACACAGAAACAGAGCAGCTTTTCCTGCCAGTGTTCACAGGGGCATGCCTTTTTTCCTTGGTAATTCCTTGATTAAGGTATTGTTTTCTACTCGATTGTTTGTCTGTTTTTAATCCCTGCTTATCTGAAGTATTGGCTGCTGGAGAGGACGTGTTCTGGTCTTTTTTTCCTTCCTTTCTTTTCTTCTTAGCTTTTTTTAATCGTCTCTTTTATGTACTGTACTGCTACAGTCTTATTTATGTACTCCTCTGGTGGTGTTTTTAATGCTTCTCTTTGCTAAAGATAATATGCAGCGATAGTAAGAGCAGGCGGGTTTTGCAGGCGTTGAGGGGAAGCCAACTCACGTAACAAAGAGAACTCGAAAACTAGAGGCGGGAGGAGGCCGTGTGATAAGCCCCTTCTGTATTATTGCCAAGACATCTGAATAAATGTAGCTGAGAGGTTTAAATTGGGAGCTGCCCAGAATTTGGTATAAAATGGGCAGCTATATAAATGTGACAGATAGATAGATAGACAGACAGACAGACAGACAGACAGACAGACAGATAGACAGACAGACAGACAGACAGACAGACAGACAGACAGATATAGGTATAGGTAGATAGATAGACAGACAAACAGACAGATACCGATAAGATACAGATGATAGATAGATAGATAGATAGATAGATAGATAGATAGATAGATAGATAGATAGATAGACAGACAGACAGACAGACAGACAGACAGACAGACAGACAGACAGACAGACAGACAGATATAGATATAGGTAGATAGATAGACAGACAGACAGACAGACAGATACCGATAAGATACAAATAGATAGATAGATAGATAGATAGATAGACAGACAGACAGACAGACATAGATATAGGTAGATAGATAGGCAGACAGACAGACAGACAGACAGATACCGATAAGATACAGATAGATAGATAGATAGATAGATAGATAGATAGATAGATAGATAGATAGATAGATAGATAGATAGATAATGGATGGGCTTGGCAAGAACAAACAGATCTGTTGCATATTAAGGTGGTTTATTCACTGATGGTTCTAGTACCAAGAGAGGAATTCCTTGTTTTATCAGGTGATAGATAATTTGAAATGTGGAATGTGAGAAGCACGAATCAAAGAAAATTTGAAATGGTCAAAGCCAGAATGAAGTAATAATAATAATAATAATAATAATAATAATAATAATAATAATAATAATAATAATAATAATAATAATAATAAAGCATTAGGTGCAATTCCAAAACAACTGGAGCACCACTTGGACACCATCATTGGCATTGACAAATTTGCCATCAGTCAATTGCAAAAGGCGGCCTTACTAGGAACTGCTTCCATCCTGCGACGATATCTGTAATGCCATCAAACATCCACATCTGCCTATCCCAGGTCCTTGGTAAGGACTCGATAGGTAGACAAAAATGTCAAATCCAATAGTTTTTGGAAATCAGTAAATAACAAGTGTGGATCACTTATACAGTTGTAGACGTTTAGCCTAGACAAAATGCTGAAAAACAACAACGAATTCTATGGCAAATTGCAAGAGGTTCCGTACACAATACCGGTGCATTTTGAATTCCTGATTGATCAAAATTATACAAGTCAAACTTGGAAGTCATCCAGTTCATCCTTTGCTTGCTGCAAAATCCATTACAGAGCCTCTCACAAATGATCACCCAGCCTCTTTTTGAAGATTTATGTGTTGTGGAAAAATACTGCCTTCACTCAAAAGTGAACCAAAGCAATCCTCCAAATAAGATCTGAAACAAAGTTCCTTTATTGAAATACCCTAAGGCAATTATCACTGGGCTCACAGCCAGACGCAGAATATAATGGCAAAGCATTATATAGCAAATGGAAAAATGTGTCAATAGTCAGGAATAATTACATTACACATAGACAATCCAAATCATCAACTTTACTTCGTCAATCAAGTAGTTGTCAGTCCTAACCTTGCCTCGATGCCCTGATTTTTTTTTAACCCTCATCTACATTTTTTTAAACCAAAGAATAGATGTTCCATTTAATATTATGGTAAGATTTCCAAACTTCTTCTCAACATGCAAGTATGAGTCTTGTTATCTGCTTTCTTTGTGTGTTACTTCAGGTTGCTTTAAGATGAATTACAATAGCAAGGGGCTTCCTGAATCTCAACTACTTCCTTATTCCTGTCTAATTGTTCTTGTTACTGCCAATAGAAGGAATGTAGAAAAACTACAGCAGAAAAAGACCTAGTAGTCCATCAAGTCTGCCCTTTGAGTTTGAGTTTGTTTTTTGTTTTCTTTTTAATTTATTTATTTATTGTTTTTAATTATTATTTTCATATTTTATTCATTCTTTATTTTATTTTATTTTTATTTCTGTTGGATGAGGGTCGTATGTTTATCCCAAGCAGGTTTAAATTCAGTTACTGATGATTGATCCACTACCTCTGCTTGAAGTTCGTTCCAAGCTTCCTATACTCTTTCTGTGAAGCAAGACTTTCTAACATTACTTTTGAACTTCCTTCTTCTCAGTTTGAAGTTATGCCCCCATGTTCTTTTTGCTGAGTGGAATGGAAGAATAGAATAGAATAGAATAGAATAGAATAGAATAGAATAGAATAGAATAGAATAGAATAGAATAGAATAGAATAGAATAGAATAGAATAGAATAGAAACTATGGAATGGAATAGAATAGAATAGAATAGAAAATATAGAATAGAATAGAATAGAAAATATAGAATAGAAAAGAAAAGAAAATATGGAATGGAATAGAATAGAAAATATGAAATGGAATGGAATAGAATAGAAAATATAGAATAGAATGGAATGGAATGGAATGGAATAGAATAGAAAATATGGAATGGAATAGAATAGAATAGAAACTATGGAATGGAATAGAATAGAATAGTATACTATAGAAACTATGGAATGGAATAGGATGGGATAGAATAGAATAGAATAGAATAGAATAGAATAGAATAGAATAGAATAGAATAGAATAGAATAGAATAGAATAGAATAGAATAGAATAGAATAGAATAGAAGGAATAGGATGGGATAGAATAGAATGGAATGGAATGGAATAGAAAATATGGAATGGAATAGAATAGAATAGAAAATATAGAATAGAATAGAAAAGAAAATATGGAATAGAATAGAATAGAAAATATGAAATGGAATGGAATAGAATAGAAAATATAGAATAGGATAGAATAGAATAGAATGGAATGGAGTGGAATGGAATGGAATGGAATGGAATGGAATGGAATAGAATAGAATAGAATAGAAAATATGGAATAGAATAGAATAGAAAATATGGAATGGAATAGAATAGGATAGGAAATATGGAATGGAATGGAATGGAATAGAATTAAGAATAGAATAGAACAGAATAGAATGGAATGGAATGGAATGGAATAGAATAGAATAGAATAGAAACTATGGAATGGAATAGAATAGAATAGGAAATATGGAATGGAATGGAATGGAATAGAATTAAGAATAGAACAGAATAGAATAGAATAGAATAGAATAGAATAGAATAGAATAGAATAGAATAGAATAGAATAGAATTTAAACATAGCAATCAAAATGTTAACTCACAGAATCTACTGTACCTTTATAGAATGCAAGTTCACACATCAAGCAAAGGAGAACCCACCCTCTGTTTCCCCTGGCTAACAATTCATACAGGCAGCAAGTTCCTCCTGACCTATAACCTGAATATAATAAGGTTGCATTAAAATACCTTATATTTTTAATCCATTGGTTCTAGCCCTGCCCTCTGGGGCAATAGAGATCTTCTATCTCTTCTGTGTGAAAACTTCTCAAATATTTGAAGACTCTCTCAAATTCCTCCTTGCCCTTTTTTCTATAGGCTAAAGTTTACCCAGATCCTTTAAGCTTTTCTCATTGGATTATTTTTTCATCTCTGTAAATTCTAAACCCCCAAAATGTATGGTCTTAGGCATATCCACCTCAGATGAAAATACAGCATATTCATGTCTTAATGAATTTATTCCAGCGGTGTATATATTTATTTGTATATGCCAATTTCACCAGTCGTGTTATCATTCAGAAATTATTTAGTATAATTTGCTCTGATTTGAAAGGGACACGGTGGCTCAGTGGGTTGGGACGCTGAGCTTGTCGATCAGAAGGTCGGCAGTTTGGCGGGTCGAATCCCGAGTGCCGCGTAGCAGAGTGAGCGCCTGTTACTCGTCCCAGCTTCTGCCAACCTAGCAGTTGGAAAGCACGTAAAAATGCAAGTAGAAAAATAGGGACCACTACGGTGGGAAGGTAACAGTGTTCCGTGCGCCTTTGGCGTCTAGTCATGCCGGCCACATGACCACGGAGACGTCCTCGGACAAACGCTGGCTCTTCAGCTTTGAAACGGAGATGAGCACCGGCCCCTAGAGTCGGAAACGACTAGCACGCATGTGCGGGGGAACCTTCACCTTTACCTTTTACCTCTGATTTAGGCAAAGAATGAACACAGACTTGGAAACCCAAACGTATCCTGGTGCCTTTTCTTTAGTAATACTTTGAAGATCAATTTTCCCAAATTGAGCTTAATTCATATGATGGCAAGATTTTATACTGCACATTGTTTGGATAATAATCTTTTGACTGAATTACTGGTATCTGGAATTTTGTCTGCTTTTTAATAGATGGAATATTATGTTTGGAGGAGAGAAAGGAACATTTTCATAGCTAATTAGATGAGGTAGGACCGAAATCTGAATGTGCTTATTTTACCTGTGCCAAGGGAAGTAAAAATCTTTTACAACCTACATCCTGCATTCTATATAGTTGGCTTTTGCTCTTTCCTATCTTCCAAATACAGTTGGTACCTTGGTGCTCAACTGCTTTGAACTTCTTTGAACTTGGTACTCAACACATTTTGACATGAACATTTTGTCCCGGTACTCATTGTTTGTTTGATACTCGACGCACAAGCCAGAACTTATCGGTGTGGGCTGCCTTGTGACTCACTACTACATTATTCCTTATGGGAAAAATGTGCTTGGTACTCATCGTTTCTCGTACTTATTGTGTCTCCTGGAACCAATTAAGGATGAGTACCGAAGTACCATTGTATTTCCTTAAAAAAAATATATGTCTAAAGCTATTGATTTATTAAGAAAATTTATATGGCCACCCAACTCACTCACAGTAACTCCAAATGGTTTACAAAGTACAAAAACCAATAATCCTTCAAACACCCCCACCACCCCCACCACCACCAGAGCAACAATCAGACCAACCACTTGATTGTATCACCCTGGACTCCCGAGGCCTGCTGGCAAAACCATGTCTTTGGGGCCCTTTGAGAGAGTGTCAAGTTGACGGCTAGTTTTCCCTCCGTGAGGATGATGTTCCACAGGGAGGGAGCCACCACAGAGAAGGCCCTTCTCCTTCTTGGTTCCACTAGATTAGGGGTCAGCCACCTTAAACACTCAAAGAGCCACTTGGACCTGTTTCCCAGAGGGGAAAAAACCACTGGGAGCCGCAAAATTAGTGGGCTAATGCCTCCTTAAGTAACACCAGCTGCCTGCAATTAGTGCAGGTTCGAGTCCCACCAGGCTCAAGGTTGACTCAGCCTTCCATCCTTCCGAGGTAGGTAAAATGAGGACCCAGATTGTTGGGGGCAATAAGCTGACTTTGTAATAATGCCGCTTGGGGGGGGGCAAAAGCCCTAATAAGCAGGCATATACATAGAATGAAGGCTATTGCTAAGCACATTGATTTGTGCTTTAAATTGTAAGCCGCCCTGAGGCTTCAGAGAAGGGCGGGATATAAATGGGATTTTTAAAAAATGCGCGTCTGCACGCATGTGCATGCAAGGGGGGGGAAACTTGATTGAAGAGTTTAATTAAAAAGAAATAGAGGCTGCTGTGCATGAGTTTTTTCTCTCTCTCTCCCTCTCTTTCCCTCCCTCTCTCTCTCTCTCTCTCTCCCCTCCCCTTCTCTCCGATCTTCTGCTCACCATGGCAAGCTGGCTTCACGCTGTTCTCGGACAAGCTGACGCACATTCTTATTGGGCTGGCTGTCCTGAGCTGCTGCTTTCTGCTGCTTCCTGCTTCCTGTGGAGATGCAGCAAAGGCAGGAGCCCCACCCAATAACCTTGCCAGCTTCTCGGAGAACAGCGTGAGTTACACACAAACAAAGAGAGAGAGAGAGTCCCCCCTCACTTTTCTTTCCCCCCCAAACTGAGAGCCGCAGGAGAAGGCTGAAAGAGTTGCATGCGGCTCCAGAGCCGCAGTTTGCCGACCCGTGCACTAGATGGATCTCCTTAAGACATGGGTGTCAAACTCAATTTCATTGAGGGCCGCATCAGCATCGCGGTTGTCCACAGGGGGCCGGGTGGGTATGGCCAGGGTGGGCGTGGCCTACTGGGTGGGCGTGGCTATAGTGCGTATGGCCTACTGGGTGGGCGTGGCCAGCTCTACATCGTTCGCATCAAGGGTGCCTATGGGGGCCTGGGCAGGAGTGGGACAGATCTGGGGGTCTCTGGCAGAAGGAGGGTCTCTGGGCCAGGGCCAAGGCAGTGGGGGCTGTTCCCTCACTGTTTCCAGGATGGCTTCGCGGGCCGCATGAAACCACTTTGCGGGCCGGATCTGGCCCCCGGGCCTTGTGTTTGACATGTCTGCCTTAAGAGAAGGGATCCATAACATTCCCTTCCTACCTACTCTGGTGGGTCTGATAGATATGATTCGGAAAAGACAGTCCTTCATATAACTTTGTCCCCAGCCATATAAGGCTTCGAAGATGGCAACCAACACCTTGAATTAGACCGATAAAAGATTTAAGTGGCTACTTTTTCCAACCATCCATAATTAACTTTATTTTTTTAATAAAGTTTTATTAATGATTTTTTAACAGAATTCAATAGTACTCATTCAACAAAATGTGTTGTCTGAGTATCTTACTCACTAATACAAATTAAATTCCTAGTCCCTAAATCTTTTCTCTAACCATTGATAAAAATAGGACCAAAGTTTGAAAATGTTCTGGTTTTTTTCTTTTTCTTTCAACCTTAAAGTAAGTCTGTCCATTTTCTGCACAGTCTACTATTTTTGTTTAATTATTTCTTCTTCTGGTGGTGTTTCTTCGTTCTTCCAGTATTGTGCAAGTATAATAATTCTTGCCGCTGTTATCACATGTAAAATCAAATATGTAATTAACTTTAGTCAACTTTAAACATGGATTAAGATCAGAATTAGATTTTGCCCTGAATTTCCACAGAAAACGTAAGAGAGTAACTACTTGCTGCCTGCTCACAATATCTTTCAGTTGTGTAGCTTAGAATTATATTTTAAGGCTGTGAATATTCATCCTGCCGGCATCAGATTTGGCAGATATTATACTGCAAGAAAACCTAAACTCTTTATTTATGTGTGTGATGATTAATGGCATCTTTGATTTGTGGATGAAAATGAACTAATTGGAAGAACCTGAAATAATTAGAACTTGAGCAATAAAAACATATTGATGGCAACAATGCATCCTAATTATAAAAACTGATGTTTATCCCAGCATCTATTTTTTTTCCAAAAAAATATGCTTGATGACTCAGACATAATTCAATTTATTTGGTGGAAGTTTTAAATCCCCGTTAGGTAATTAGTTCTTGATTTATTAGTTCAGATTTGGTTGGTGGGATTTAACTAGATCTCTGTCAATGAATTCTTGGGGTTCTCTGAATTTGATTGCAGATATTTCATTACCAGGCTAAATAACATCATTAATACATGGTGTAGTCGGGGTGCCCCAGGGCTCTGTCCAGTGCTCTTAAACATCTTCATCAATAATCTGGATGAGGGGATAGATGGGGAACTCATCAAACTTGCAGATGACATCAAGCTGACAGGAATAGCCAACACTCCAGAAGATAGGCTTAAGATATTTAATTTAATTTAATTTAATAATTTGATTTCTATACCGCCCTTCTCCCGAAGGACTCAGGGCGGTGAACAGGGCAATACACAATAAAAATCGAATACAAAAATTAAAAAGCCATTAAACATCATGCCCATAAAATCAATACATATTAAAATTAAAACTAGTTTTAAAACCCAACCCCATCCCGTCAGACCAGGCCAGCTTGTTCAAAAAAGAATGTTTTGAGATCGCGCCGGAAGGAGCGAAGGTCGGGGGCCATCCGGAGCTCAACCGGTAAGCGGTTCCAAAGGTCTGGCGCGCCCACAGAGAACGCTCTCCCCCTGGGGGTCACCAATCGGCATTCTTTGATCGGCGGCACCCTGAGGAGGCCCTCTCTGTGGGAGCGCACTGGACGGAGGGAAGTTGACGCCGGCCGCAGGTGTTGCCGTAGGTAATCCGGACCCATGCCATGAATGGCTTTGTAAGTCATAACTAACACCTTGAACCTCACCCGGAGAGCAACCGGTAGCCAATGCAGCTCGCGGAGCAAAGGTGTAACATGGGAGTATCGGGAAACTCCCAAGACAACTCGCGTGGCTGCATTCTGCACAAGTTGGAGTCTCCGGGTGGACCTCAAGGGCAGCCCCATGTAGAGAGAATGGGAGGATCTTGACAGACTTGAACATTGGGTGCTATCTAACAAAATTAAATTCAGTGGTGGAAAAAAAGTAAGGTTCTACATTTAGGCAAGAAAAACCAAATGCACAGGTATAGTATAGGTGGTACCTGGCTTAATAGTAGCAACTGTGAGAGGGATCTCAGAGTCCTAGTGGACAATTCCTTAAATATGAGCCAGCTGCCAAAAAAAAAAAGCCAACACAGTGCTAGGCTGCTTTAACAGAGGGATAGAGTCAAGATCACGTGAAGTGTTAATACTACTTTACAAGGCCTTGGTAAGGCCACACTTGGAATTCTGCATCCAGTTTTGGTCACCACGATGTAAAAAAAACATGCAGAGACTCTAGAAAGAGCGCAGAGAAGAGCAACAAAGATGATCAGGGGACTGGAGGCTAAAACATATAAAGAACAGTTGCTAGGATTGGGTATGTCTAGTTTAATGTAGAGAAGGACCAGGGGTTGGACTGTTACTTGAGTCAGCCCTAATCCTAACCTGAAGCCACTCCATCTTGCTCAGCTTCAATTACTTCCTTCTCATCCTCACTCTAAAAGATTCCCAAGGATTTATATAGCAGCGCTATTCCGGCAGCTGTTTTGTCTTAGGGTTGAAATAATCACCATCCTGATTACACCTAACCTGTCAGCAAATGTCCTGCACAAGTGATATTGAACAACCTCATAACATATAAAAGAGGCCTAAGGGTCGATTGTCTCCATCTGCTATCACTAACCACCTGTCAAGTTTTTATCTTTCTTTATGGGTGCGTTTGTGTCATGAATTTACCTATATTTGTATGAATATTCATCGTATGTGTACAGAAATACAAAAGAGTCAGGGATTTAAATTCCACGCACTTTCCCTCTTCGTATTCCCTTTTCTTCGGTTTTGTATTTCTACATTTATGTTGAAATAGCTTCTTTTGAGCTTGTGCCTTATTAAACCCTTGGCGTTTTAACTCCAGTTTTCTATTAACACTGGATGGAAAGGTGCTGTTATCCGACATTATGGAGATTACAGAAATGTACAATTAAGAATGATTCTCTTTTAAAAAAAAAAAATAGAGTTGACAGAGGGCATCCTGCCAGTGCTGAAGTGGGCTGACTTCTGGCATCTCTTTCTACAGAGTATTTTGAATATAAATTGTTCTCCGCTTCATTTCATGGGACAGGTTTAAGCAATAATTTCTCAAATAATATCAGATGGCACGCTTTTGTCCCAGTGATACATATTGCATCACATCATGATGCATACCTTGCTCAATAGTAGTAACTGTGAGAGGGATCTCGGAGTCCTGGTGGACAATCCCTTAAACAGGAGCCAGCCGTGTGCTGCAGCTGCCCAAAAAGCCAACACAGTGCTAGGCCGCATTAACAGAGGGATAGAATCAAGATCACGTGAAGTGTTAATACCACTTTACAATGCCTTGGTAAGGCCACACTTGGAATACTGCATCCAGTTTGGTCACCACGATGTAAAAAAGATGTTGAGACTCTAGAAAGAGCACAGAGAAGAGCAACAAAGATGATCGGGGGACTGCAGGCTAAAACATATAAGGGACGGCTGCTGGAATTGGGTATGTCCAGTTTAATGAAGAGAAGGATGAGGGCTGACATGACAGCAGTGTTCCAATATCTCAGGGGTTTCCACAAAGAAGAGGGAGTCAAGCCAAAGTGCCTGAAGGCAAGACAAGAAGCAACAGATGGAAAGTAACCAAGGAGAGAAGCAACCTAGACTTCCTGACAGTTAGAACGATTAACCAGTGGAACAACCTGCCTCCAGAAGCTGTGAATGCTCCAACACTGGAGGTTTTCAAGACGAGATTGGGCAACCATTTGTCTGAAATAGTATAGGGTTTCCTGCCTGAGCAGGGGGTTGGACTAGAAGACCTTCAAGGTCCCTTCCAGCTTCTTTATTATTGTTATTATTGATCATTACACAGTTAGCCAGACTGGATTTGACAGGGACCTGAGATGATGGTGGTGATTATTGTTGTTGTTGTTATTGGAAGTCAAGCTGTTCTCCAAAGCACCTGAAGGCAGGACAAGAAGCAATGGATGTAAAGAGGGCAGAGAAGAGCAACAAAGATGATTAGGGGACTGGAGGCTAAAACATATGAAGAACGGTTGCTGGACTCGGGTATGTCTAGCTTAATGAAGAGAAGGACAAAGGGTGACATGATGGCAGTGTCCCAATATCTCAGGGGCTGCCCCAAAGAAGAGGGAGTCAAGCTATTCTCCAAAGCGCCTGAAGGCAGGACAAGAAGCAACGGATGGAGACTAACCAAAGAGAGAAGCAACCTAGAACTAAGGAGAAACTTCCTGACAGTTAGAACAATTAGCCAGTGGAACAACCTGCCTCCAGAAGCTGCGAATGCTCCAACACTGGAAGTTTTTAAGAAGAGGCTGGGCAGCCGTTTGTCCGAAATGGTATAGGGTTTCCTGCCTGAGCAGGGGGTTGGACTAGATGACCTCCAAGGTCCCTTCCAACTTTATTATTATTATTAAAAAAAACTTTTATTCATAAAACATGAAACTCAGTCAACTGAACACTCAAGTTGACTGGCACTAATGATTGACACGGGTTGCTGCCAGCATCCTAGGTATCAACCAGGTATCTCCTTAAAATGTAAGATGTTCGGAGTAGCGCAGTTTTTTTGTAGCTTTGCTGGAGTTGTTGTTGTTGTTATTTATTGTTGTTGTTGTATGATAGTAGTTTTTGTGGCAGCTGAGAACTTTGAAAAGATGTCTGAATGTAGCATGGGTTAGCAGTCGTGGATGGGAGTTGAACCCTTCATTGGTTTTAATCAGTTAGCAGGATCTTTTTTCGACAATTAAGTAGAAAGTTGGTCCTCTTCTAGTACATACGTGCTTGGGGAAAAAACAGCCTGTAATATCTTTTCTGTTTTATAATACACAAAGCTAGACTAATACAGAATTCTTCAGAGGTAGCCTTCCCATTGAAAGTCAGGCTGAACACAAATACTCTTTATGATATTTCAGATAGCTGATACTTGGGAAAGCCTTAAATGACCTGCATGCTAGAAAAAAAATATTTTTAAAAGTGCAGATCCTTGGCCTGTAGTATGGAGTTGGCACATCATCTCGTCCTTTCCTCTGGAAAATGCTGAGATAAGGAAGGGTTGGTTGTGAGTAAAGCTCTAAATGTGTCTAATTAATTCCAGTCCGTTGTGCTTAAATCATGGTTGGCTTCAACAAAGCAGCCAAAGCTTGGGGCTTCAGCATTCATATTTACACAGCTGGTGGAGATGGCTTTGCAAATAATATAATAGGTTAGAGTAATATATTATCTTTAGCATATACCAGAAATAAACTACTGTGGTGGGATCAGAAATGCCTTGGGATATGACGAAATATTACACAACTTTTCCTTCACGTTTTCCTGTATTCTTTTCTTTTGTTCTGAAAGTTTAAAATTGCCTTACAATATCATTTCGTAATTGAACTTAGCATTAGTTCGATGTGCAGTAAGCCTTGGTATATTTACATTTCGGAAGTAATGTTTTCGGGCATAGTACTATGAAGGTGAAGATTGAATGTTCTGTTTGAAGGGAATTTCCTTCATGTTATGCCAAGGAACCCTCTCATAAAACCTACTTTCCAAAGCAGCAGAAGGCAAGACAAGAAACAATGGATTGAAACTAATCAAGGAGAGAAGCAACCTGGAATTAAGGAGAAACTTCCTAACAGGACAATTAACCAGGGGAACAGCTTGCCTTCAGAGGCTGTGGGTGCTCCATCATTGGAGGCTTTCAAGGACAGCCACTTGTCTGGAATTGGTATAAGGTCTCCCGTTTGATGAGCCGGGGGTTAGACTAGAAGACCTTCAAGGTCCCTTCCAACTCTGTTATTCTGTTCTGTTCTGTTCAGTTTCTAAAATGGTCTTTCTCGAACACCTTCCTTGCATCCTTTAAGAGATTCTCAACTAAGACACGATGAAACCAGAGGACAGTTCCCTATGTCTTTACCTAGACCAGGGGTAAGCAACCTTGGCTCTTTTATGACTCGTGGACTTCAACTCCCAGAATTCCTGAGCCAGCCATGCTGAGGGAAAGGCAGGGGTTTCCAAGCTGAGCCAGGCTGGCTTAGGAATTCTGGGAGCTGAAGTCCACCTGTCACAAAAGAGCCAAGGTTGCCTACTCCTGGGCTAGGCCTAGGCCGCTTTATGACTCGTGGACTTCAACTCCCAGAATTCCTGAGCCAGCCATGCTGAGGGAAAGGGAGGGGTTTCCAAGCTGAGCCAGGCTGGCTTAGGAATTCTGGGAGCTGAAGTCCACCTGTCATAAAAGAGCCAAGGTTGCCTTCCCCTGACCTAGACTGCTTTCATTAGTAACATACCGGTAAGATGCTATCCAGTTACTCATGTCGATTTTTAGTGATTTTATGCTCTGTTGGTGTCAGCTTTGAGATGTACAGCCACCGTGTTCTTTGGTGGCCTCGTTTCCTTTTTACCACTAACTCTTTCAAACATAATTAACTTTCTCATGACTGTGAGAGGGACCTTGGAGTCCTGGTGGATGATCACTTAACTATGAGCGAGCCATATGCAGCAACAACCAAAAAAGCTAGTACAATCCTAGGTTGTATAAACAGAGGCATAGAATCAAGATCACGCGAAGTATTAGTACCACTTTATAAAGACCACACCTGGAATACTGCAGCCAATTTTGGTCACCATATCACAAAAAAGATGTTGAGAGTCTGGAAATAATTCAGAGAAGAGCAACTAAGATGATCAAAGGCCTGGAGTCCAAAACGTATGAAGAACGGCTGTGGGACTTGGGACTGGCTAGTCTAAAGAAAAGAAGAAATAGTGGAGACACGATAGCAGTATTCCGGTATCTGAGGGGCTGCCACAAGGCAGAGGGGGTCAAATTATTCTCCAAAGCACCAGAGGGAAGGACGAGAAACAATGGTTGGAAACTGACCACAGACAGAAGCAACCTGGAATTAAGGAGAAACTTCCTGACGGTGAGGACAATTAACCAGTGGAACAGAAGTTGCCTCCAGAAATCGTGGGCACTCCATCACTGGAGGTTTTTAAGAAGAGACAGGACAATCCTCTCTCGGAGATGGCATAGGACCTATGCCATAGGTCCTTCTGCTTGAGCAGGGGGCTGGACTAGAAGACCTTCAAGGTCCCTTCCAGTTCTGTTCTGTTCTATTCAAAACATGGCCAAAATAAGTGAGACTCAGTTTTGTGATTTTTCCTTCTAGTGACATGTCTGGTGTTGCCTGCAAAAGTACTTGCTTGTTAGTCACCTTTGCTGTCCAAGGAATATGCTGGAGCCTTCTCCAGCGTTCCAGCTCAAATAAGTTGATTTTCTTCCTGTCTTGCTTTTTTAAGGTTCATCTTTTACAACCAGAAGTACCGTGTTTCCTCGAAAATAAGACCGGGCGTTATATTAATTTTTGCTCCAAAAGACGCATTGGGGCTTATTTTTCAGTTGGGTCTTCTTTTCGGGGAAATACGGTACTAAATGCATCCGTCTGGCTGACGGTATTAACTGGCGCCTATTTTTTGGGGTGGGGCTCATATTACGAGCATCCTGAAAAATCATACTAGGGCTTAATTTTCCAGTTGGGTCTTATTTTCGGGAAGCTATGGGTAACACAATCGAGTGGACTAACCCACATTTGGTTGCCAGGCTGATATCCTTGTTTTTCCATATTCAAATTTTGCCTAGAGAGTTTTGTAATTATCAGCACGTTACAATATTCATACCATAGGGGCAGCGTGATCTTGAGTAAGCCAATGTAAATCCAAACATATAACAGGGCATGTTGCATCTCTGACTTTGCTGGGTTAATTAGAAGCCACCGCACAACACGAGAAAAGAAATACAAATTCAGGAGAACAATAACTCAAGTCTCTACTTAATGATCAGTCTTTAAAAAAAAACAAAAAACCCGGACAATTTATTTTGATTACAAGGTTTTCATGTTCTGTGCAAGTCACCCCAGAATTCATCTTTTGGTCTTAACTGCTGGATTGGAATGAACTCAGAAATATCAGAAAAGAAAGATCAGATTTCTAACTGCAAAGACTTCTTTGCAAACCGAGTTGATTTAATATTATTACTTTGGAGAGAAACTCACCACCAGTTTTGCAAATAATAATAATAATAATAATAATAATAATAATAATAATAATAATAATAATAATAATAATAATAAAGTTGGAAGGGACCTTGGAGGTCATCCAGTCCAACCCCCTGCTCAGGCAGGAAACCTTATACCATTTTGGACAAATGGCTATCCAGTCTCTTCTTAAAAACTTCCAGTGTTGGAGCATTCACCACTTCTGGAGGCAGGTTGTTCCACTGGTTAATTGTTCTGTCAGGAAGTTTCTCCTTAGTTCCAGGTTGCTTCTCTCCTTGACTAGTTTCCATCCGTTGCTTCTTGTCCTGCCTTCAGGCGCTTTGGAGAATAGCTTGACTCCCTCTTCTTTGGGGCAGCCCCTGAGATACTGGGACACTGCTATCATGCCACCCCCTCGTCCTTCTCTTCACTAAACTAGACAGACCCAATTCCAGCAACCGTTCCTTATATGTTTTAGCCTCCAGTCCCCCAATCATCTTTGTTGCTCTTCTCTGTACTCTTTCTAGAGTCTCAGCCTCTTTTTTACATCCTGGTGACCAAAACTGGATGCAGCATTCCAGGTGTGGCCTTACCAAGGCATTGTAAAGTGGTACTAACACTTCACCTGATCTTGATTCTATTCCTCTGTTAATGCAGCCTAGCACTAGACCACAACCTGCAACCTGTGGCTCCGGAGACACATGTGGCTCTTTCAGCCGTCTCTTGCGGCTCCCGGTCCTCTGCCACGTGCAGTCCAAAAAAAAAAAAAAAGTGGGACTAAAAAAGTTCAAACAATCAATTCAAATATGCAGGGTGGGTGCATATCTCGCCTTGGCTCCACTCTTCAGTCAAACCCTGTTCTGCACATGCGCGCATGTACGCACATGCGCACATATTTTTTTGCGGCTCCCAGTTTTTCCTTCCGTGAGGGAACCGGTTCCAAGTGGCTCCTTCACTGTTTCAGGTTGCTGACCCCTGCGCTAGACTCTCAGTCATCCAGGTCATGGTTGTCCCAAAGGTGCTTTTTCAGGAGGCAAGTCGGCTTTTTTTCTTCTTTTTTTTTTTTTGAAGACGTTTCGCTTCTCAGAAAACATGGCAGACTGCAGGAACCATTTCCGCTTCAGTTTGAGGTCCCCAACAGCCTGCACCTGTCTTCAACAAGGAAGGGACCCAGGGCAGAAAACGTCCAGCAGCCCATAAGGCTCCACACCCATTTGCACCACTCAGCTGACCCTGAGGACACAGATAAACCTCCAAGTGGCCTCAAAAACTCTCTAAAAGAAAGCAAATGACTGGCTCTCTGCAAGGAGTATAAATCCTCTCACTTCCCCACCCTCCAGTCAGAGCTCAAGAAGCTTCTTGGAGGAGAAGCAAAACGTCTTCAAAGCAAAACAAGGAAGCCCAGTTGCCTCCTGAAAAAAAAAAAAGCTCCTTTGGGACAGTTTTGCATGTATTCTCCTTTAGGTCCCTTGCCTGCCTGTCTTTCTCTCTGGACCACTTTTCCTTAAATAGTGCTGGCAAAGTTCAATTGGGAAATATCTGGTTGTTCCAAAGCAATTTTTTTTTCTTTCTATGTACCCAGCCTGTCAGATCAAATGCCTTCAGCACCCGCCCTTGGAAAGGCAATTTACAGTTTGGTATTTTATCCATTTTTGTTATCCACAGCCTGGTGATTGCTGTGATTCAAAGCAGCTTGCACTTTCCAGCATCTGCCTTAAAAGCCTACGAGGACAGAGTACATTCTTACACACTCCTATAAGCAGGGCTTTTTTTCTCATAGAACGCTCAGAATGCCGTTCCGGCACCTTTTTTTGGATGGAACCTTGTAGCGTAGGCAAGGTGGGTTGTATGACATGTGTGAGTTCCGGCACCTTTTTCTTTTACAAAAAAAGCACTGTATCTATCTATCTATCTATCTATCTATCTATCTATCTATCTATCTATCTATCTATCTATCTATCTATCTATCTATCTATCTTTCTTCATCATCATCTCTCTTTATCTATCTATCTATCATCTATCTATCTATCATCTATCTATCTATCTATCTATCTATCTATCTATCTATCTATCTAATATCTCTTTTTTCTCATAGAACGCTCAGAATGGCGTTCCGGCACCTTTTCTTGGATGGAACCTTGTAGCGTAGGCAAGGTGGGTTGTATGACATGTGTGTCAGAATCCATTTATATCACATTTCATAATTGTATAGGTAGAACAACGTGCTATTACTGGGGATTCTGCCATCTCTCCGAGGGGGGGGGAGAGGATGGTTACTAAAGCGATTTTCAAACAACAGGGGATGTTTTAACGGGGGAAGGGAGGGGGACAGACAGATCTGGTTTGTGTCTTCATTTACAACTGAAAAGGGAAGCAATAACCATAAAACCAAGGAGAGTTCCCTTTCCCATGGAAGGACCTGACACCTAGCAACTGACGACAGCCTGACCAAATGGATGAGGGGAGGGACTGGAATGGGAATGGTTTATATAGGATTGAAATGTAACTTTTCTCAGATTCCGTCTTGTATTCCCACAATCGATTCCTTCCTAGTAAACATTTTCCTTTTGGACTAAACTTGCATCCAAGAGTTCTTATTTCCTAAGATGTGGATTGAGGTGGGTCCTGACAATGTGGGAGTTCCGGCACCTTTTTCTTTTACAAAAAAAGCACTGTATCTATCTATCTATCTATCTATCTATCTATCTATCTATCTATCTATCTATCTATCTTTATATCTATCTTCATCATCATATCTCTATATCTATCTATCTATCTATCTATCTATCTATCTATCTAATCTCTCTCTCTCTCTCCCTATGTATCTATTGGCATCCTATCACCCATCTATCTATCTATCTATCTATCTATCTATCTATCTATCTATCTATCTATCTATCATCTATCTATCTATCTATCTATCTATCTATCTATCTATCTATCTAATATCTCTTTTTTCTCATAGAACGCTCAGAATGGCGTTCTGGCACCTTTTTTGGATGGAACCTTGTAGCGTAGGCAAGGTGGGTTGCATGACATGTGTGATTTCCGGTACCTTTTTCTTTTACAAAAAAAGCACTGCCTATAAGTCATATAACTGAAGTATTACTCATAAGCGCACATGTATAATCTATAGGCCAAGACTATGTAAATTGGAGTTTAACGTCTGGAGAGCCCCAAAGCTCATATACTGACTAGATTCTATTGACCGAAAAGTACAAGAAGGGAATATATTATACATAGTCATTGTTATAGTTCATAACATATATCATTAATGTGCAGGTGGTAAAAAAAAAAAACACTCCTCGACCAACGTTTCTCCTTTGGCTACAAAATCACAGGAAACACTCGATATTCCATGCTTTTTCAGAAATATAAGGCATAAGAATCACTTGCTGAGACGGGCAGCTATTGAAATCAAACAGAGCAACGCCAGATAATGGCCTGTGATCCCACTAACAATAGGCCAGAGTTACTTCCAAAGAGGCGGGGTGGGGGGAGAAAGAAAATTCTCAAGAAATTCCCAACTTTTCGGTCAAATACTTCAAAAGCGCTTCCAGTTTGGTTCATCATAATGCAGGCCAAACAATAAATTCATGGTGTTATTAAAAAAAAATCCATCACGTTTGTAAAATAATGCTTACAGTGGCAATAAAAATGCGGAGGATCACGGAGAATCAGAAGCTCCTTGAACACAGCCTGGTAACGCAACCTACGGCCACAATTGAACCCAAACTTTTTGTTGCTAAGTGAGTTCTGCGGCACAGTTGTTAAGTGGAAACACTGCCGTCATTAAGTCAGTCACAAGGTTGCTAAACGAATCCAGCTTCCCCTTTGACTTTGTCAGAAAGTTGCAAAAGTGGATCACCACACACACACACAGACAGACAGACACACACACAAACACACACACACACCGGGACGCTGCAACCGGTCACAAATGCATTGCCAGTTGCAACTGTTCAAATTTTGATCGTGCGACCGTGCGGATGTTGGGACGGTCATAAGTGTGAAAAAATGGTCACAAGTCACATTTTTCAGTACTGGTGTGACTTTGAATGGTCACTAAGCAAACCGCCGTAAGCCGAAGATTTACCTCCATGCGTCCCCAAAAGAACATCGGTTGGCCTTTGGTGAAGAACAGATTCAAGCAGTTAGAAGAGACAACGAAACTTTGGGCAATTCGAGTGAGCAAAATAATAATAATAATAATAATCAAAGTTAAATGTTGCTTTAAAATATGATTTTAATATCAATTGTGCAGAGAATGCCTATGTGAGGGTTGTGTAATGAGATCAATAGTTGGATTGTCCAACTGCGGGAGCTGGAAAGCCACAGCATGATGCTGGCATAGATCCCCAGTGCTGTAACTCTGCACAACCTTAACCCATTCTCATCAACCCAATGGTCCCAGGACCACAAACGTTGACTGTGCGCTGGGAAATTACAAGCACAACCTTGTTTTATTGCCTCTTCTTTCAGATCTGCTATTATTAAGCTGCCCTATTTGTGGTGGTAGTGGTGGAGAAAAATCTTAACAAACAAAATGGAGTCTTTCACCCTTGTCCTTCCTGTCTTTTAGATGAGTTCGGGGTCAAATCCGGTTTCTCTCTTTGCCTAATCCAGGTGTAGGCAACCATGGCTCTTTTATGACTGGTGGACTTCAACTCCCAGAATTCCTGAGCCAGCATGGCTCAGCTTGGAAACCTCTCCCTTTCCCCTCAGCGTGGCTGGCTCAGGAATTCTGGGAGTTGAAGTCCACCAGTCATAAAAGAGCCAAGTTTGCCTACCCTGACAGATCCATCTTGCCCCCCAGATGGAGAGCTCTACATTCCCATCTAAGCCGAAGAATAGAAAGCCACTTCATCAACTCATGATTTACTCGTGTTTCCCAACCTTGACCACTTGAAGATGTGCGGACTTCAACTCCCAGAATTCCCCAGCTGTGCTGGCTGGGGAATTCTGGGAATTGAAGTCCACACATCTTCAAATGGCCAAGGTTGGGAAACACTGGTTTAGTCCTAACAAAGAATGCTAATAAAGTGAGGAAGCTTGGTGGAGAAGTGGGCTAATGCCTCCTTAAGTAACACCAGCTGCCTGCAATTAGTGCAGGTTTGCGTCCCACCAGGCTCAAGGTTGACTCAGCCTTCCATCCTTCCGAGGTAGGTAAAAGGAGGACCCAGATTGTTGGGGGCAATAAGCTGACTTTGTAATAATGCCGCTTTGGGGTGTGTGTGAAAGCCCTAATAAGCAGGCATATACATAGAATGAAGGCTACTGCTAAGCTTGTAAGCCGCCCTGAGTCTTCGGAGAAGGGCGGGATATAAATGTAATAAAAAAAATCACCCTCAATTAGCTTGATCATCTCTATTTTCCATTTCCTTAAGATGGGGTACCTTGGTTTTTGTTCCTGGGATGCCCAGAATTGTGAAAAAAATAGTCCCAGTACAAAGTCGAGGGCCCAGTCTAGCTTTTCCTAAATTTCCCAGCAAATCAATTCTGTAGGATTTCCTCCCTTGTAGCCCTCAACTTCTATAAAACTGGGGGCCATTGTTCTGAGGCCATTTTCCTTCTTACAACAGGCACCCAATGATCATTGTTATAAAATTTGCTTCTCCTGATTGTTGAGCCCCAGGCGTCGGAATATTCCACAGTGCTTCAGATGGGGGTATAAATTATTAAAGAAACAAATATGAAAAGGACCCCCTCTGGAAATTTGGAGAGGGAAAGAACACATACAGCTTCAATATTTAATATCTAAATATTAATTCAGAGCATGTAGTAAGTCTTGTTTGTTTGCTGTTGTGATTTCTAAACTCAGGGTCTTAACATTTATCCAGCTGGTCATATTTATTTAAACTCACCATGGTTTAGTCAGATGTCTGACTCCAGTCTAGACCTAGATGTGATTCATTCATTCATTCATTCATTCATTCATTCATTCATTCATTCATTCATTCATTTTCTATAGCCGCTCAACTCAACAAAGTGACTCTGGGTGGTTTCAAATTCTAAAAAAGATAAAACAAGCAAAACAATTAAAAAAACCGTTAAAACAATCAAAACATCTACAAAATAATTAAAGCACGAACAGCAGCTGTGATTATTAATTAACAAATAGTAAAGGCAAGGAACAGAGCCCTTAACATATTCCAAGCTCCGTACCTGAGTAAATAGCCAGATTTTGAAAACTTGGCGAAAAGCCAACGGGATTAGGGCCATTCTGATCTCTGAGGGCATGGGGTTCCCCAGAGCAGGGGGCCACAGCAGAAAAGGCCCATCTAGTCCACCCATCTAGTCCACCATCCTAGTCTAGTGACAGGATCGGCACCATGCCCAATCTGCTCAATTGAATTGAATGGGTAATAACGCTTGGAAAAAGGCCATTCCCTCAGATAATAAATATAAAATGGACTGGACTGGACTGGACTAGACTAGACTAGACTAGACAGAAGGGACCTTGGAGGTCATCTAATCCAACCCCCTGCTCAGGCAGAAAACCTTACACCATTTCAGATAAATGATGGTTCAGTCTCTTCTTAAAAACTTCCAGTGTTGGAGCATTCACCGCTTCCAGAGGCAGTTTGTTTCACTGGTTAGTTGTTCTAACTGTCAGGAAGTTTCTCCTTATTTCTAGGTTGCTTCTCTTCTTGATTAGTTTCCATCCGTTGCTTCTTGTCCTGCCTTGAGGTGCTTTGGCAAATAGCTTGACTCCCTCTTCTTTGGGGCAGCCCCTGATGTGACTGAATCTAAATACGATACTCATTGCATTGGAAATAAGATAGGAAAGATGAATGGGATCTTCGTGAATTACCAGCAATTAAAGGGCAGCGTTCCTTTTACTTGCCTGAAGCTTTGGAAAAAAAACCCGGCTATATGTTCTGAACCAGCCCTCTTCTCGCACCCCTAATCAAAAGAAGAGTCTGGAAAGCGTCCAAGACCAAAAGGCTTCTGCCAAGTTTTAATTACACTGTTACAAGAATACAAGAGCTTGACTTCTCAAACGGAAAAGTTGCTTTCAGCAACCAGCCCCTCCCCAAACACTTCTTTTATAGAGAGCTCAGGGCGTGGTCTCCCTGTGCCTCCTCCCGAGGAGTCCCATAGCCTTTCTTTGTTTGTCCCTGCTCGTCTGCCTCCTGCGTCGGGCGTCCTTGAACAGGGCCAGCTGTGGGTCATCATC
>NC_139516.1:207761219-207783719 GCF_947247035.1 Vipera ursinii | reverse complement strand
GGAAAAACACTGGTGCAAACAATCTGGGAAGGGGCTCCGGTGGCCCAGGAACAATGCCCAGGCTCCTTTGATTAACAAATTTCAGCAGAGGTTTGGATGGTTGGAACGACAACATCAGCAGCCGAAAAGAATTTTATCCAGCCTCGTGCTTAGTGAAGCTGAAACGAGAAGCCGAAATCAGCCGCTTCAGATTTCTTTTCTCTTTTTTTTTCCTGAAGGGAAAAGGAATTTATTTGCCTGGTTTAAACAGCCCAGGCCAAAAGATTGCGCTTTCATCATTACCGAATTGGCTTCCAACGGAGCAGCATTTTCCCAAGACTGTTCCATGGAATTTGAAAGGAGGCAGGAACTTCATCCTCCAGTGTATTTTCCTGTTGACAGGTAGTCCTCGGCTTACACGTTTTCGTTTAGCGGCCATGGAAAGTTACAACGGCACTGAAAAAAGTGACGTGTGACCGTTGTTCACACTTGCGCCCCTTTGCCGCATCCCCACAGTCACACAATCAAAATTCAGAGAAACCTGGCAACTGGCTTGTGTTTACAACGTTCGCAGTGTTCCAGGGGCTCACGTGATCCCCTTAACAACAGTGTTACTCACTTCTTAACTGAAACAGGGGTGACATGATAGCAGTATTTCAGTATTTGGGGGGCTGCCACAAAAAAGGAGGGGTGTGTGTGTGTGTGTCAACCTCTTCTCCAAAGCCTCACTGAACAACAGAAATGTTGGGCTCAATTGTAGTCATAAGTCGAGGACTCATTGGCTCGCCATGATGTCCCGTGGCCTCCACCATGGGCGCTCTGACTTCTCGCGCAAGGGAGAAAACTCTTGTTTTGTTTGGTCTGACTCTTCCTTGATTGTACTCGTCACTCAGCAGGGCAGGCCCGTCTCCGCAGTGAGCTTAACGAAAAGCAACGCAACTTCTTAAATGCTTGCTCAGCTCCAGGAAGAGTTACTCACTAAAACCAATCCCAGATCATACGGCGCATTCGCCGTTGATCTACTGCATATAAACCAAGAGCTGCTCGACCCAGATCGAATCCCGTAACGGACAGCTAATGCAATCTGTGTCATGCCGCCGTCGGAGCCTGAATTGGCTGAGGAAGATGAACTGGAACTGGAGCCGACGGAGATCGAGGGGGGAGGCGTCATTGGCTTTGGAGGAATATGGGGAAGAGCAGGCCGAGGCAGGCCAGGGCCTTTCAGGATTGGGAGGGCTTGAAGGCAGGGAGGAACGGGACAGGATGAGACAACTCTGGTGTTGAGCAAGGGCCAGCCCCTCCTGAATCTCGAGCACGGAGAGTAGAGAGAAGGAGGGAACAACGCAGGCAGGTCCCGACTACTCGGGAGGAGAGCATCCTGCCTCACTCCACAAGGCACACCTTGGGATTGAGATTTAAGGAGACGCTGTGGGGAGGGGCATTTGTCGGGAACAAATGCTGAATTATCGGAGGTTTGTGTGCCGTTGCCGACGTTGGAAACAACTCCCTTGATCTCCTGTTCTGTGTTGTGATCTCTACTTGTAAACCCTGAAACTCTGACCGTTGGACTGGCTGACAACCTTGATTTGGCGCTCCAAACCTCCCATTGAATTTTGGCACCCCTTCTGAAACTACTCAGGCAAGCTTGCAGTTCCACAGACTCGTCAGATTTGGATGTAGGTTCCTTTCTTTGTTATCTACTTGGCCTTGAGTAAATTGCTGTTCCAATCTAAAAAAAAAATCCGAAAACTACGTGCAGCCAGAGGCTGCTGAAGGTGTGCGTGTGTCTCGTTACTTGTTCTGGGACTTGCCGGGAATGTGGGAGCATTTGGGGAACATTTGGAGCAATAAAGGGGCGGTTTGAAATGCCAGCTGACAGCGTGGCCTCTGTGCCATGCCCTGGGTCGTCACACTCTGCTTTTATGCGCCGTCTGTGTTAGCAAGCCAAATACACGACGCCCGGACTTTACTCCCTAGCAAATGAGAATGTTAAATGAGCTCCACTGAGTGCCGTGAACCATTTCTGCGTTAGCGAGGGAGCGAAACCGAAAACCATTTCTTGGTTCAGATGAGCGGCTCTCTAAGGGTACTTTGCCCGTAATTGGCTGCCTCCCTGAGCCTCTGCAAACAGGGCTGATCGTTTGACAGAACAAGCTGTCTTTACCGGTTTATTGGGGCCAGCTTATGTTTTGCGTTCAGGAAATAATTAGTCTCTGTAAGCATACAAACCCTAAATCAATCGTAGACTAATTGGCTGGGGGAGAGGTGAAATCAATTTCTCCAATCTGAAGTTTCTGTCTTATGACCTTTAAAGTTTTAATTGGATGTGATATCGGAGGCTTCCCACGGATACATAGAGATGAGGTGTGGCACACCGCCGCGTTAAAAGGGAAGGTGAGTAAATTTAGCCTTCATTGGACTGTCCCATTGCAGTTACAAAGTAAGGCTTGGAGACCAGTCAAATGTCTAAATTCTATATCTAATAGTGGTGCTGAGCCTTCTTAGAGGGAGGAAAAAACGAGCACGGTCAAGTTTAATGTTAATGAAAAAGATGAAAATGTTGAGACTTTGGAAAGAGTTCAGAGAAGAGCGACAAAAATGATTAGGGGGCCTAGAAGCTAAAACATACAAAGAATGATGGCAGGAATTGGGTATACCTAGCCTAGTGAAAAGAAGGACGAGAGGTGACATGACAGCTGTCTTCCAATATCTCAGGGGCTGCCCCAAAGAAGAGGGAGTCAAGCTATTCTCCAAAGCCCCTGAAGGCAGGACAAGAAGCAACGGATGGAAACCAATCAAAGAGAGAAGCAACCTGGAACTAAGGAGAAACTTCCTGACAGTGAGAACAATTAATCAGTGGAAAGACTTGCCTCCAGACGTTGTGGGTGCTCCATCACTGGGGGCTTTTAAGAAGAGACTGGACAGCCATTTGTCTGAAATAGTAGAGTCTCCTGTGAGAGCAAGGGTTTGGACTAGATGACCTCCAAGGTCCCTTCCAGATCTGTTATTATGTTATTCTATAATCCCAGATCCATTAATCAGTGGATTAGCTTTCTTTCAGAAGTTGTAGGTGCTTTTAAGAAGAGACTGGACAGTCATTTGTCTGAAATGGTATAGGGTCTCCTGCTAGCTCAGGGGTTGGACTAGAAGACCTCCAAGGTCCCTTTCAGCTCTATTCAGATTGATTGATTGATTGAGCTAATCAAGGAGAAAAGTAACCTGGAATTAAGGAGGAACTTCCTGACAATGAGAACAATTAACCAGTGAACGACTTGCCTCCAGAAATTGTGGATGCTCTCTCACTGGAGGTTTTTAAGAAGAAACTGGACAGCCATTTGCCTGGAATGGTATAGGGAGCTGATCCTGAATCTTTGGACTGAAAAGATTGGAGAAATTGAAGGCTTTTTCTGAGCACTAACCCAGCCATTCTAGGAGATGACCAGGCTGAGCCCGAGGGAGGGGTCAAACACGTCATAAGTCACGAGTCCCTGTGCGCCCACAAGAGATCTAAATCCACCCCACCTTGAATGACTGTCTTATCTCCCGTGCATTTCCCTTGACTGTTAGTTGGCCGGATTCTTGTAGAGATCTTAAGCTTGCAATCAGTCTTTAGTCCCAGATGAACTGTCTGAATTTTCTGATTTCCCCGGCGTTTGACATCCATCTTTTTTCACGTGTTCTGTCCGTAAGCCTGTTATCCTGGCAGCCTCCATATTTTCCTTGGCACTGAGCTCAGTGTGTGATTGCTAATTGCCTTGCCTTGATTTGCCCAGAGAACTGGAAAATTTAGTTTGCCAGATATGTCTCAGCAGAGAAGCCCGAGATGTGTTAAACACGTGCACAAATGAAAAGCTTCCTTTGCAGTCTTCATTCGTAAAGCTTGTCTATTCATCTGGCCCTCTGTTGTTTAGTTCTGGAAAAAATGTAAGACTGACATGAATAGGAAAGTTTTTTTTTTTGCCCCACTGCAATGAGATCTTTGGGGTGATTTTTCATGCACGGTGCAGGCGAGTGGGAGGGGGTTGTGACAGTGACAAAGTATTGGGTTTGACTAAAATGGTTTACACAGACCTAAAAATAACAGAGAGGAGAGGCTGAAGCAAGAATGTGATGAAAGGAATGGAAAGAGTTGACCTGGTTGATTTGAGGCTTGTTATTGCTAAATTAATCTACCAAAAATGATTGATTCTGATCTTTTCCCTGCTCTGTCAGTTGATGAGGTTCTGAAGGTGTTAGGTAAAGGTAAAGGTAAAAGTTCCCCCGCACATGCGTGCTAGTCGTTTCCGACTCTAGGGGTCGGTGCTCATCTCCGTTTCAAAGCCGAAGAGCCAACGCTTGTCCGAGGACGTCTCCGTGGTCATGTGGCCGGCATGACTAGACGCCAAAGGTGCACGGAACGCTGTTACCTTCCCACCGTAGTGGTCCCTATTTTTCCACTTGCATTTTTACGTGCTTTCGAACTCCTAGGTTGGCAGAAGCTGGGACGAGTAACAGCCGCTCACTCTGTTACGCGGCACTCGGGATTCGACCCGCCAAACTGCCAACCTTCTGATTGACAAGCTCAGCGTCCTAACCCACTGAGCCACCGCGTCCCTCTGAAGGTGTTAAGGATGCCTAAACTCTTTTGTGTCATTCAGGAAAAAACGGGGGGGGGGGGGGGGAAATACGGGTATTTTAAAATATTATTCCCGCTGGCAACACCTGTACCTATTTTTTACTGATGAATACTATTTTGAATTATCTGCAGTTGCTATCTAATCAAGATTAAAATGAACATCTGCCATTATTATCAATTGCATTTCTGTCTGGCTGTGTATGTGTTGTGATTTGTTGGTCAGTTTGTTTAGATTCCTGCAGATTCTTCACCTGTTAAACGATACCAATTAAACAATATCAAAAGAGAAAAAATACATTAGGATTGCCTGGGTGAACTCAAGATGTTTTCCGTTAAGAAGAATTAGTAAAAGATTGTGGTTTCACATTTAAAACCCTAACCTCAATGAAGTCTAACTTCATACTAGTAAAATTGTAAACTGAAAGTGTAAACTGGTTGTCAAATGCCAAAAGGTTGTCATTTTAGAGAAAACGCTACTTATGGATGTTTTACTATTACCAGGATTTCAAGTCTTAATAAAAATAATAATAATAATAATAATAATAATAATAATAATAATAATAATAATAAAACGTTCTTTTCTGAGTAACAGATTTTTACCTCAGCTGAATGAGTCTGTGACGATTTGCTGCAGCTGACTCGCCGCGGCCTACTTGCCACGGCCGACTCGCTCAGGACTACTTGCAGTGACCAACCCACCACGGGACAATTTAACACGAGATTAGTTCCTTTTCTTCTTCATCAGCGTGTTGCAAAAGCTGGTAGTCACAGGAATGATTTCCTTTGATGCCAGAGATAAAATAATTTTGATGGAAGCTTGGTCAACAAAAATAAAAGGAATTGTGTGACTCCCGTGGTGAGTTGGCCGCAGTGAGTTGTCCCATTCTGCAACTGAATGATCTGCTGGACTGATTAGGACATTGTACGGGTGGTCCTCAGTTTTCAACTCGGTTTGTTTAATGACTATTCAAAGTTACAACAGCGCTAGAAAAAATGGCTCAGGATCAGTTATCCGGCTTATGACCATTGCAGTCACGTGATCAAACGTTGGGTGCTGTGTCACTGGCTCTAGGATTGTCATTTGCGACCTTCTTAGAGAGCTTCTGATGAACAAAGTCAATGGGGGAAGCCCAACTTGCTTAATGACCGCCTGGTTTACTTAACAACCTGCGATTCACTTAACAACCATGGCAAAAAAGGTCCTAAAATGTAGCCCTTAACAACTGTCTTGCCTAGCAGCAGAAAATGGGGGCTCAATTGTGGTCGTATGTTGAAGACTGTCCTTGACTTACAATAACAATCGAGCCTAAAATTTCAGTTGCAAAGTGAAACATTTGTCAAGTGAATTCTGCTCCATTTTATGACCTCTCTTGCTGCCCTTAAGTGATTCACCGCAGCTGTTAGCAAGATGGCTGTTAAGTGAATCTGGCTTTCCCTTTCAATTTCCCTGTCCGAAGGTTGCAAAAGGGGGATCTCGTGACACACACACCCCGGGACACTGCGACCGTCATAAATAGGAGCCAATTGGCAAGCGTCTGAATTTTGGTCATGCGACCGTGGAGATGTTGCAACGGTCGTAAGTGTAAACAATGGTCCTAAGTCAGTTTTTTTCAGTGCCGTTGTAACATTGGTCACTAAATGAACTCTTGTAAGTTGGGGACGACCTGTACCGCGGTATTCATTTTCATTTGCAACCTGCTTCCTCCTGGTTTGCAAAAGACATTCAAGTTAGGATTTCGCCTTCTCGAAGCGAAAGGCATTCATCCCGTCTTTTGCTTTTTGCACTGCAGACGTGCTGGTGGAAGGGAAACCCTGCGACTCGGATATTGTGGCGGATTGCACCGTCGGGGACCCAGTGAAGTTGGAAGTGAAGCTGACCAACTGGAGCAAACGCAGCGTGGGGCCCTTCTCCCTCACTGTGATCCCCTACCAAGACTACCAAAACGGCGTCCAGAACTACGATCTCCAAGACGGCATCACGTTCGTTGGATCCAACACCTTTTACATCGATACGGTAAGTCCACGCTTGGTCGTGTTTGTTTTGTCTCCGAGTTAAAAAGTTAAAGACAGGAACGTTAGTGGCGTTCCGTGCTTTTTTATTCGACACCAGACATGTCAAACTCGCGTCGTCACGTGACGTCGCGTGACGTCACGGAGCTTTTTCCCCATTGCCGGCAATGGGGGTGGGCGCGGTTTCGTTGCGACGCATCCGGCCCGTGGGCTGGCAGTTTGACACCCCTGTTCAACACTTTCTTTTTTGAAAGTAATTTGGAATCCCTCACCTGTCGGTTGTTTAAAAAAAAAATTGGATTTGTTTGCTTGCTTACAATTTTTCAGTTTGTGCTCCACTTTGTATAACGCCAGAATGTTTTACACCGCCGATAAAAGCACAAAGTATGAAATGAAACAAAATCAGTACCCCGTGTAGAAGATAATAGGGTCAATGTTCTTTGACGTAGGTAAAATGGCTTCCAGTTATTCTTCTACCAATTTGGTAAATTAATTGGGCCCCCTCCTTGACAAGCATGAGGAACTATATTGTTGTCCTTTGGAGAATGGAGGCTACAATGCACACAGCCCAGGGGTCCCTTTAAAATGGTGTGAAATTTGCAACAACGGGGGTCCTAGGCGCCCTCCGAAGTTGGTTATTTTCTTGCAGACGTTTCATTACCAAACTAGGCGACATCATCAGTGCGCTGTGGGGTCGTTGATGCTCTCTGAGTTGGATAACGAAATGTCTGCAAGATTACACCGAGGACCCCACAGCTACAAATATTCTTTTCTATCCGTTTGCAACAAAGAGGCTAATATTTTGACCACCACTGACCAGCAGTAATTCACCAGAGACCTATCTTTGGAGTCTCTTCCAGCCACAGTCTGGAGAAAATCAGGACCTAACCCAGGAACATGGAACCCCCTTTTTAATGCAAGGATGTGGCTCATATATTTTGCACTGTCTGAATCTGCTCAAATTCTCCCATCCTTTTTCTTTCAGGTTCAGCCGACAGAAAATTCTGTCTGTGTCGGTGCTCTTCTCTTTCTCTGCACGGGTGACTTTTACTTGAACATCAAGTTCCATGAAGACAACTCAGACAAGGAGTTTCCCCCTTCGTGGCTGTGCCTGCCCAGCGTTCACATCCGAGCCGTGCACTCTGTGATCCAGACCAAGTTGTAAATGTCAAGTGTGTAATCGAATGTAGCGTTAACCCACTTGCTTAGCAAGGCTGTCCCTGGGTTCTACCTCTCTCCCTTGCTTTCTACTCCAGGTTTTCTACATGCCTTAAAGAGGCATGTTTAAGTTACTATCTGCAAGTAGCTAACTGTACGGGGACAATCGCTTTTGCTCCTTTAAGAAGAGGCAATGTTATATGATGAGGAACTCAACGTTCTTCATTCACGAGGGTTTTCGGGACGATCTCTTTTTTTTAGAAATATGTTCCAGTTTTTAAGAGATAACACTGAACTGTATCCCCTGATGTCTGGGGAAAAAAAAATAATCCTCAAATTAATTGCATCAATGCTTGTCTACTTGGGTGACGTCTACAAAGTTATAACATAAGTCATGACCTGCACCTCTAAATTCTCCTCCTCCTCTGTTCGCTTGAACTTTCTGTATTCTTTCAAACTTTTAAAAATCTCCTAAATTCTTTAAACTGTACAGGAGATGCACATCTTCTTCTTCTTTTTTTTTTTTTTTTTTGGTCCTTCGCTGGCCAAGTTGGTTCAATTCTTAGGATTGGATTTAAGTACAGCTTTCAAAATCTCTTTAACTTTTTTTTCTTTTTGAAAAGTAGTCCAGATTTAAGACAGTTGTGGCAAAATATAATTGGGTAGGTCCAGCGAGATGTCAAATCTCCATTTTTGGCTTGGCCACTTTTGAACCTCTTGAGTGTGCAGCCTTGGAACACGTACTACTCAAGAGACCGTTTTTTTGACTTTTCAGCTGTGTTTCAGAAGCATTTGGCACAGATAAGGCTTTGTTAGTTGAATGAAATGAAACTCAGTATAATTTTTTTTAAAAAACAACAACAATGAGTATATGACAAGAGAAGCTGACTCAACGGTCTGGACTACGTGCTGCTTCCTAGGAGGAAGACCAGACAGACCTTAAAATTTGTGTATTCCTTCTCCTTTTATCTGCTTCTTCACTAGACAGCCAAGCAAATCCACTGAACTAGTTTTGATTTAGGCAAAGACTTTTGCCTGCCGGGAGTGCACAGATGGAAATGGAAGGAGTGGCTTGCCAAGGAAACGAATTTCAAATAATTCCAGCCCACTCCAGCTCCTTTAGCTGCTATCAATTAACTTGGCTATGAATTGTCATTTGCAAAATCTTTCATGGGTTCCTGGTTTTCCCCACGGAGCCGTAGAGGAGTGATTATAATGCATTTTGAGGACAGTTCACACCAACCAAGAACACAAATTGTTCTTCATTTCTTTCAAAAACTGTTTCTATCAAAGGCAAACCACAAAAGGCATCCGTTCCGAATCTTTCATTCTTCCCTGTTTCTTTGGCTGAAGACATCATTTTTATTTTATTTTTTTTATTTTATTTTGTGCAAAAAAAAAAATCAACATCGTATTTCAACAGCACGGGCTAATGGGATTGTAAGCTAAATTTGCACCAGGCTTGGAAGGATGTTGATTTAGGCCTGAACTGTTTTTTGTCTTTTAATGTACTGATGTTAGTCAGTGGCAACAGAGGGAAAAGATCCAGATTAAAGGCTACCAGTCAATCTCACAAACGATGCTTACCTAAGGGATATCCTTCTCCCGGCCTTCTTTGCTTAGTGCAAATTTGCTTCATATCATCCAATATTAAATAGCTGTCTTGGGAATGCACAGAGCAGAAATCCTGATTCTGCATTTTCCTTGGCAAAGAGGATATTACATTATGCATCTTTCTTCCCCTATTTTCCTATTTTCACTTGGCTGGCACGCAGGCCTCTCTTTGCGGAGGATCGGGGTTCATAAAGGCCAAATCCATTGGAAAATGGCCCATTTAAAATCTTCCGGGAAATGGAGCATTTGCTTCAATCTATAATCTCTGTATTTCGGTTGGATTGTAGGTAGGCTTTATTTTTTAATAAGAGAAATCAACCTGCATTCCATTTCCACAAGGGGTGTGTGTGTGTGTTGGAAAATCTGCATGTCATGTTATCTCTTCTCTCACCCTATACTTCAGTTGTAGTGATTATCTGATAGCGGAGACATTAAACTCACTTTTATAAAATCACTGGGTTTTTCTTCTGCCCAGGTCTTTAAAAAAAACCGGGCTTACCCTTCAGCAGAGCATTACCAAAAGACTTAAAATCCTTGTAGTTAGTTTGTTCAACAAGTTACCTGCGGTGGCTACCTGTACTGTTTGCCTTGGATGGGCAGCCTGCGTTCTCACTAGTGCGAAACAATCAAGAAATCACGGCCAGGTCCAACCACCGATAGCACGATACCATTTCCAAATAAGCAAATATTTCCGCAATTGTCTTCCTTGCTCCTTCATTGGTGAGCTCTCATCTTCCACCTCGCTTCAGATGCCGCTTGTCAATAAGATCTTAAATAATAAATATCGCTCCACGCAGAGTGACCTTCAGGGCGGTGGTTCTGCTCTAGGAACATAGCCTCTCCGTCTCCTCTTGCTCCCTTGAATGATGACCTGGTTTGGCATTTTCCCACCGCACAAATCCGGAGAAGAGACGCAGGGTTGGTCCTAATAGTTTGAGCATCCTGGAAACAATGCATTTCTACTTAGAGGTAAATTTCCTCACATCGTCAAAATTATTTCACTGAGGTGCGTTTGTGGCACATTCACACGGAAGTAGCTTCCACAGAAAGTTGTAAGCCCACCTTCTCTTTTATTTCCTTACCTTTTATGCATTAAAGTCTTTAATATATTAGAATTCCACTGGAGTTTCCTTGCATGGGGTGGCCTCAAAAGATAGCATCTCGGAGTATGTATGTGTAAGTTATTCTCTTTAATGTCTCCTCTCCCAGAAAACAGGGTTGATTTCATTATCTCCTAATGTGGTATGTAATGGGTCAGCTTTTGCTTGTAAATCTGATGTGACACCATTAAATGAGTTAAGCCCTTCCTTGTTTTAAAATCTGTTACAAACTCAGGACAGAATTCGGCCTGTTCTGGGTGTGCTCGTGGCAAATTGAAACCATAAATTATTGGAACTTGTCAAATAAACAGCTTTCCAGGCCTTTTTTTTTAATCCAACTGCTGGACTGACTTTTATTTTTGTTGGGATTTTTATCATTTCCAATTACATGTTCCCTTAGCAGCAGATAACAGTCTGGAAAAAAGCAAGGAAGCCTTTCAGATTTTTTCCTCAATCCGGTAATATCGACTATTTGTTTTGTAAAAAATACAAGTTTTCTCGAAATAAAATGTGAGTCAAGGAATCCTCCCTAGAGGACACATCTACGGCTGTGCTCTGGCATCTTGAATTTAAAATTGGGTCAGAGGCACGATCAAGCACGGATCCATTGGGAGATTTTTCTGATTTTTTGTTATTTTTCTTAGGTCTTCTGAAATTAAGGAATGGGTATAACTATTGGCTGTCGCCAAGGATTCACCGTTGCCAATTGCACAGTCTCTGAGAGTCTAATTTTGTCTCTTGGACATCAGTCCTCCGAGCTTCTCTCTTTGTCGTAGAAATTCCTGAGACACTTGAAAAGTTAGTGCAACATATGATGGTCGAGATGCACAGTCCCAGAATGGAAAGTTCTAGGCTAGTGATTAGTTATTTCCTAGGCACTACTGTATTTCCCCAAAAATAAGACCCGGTCTTATTTATTTTATTTTATTTTCCTCCAAAAGAGGCACTGGGTCTTATTTTTTTGGGAGGGGGGGGTCTTTTCCACTCATCTCCGGCACCGACAGCCCCGCCCAGCTGTCCCACTTTTTCTGCGGTGCCCCCCAGCCTGCACTGTGCTGTCAGAGGCCTTTCCGGAAGTCCTCTGCAGCTGAGAACCGAGCTATGGATTAAATCCATAGCTCGGTTCTCGGCTGCAGAGGTCTTCCAGAAAGGCCTCTGACCGGAAAATACAGGCCGGGAGATGCCACAGAAGAAGAGGGCCAGCCAGGAGAGGCTGGCTGCAATGGTAAATGGGTCCGAGGCGCGTGAGGCAGCTCCACCCTCCCCACCCCAGCCCTAGCTTAATTTTTAGGTGTGCACCTTGCTCCAAAACTAGGGCTTATTGGGATGCAGTATTGGGATGCTGTCTTGGGAGCCCCTTAGGCTGCAAGGAGACCCAATCCGTCACTCCTAAAGGAAATCAACCCTGACTGTTCTTCAGAACGACACATACTGAAACTGAAGCTCAAATACTTCGGTCGCCAAATGAGAAGAGAGGAGCCTGAGGTCGGGAAAGAGGGAAGGCAAAAGGAGAAGCGGATGGCAGAAGATGAGATGGTTAGGTGGTGTCATCAATGCAATGAACGTGACTTTAGGCAAATTCCGGGAGACAGTGGAGGTTGGAAGCGTGTGGGGGGGCTGTCGTATGGTCCACGAGGTTCTGAAGATCTGGACACAACTTAGCGACTGAACAACAACGAGCACTATTCCAGGTCCTGAAGGTAGCCTTGATTTGCATGTGTTGGGCTCTTCTAGTCGAGTCCTGTCCAACTCCCTCAAAATGCCCCTCCCTGCCAGAAACTCAGCGTTGAGATATGTGGGAGGGGCCTTCTTTTGGGGGGTTCCCAGCCTATGGATCCACCTCCTAAGATACTTTTTTTTCTTCCTGTGCTGACCCTTACCCACACTGCCTAGTTCAGGGGTAGGCAACCTTGGCTCTTTTATGACTGGTGGACTTCAACTCCCAGAATTCCTGAGCCAGTGTGTCTCAGCTTGGAAACCTCTCCCTTTCCCCTCAGCGTGGCTGGCTCAGGAATTCTGGGAGTTGAAGTCCAGGAGTCATAAAAGAGCCAAGGTTGCCTACCCCTGGCCTAGTTCTTAGGACAATGTTATAAAAGCACCTCTTGCCAAGCACCCAGAGTTTGATAATATGACTGAGGGGGATTGTAAGTGTGGGAAGTGCCCAGAAGTGATTTTTTTTTCAGTGCCATTGTAAGAGCCTTGGTGGAGCAGTGGGCTAATGCCTCCTTAAGTAACACCAGCTGCCTGCAATTAGTGCAGGTTCGCATCCCACCAGGCTCAAGGTTGACTCAGCCTTCCATCCTTCCGAGGTAGGTAAAATGAGGACCCAGATTGTTGGGGGCAATTAAGCTGACTTTGTAATAATGCCGCTTGGGGTGTGTGTGAAAGCCCTAATAAGCAGGCATATACATAGAATGAAGGCTAGTGCTAAGCTTGTAAGCCGCCCTGAGTCTTCGGAGAAGGGCGGGATATAAATGGAATTAAAATAAAATAAATAAAAAATAAATAAAACTTCAAATGGTCCTGAAATGAAAGGTTGTAAGCCAAGGACTCCTGTATGAGTTTTTTCAAGTCCCAGAACTCCAGGAATTGAAGTCCACACAACCTTAAAGTCGCCAAGGTTAAGAAATGCTGCTTTAACCCAACTAGCCACAGATGGATTGGACTAACCCAGGGGTAGGCAACTTTGGCTCTTTTGTGGCTTGTGGACTTCAATACCCAGAATTCCTGAACCAGCCATGCTGACTCAGGAATTCTGGGAGTTGAAGTCCACAAGCCATAAAAGAGCCAAGGTTCCCTACCCCTGGCCTAAACCAAGAAACTCCACCAAATAGGATGGTGCAAAAACAGGAGTGGATTATAGCACTTAGTAATAGCACTTAGACTTATATACCCCTTCACAGTGCTTTACAGCCTTCTCTAAGCGGTTTCCAGAGTCAGCATCTTGCCCCCAACAGTCTGGGTCTTCATTTTATCGACCTCAGAAGGATGGAAGGTTGAGTCAATCTTGAGCCGGTCAGGATCGAACTGCTGAATGGCAGGCAGGCAGCAGAAGTAGCCTGCAGTACTGCATTCTAACCACTGCGCCACTGGTATTCGGTGAAATCAGGGTGATTCCCCATGCGCTCCTTCATGTTCCGTCCACCAAGCACAGCATCTGTCCTAGCCCAACCTGGGTTCCATTGTCAACCAAAGAAGTGTCGGTAGTCCTCAACAACCACAATTTGGCCCAACGTTTCTGTTGCTACAGTAGTGGCCAAAATTGTGGAAACCTTTTGGGAAAAGTGTACTGTACAGTAGAAATGCCACCTTTGGTTAAGTTTCCATCAATTTTTCTTCTAGTATCTTTATAACTGTAGCCTCGTTCACTTGATAATACTATTTTACGTCGCTTTCTGGGCGACCAGTCAACTTTTTGCACCATTACTTTAATTTTATTACGTTTTACAAGCTCACTCAATGAAAGAACACAAAAAAACCCAACAAACGTGATATAGTGATCACATAACACATTGACAAATGTCCTCTCAGCTTCAATACATGACATCAATAACTGAATCCTACTGTGATCTGATTGGCTCATTGCCAAAACAAGATGACACCTGATTGGCTCTCTAAACACTTGTGCTCATTGGCTACAATCCGATGAAGGAAAGCTACCTGATATCAACCGAAGCAAGTTGTGCTTCCTTTTTTCTGCTTATTTGGCTATAACTTTTTCTTTCTTTTTTCTTTTTTTATTAAAGAGTTTTAAATTTTTTTTTACAATACATATCCCCAAAACCCACCCACCCCAAACCACCCCCCTTCCCCCCCACACTTCCCAGAGCTGAATACAGGGTTATAGATATAATAATCATATTCTAACTAAAATTATCCATTATAAAATTAACCAAATTCATAATGTGCTTTAACTCCCCTTTAACATAGATACATTCAAATTATTAAAAACATAATAATGACTTAAACAAAAATATAATCAATACTAATACTAAAATTAATAAAAATATCCATCTAAAATCTACTCATAAGCTAAGTGGAACTTTTTAGTCCCATATTTGTTCTGAATATAATCTATCCATCTTTTCCAAACTGAAATATATCTTTCTTGTGAATGATCCTTCAAATAAGCAGAAATCTTAAGACATTTCTGCAAGATTCGAAGCTTTAAACACCCATTCTTCTATAGTGGACAACTATCCTTCTTCCAATATTGTCCCACCAGTAACCGTGCTGCTGTTATCAAATTCAACATCAGATTGGTTTCTTTAGTATCACAATCTACAACAATACCCAATAAAAACAATTGTGGAGAAAACTTTATCTTTCTCTTAAAAATCTTTTGAATGTTCCACCAAATTTTAATCCAAAAAGCTTTTATATTTCTACAAGTCCACCACATATGAAAGTAGGTGGCATCTAAACTACCACATCTCCAGCATTTAGACTGTAGATTAGGATACATGTTAGACAACTTTTTGGGATCCAAATGCCATCTATAAAACATTTTATAAAAATTTTCTCTTAAATTTTGAGCCTGAATAAATTTAACATTTCTAACCCAGATTGGCTATAACTTTTTCATAGAATACAGTACGGATAATTGAAGAAACTATGTGGCATTACATTCTTGATTAAATTATCTTTCCATTGATGTATAATTTTATGGTACTACTCCAAAAAAAAAAAGTGGTATTATTAGCCATCAAACCTCAAAAATACACTTTCCCCAAAAGGTGTCCACAATTTTGGCTGCTAGTTCTATGTGAGAAATTTGTTAAGGAGTTTTGCCCTGCTTTGCAACCTTTCTTGCCAGACTTTAACTAAGCGAATCCCTGCAGTTGTTAAGTTACGAACATGGTTGTTAAGTGAATCTGGCTTCCCCATCGCTTGTCAGAAGTCGCAAAAGGGGAATCGCGTGACATCGGGATAACGCAACCGCCGTAAGTATGATTCGGTTGATCACACGACTGTGGAGGTGCTGCAGTGGCCGTCCTTGTGGAAAAAAAACCGGTCGTAAGTCAGTTTTTCAATGACATTGCAACTTGGAACAGTCACTACGTCTTGTACGGTGAGGACAACCCGTACTGGACCCCTTTTCCTTAGCTAGACTTTGCTTGTCAGAAGGTCGCAAAAGGGGATCGCATGACACCGCAACCGTCGTAAATATGAGTCAGTTGTGAAGCATCTGAATTTTGAACACGTGACCCTGGGGATGCTGCAATGGTGGTAAATGTGAACAACGGTCAAAGGTCACTTTTTTCAGTGCGTCCTCAAATAAACATTTGCAAGTCACCTGTAGGATTCTCTACATCAGGGGTCTTCAAACCAGGCCCTTTTATGACTTGTGGATTTCCACTCCCAGAATTCCTCAGCCAGGCAAGCTGGCTGAGGAATTCTGGGAGTTGAAGTCCACAAGTCATGAAGGGGCCATAGTAGGATTAGGATTTATTAAATTTATATGCCGCCCTTCTCCCTAAGGACTCGGCGGCTCACAACAATAAAAATTAAGAGACATAAAATACAAAAATTAAAAAAAAGAATTAAACAATGAATATAAGAAATATGGGACAATTTAACACAATAAAAACCAAATTAGAAACCATGGTCAGTCTAGGCCCGCTTGTTGGAACAACCATGTCTTCAGGTCACGGCGGAAGGATCGAAGGTCAGGGGCTGTCCGCAGCTCCGGAGGCAGTTCATTCCAAAGGGTCGGCGTGCCCATAGAGAAGGCTTTCCCCCTGGGGGTCACCAGATGGCATTGCCTGGCCAACGGCACCCTGAGGTGGCCGACTCTGTGGGAGCGAACCAGGTGATGGGAGGTTGACATTGGCAGCAGGTGGTCTCGCAAGTACCCTGGGCCTAAGCCATGTAGGGCTTTAAAGGTAATTACCAGCACCTTGACTCGCACCCGGAGGGCAACCGGAAGCCAATGCAGCATTCCCCCATGCTGGCTGAGGAATTCTGGGAGTTGAAGTCCACAAGTCATAAAAGGGCCAGATTGGAAGATCCCTGTTCTATGTCTTTTGCAGGTGCCTTCCTCACAAAATATCAGCTTCATGATACTATTGCCCAGATTTCATCCTCTATCATCTATTCCAGGGGGTCTTCAAACTTAGCCCTTTTAGGACTTGTGGACTTCAACTCCCAGAATTCCTCAGTCAGGCATGCGTGCCTGGTTGAGGAATTCTGGGAGTTGAAGTCCACAAGTCCTAACAGGGCCAAGTTTGAAGACCCCTGCTCTACATTTTAGCATCTGCCTTCTTTCCAGTTTTAGTACATATCGATTGATCGGGGCCGTCCTGGGGCTACTCAGAGGGCTAATTTGTGAGAGAGCAGATTGTTTTGCGGGTCTGTTGTGGCTCTCCTCCCCTCCTCTCCGGCCTTCGGCACACTGTCCAATTCGGCAGCTGCAGTCCCAGCCTCTATCTCTGTGTACATCTAGTACGTTAATGGCAATGTGTCAGCCGCAGTGCTTATGGCTTTATAACTAGACTCGGCTGATTGAAAAATTGACATCATTGCCTGCCTTTGAAGGCAGGGGGGACATGTGCAGCCGCCGGTGGCCCCGCCAGGCGCAGATCGCCGAGCAAACAGGTGCTGGCGGACCACATCTAGCAAAGTTGATTAGCCCCATTGTGTGCAGGGCGACTGGGAGAGCCTCTGGCATAAACAGAGTCTCAATATGTAAGCGAAGGTAAACGGGCTTATACTAAGAGCGAATGTCTGCAGATGTGCTTGAAATCCATTTAATCCATTCTCCGTCGTGGAGCCAGCTTGCTAAGGCTGGCACTCAGAATGTCTTTGGGCCCCTTTTGTGGAAGATTTCTGTTTTTAAGTTTTTGGCAGTTAGTAAAAGGGAAATCCGCTGGGACCTGCGTGCCCTTCCATCCCCTCCATTTAGCCCTGGGCTGGCCTTCCTATATGGTAGTCTAGTCTTTCCTAACCAGAGTCTGTTTGAAATTCTAAATTCTAGTTTCAAGCTTCAAACGGTGGCGGCTCTCATCACAGCATGCCTGAAATTGAATCTGAGACCTTTGACCTGCCAAGTGCACAGTCCCAGCTCTAAGACGCTCTGGATTATTTGCCTGAATGCTGATTCTTTGTACTTATCACCTGTGCGTTTTATTACTACTGTATTTTCCTTTTATCTATTTCCTTTTATCTATTTTCTTTTACCTATTTTACCTTGGGCTTAATATCCTGTATTTTATTTATGATATGGTCATGAGACTAATCAATCAATAATCTCTTTATCTCTCTATCTCTATCTCCTTATCTCTATCTATCTATCTACTGTATCTATCTATTTATCTATCTATCTGTCTCTCTGTCTGTCTCTTTCATCTTTCTCTGTCTATATCTGCCTCTGTTATCTATTTCTCTTTATCATCTATCATCTCTGTCTCTTTCATCTTATAGACATAAAGATGAAAGAGACAGAGATGATAGATGATCTGTCTGTTTATCCATCTCTCTCTCTCTCTCTCTCTCTTGGCCAATAAAGAATTCTATTCTGTTCTGTTCTGTTCTGTTCTGTTCTGTTCCATTCTGTTCCATTCTATTCTATTCTAATCATGGGCACTCCATCGCTGAAAGTTTTTAAAAAGAGACTGGACAATCACCTTTCAGGGATGGTATAGGACTGGTCTTTCTGCAGGGGGCTGGACTAGACAACCTCTAAGGTCCCTTCCAGCTTCTATTCTATTCTATTCTATTCTATTCTATTCTATTCTATTCTATTCTATTCTATTCTATTCTATTCTATTCTATTCTATTCTATTCTATTCTATTCATCTCTCTCTCTCTCTCTCTCTCTCTCTCGCTCGCTCGCTCGCTCTCGCTCTCTCTCTCTCTCTCTCTCTCTCTGTCTCTCTCTTTCTCTCATCATCATCATCATCATCATCATCGTCCTAGGTAAATTCTCCATACACATTGGGCCTATTTACTAAGAATTTATTTTGGTTGCCTTTGTGGATAAGCTTCACTGGATCAAGGGAATGTGCCCTAATCAATTATTTTCAATACCATCACTCTACCTTTCTAGAGTAGAAATTGCAAAAAAAATGCAGACCAAGGTCTATGTCTCTCTTTTGGACTTCCAAGGGGATAGAAGCACGTTCCCCCCCTTCCTTTTTCTTGAATTTGTCATCAGAATCGAAAAATTAAAGTGCTTAGGGTAGCTATTTCATTTCCTAAATTTTTCTCGTAACATTTACATAAAAGTAAATACAATAAATAGCCCAAAGTGTAACATTTAGGTCCTTTGGTGAAAGGAGAATAAATTCTTAGCTGGTCTGCTAAATTAGGAATCATCCCTCAGAAAGTTCTACACAGTGCTTTTTTTGTAAAAGAAAAAGGTGCCGGAACTCACACGTGTCATACAACCCGCCTTGCCTACGCTACAAGGTTCCATCCAAAAAAGGTGCCGGAACTCCGTTCTGAGCGTTCTATGAGAAAAAAAGCCCTGGTTCTACATAATTCGCAACGATATGATTCTAAAATGACAGAAGTTCCCCTTTTCCATCTTCCTTGAATTACGAGTTGAAGCCAGAAGAAGGACAGCGGGAAGCTGATCGTCCCAAGCTCATACTGAAAGGGGAGACTGGCTGAGCTCAGGAAGCAGTGGAAGGCACTGCTGGGATACGAATTTTTTCATACACATTCAAAGTCTTTTAAGCCTCAGAGTAAACACTGAGAGGTCTATAAGGAAACAAAGCCATGATGGATTGTTTCTTCTGCTGAATATGAAAAGCCTTCATTTGAAAAGATGGGAGGCAGATGGGCGACAGTTCTATCTGGGAAGATATGAGGAAGGAAGGAAGGAAGGAAGGAAGGAAGAAAAGGAAGGGAGGGAGGGAGGGAGGAAGATGAGAAAGGGAAAAGAGGGAGGGGAGAAGGAAGGAAGGAAGATGAGAAATAGAAAAAGAGGAAGAAAGGATAATTATTACTCCTCCTTCTCCTCCTCTTCTCTGCAAACCCCACTCCCTTCTAGCACTGATGAAGTTCCCTAGTTGGGAAATGAAGTGTCTGCAAGGAAGCCACCAAGTTTAAGGAGCACCAAGGACCCCACAGTCGTCGTTGTCGTTGTCATTGTCGTCGTCGTCGTCCTCCTCCTCCTCCTCCTCCTCCTCCTCCTCCTCCTCCTCCTCCTCCTCTTCCTCCTCCTCCTCTCTGCAAACTCCACTCCCTTCTAGCACTGATGATGTTACCTAGTTGGGTCATGAGAGTTCTGCAAGAAAACAGCCAAGCCCAGAAAACACCACGGACCCCAGAATTATTTTATTTATTTATTTAAATAAATAAATAATAAATTGTTAATAAATAATAAATTAATAAATAATAAATAATCCAACCCTGAGCTACAAATATTCTCTTCTATCGGCCCTATGAGAAACCTTCCTCTCCCCATGGAGCAGGAATAGTGTGTGTGTTTGTGTGTGTGTTTGTGTGTGTGTTTGTGTGTGTGTGTGTGATCCTGATCCTTCCCTCCAATTCGGGGGTTCCCATTTTGTTTCCGAGCCACGCCACTCATCTCTTCCTGATTCTACTCTCCAAAGTCGCCAAGCCCTGGCGGAAGGCTAGCCCAGCCTTGCATTCCTGTTGGGCCATCGGTGACCTTCAGCGGCTGTATCGCAAGGACAGCGAGAACATCTTTAGCTAGCGGCAACTTCAGCTTCGCCTCTCTTCACTGTCTGCTTCCAAATCCCTTTTGACTCCCGTTTTCTCAGGTCGATAATCAAATGATTAGAAAGGGACTCAGTGGGGTAATTGGCTTGGCTTGTACACACATTTCGAAGAGAAATTAACACACAGGTAAGCAGAGCATGAATCACCCGGCAGAGACCCCAGATGGTGGCTTTTTCTGAACTAGCTGGGCTCCTTGTGGTCCTTGCCCCGTGTTGTGGGTGCCATTTGTCATCCTACTCTGGTGGGAAGTTTTGCCCTGAGCCAAATAGACCCGACAGCGTTACTAATAACAACTTTGAAAGAAGACATTACTCTTCCCAAAAGCTTATGAGATTTAATTAACGCTAATGCAATTCTCCCCTAGACACTAGCAATAAAAACTTACTCTTGAGGTAGTGTAATAAGCCTTGTTATTCGTATAATTGCCACCACTGGCTTCATTTAAGGACATAGTAGATCCTGGACAGGTGGGGGAGGGGTGGTGGTGGAAGGAAAGCAACCTGTCTAATTTTTTGCAGCCTCCTTGGAATTTTTTTTTATCAGGGATGTTTTTACAAAATGTGAGAACAGCTGCATAATTTCACCACCGTGGTGAGGGCTTTTAATAGAATTTGGAAAAATTCCTGGAGAGCAGGCCCATAAACATAGAGTGAGGTGGATTCTAGGTTTTATATATAGAGTTTCAGCATCTGTCTTTCTAAATGACAGTCGTTTAGGATCGACTGATTTGATCTCCTTGCAGTCCAAGGGACTTTCAAGAGTCTTCTCCAGCACCACAATTCAAAAGCATCAATTCTTCAGCACTACGCCTTCCTTGTGGTCCAACTCTCTTTTTATATTTATGGATTTTTTTTAATTCTGAGGCTTACTGTCCCAAATGTTTTAATCTGAACCAGAAAGACCGGATGTACATAAGCACTGACAATCAAAACAGCAGAAGTAGTAGATTAGCAAGGAAGGACATTCTGACATTCAGAGAACAGGATACCAGATCAAGTCAACTTTCCCCATTCTGCACCCGCTGCTGGAGGTCACCTCGTAAAGAACATGGCTTGCAGGAAATTTTGAGTCTAACCACTACAAATATCCGAAAACAGCAGATTGAAGGAAGCCAACTAACGGAATTTTATCCAATGGGGGTCCTCTTGATGTTCTTATTTTACTTGAACTCATGATGAGTTGAATTCCATGTTCTATGAGTTTCAACCAGCATGGCAAAGAGCTAAGAAGGATGGACAGTGTAATACAAAAGAGTCAGGTTGAACACAGTGGTGTCCACTCATTACAGATAATTCTCAACGTGAAACCACTTGTTTAGTTACTGTGCAGTGTTACGATGACACTGAAGAAAGCGACTAATGACTGCTCCTCACTCTTATGACCATCGCAGCATTCCCGCTGTCATGTGATCAAATTTTGAGCAACTGACAACCCACATGTAATTATGGGGGTTGCAGCCTTCCAGGGTCCTGTGTCTGCCACTTGCAACCTTCCCAGCTTCTGACAAGCCAACTCAATGAGGGAAGCTGGATTCATTTAGCATTTCACTCAACAACTGCAGAGATTCACTTAAAAACCAGGCAAACAAGGCTGTAAAATCGGGCACTGCTTATTTAACCACCCCCTTGCATGCCTTCAGACATCATGAATGCTCCATCACTGTAGGTTCTTAAGAAGAGACTAGACAGTCACTTGTCTGAGATGGTGTAGGTTCTCCTGCTTGAGCAGGGGGCTGGACTAGAAAACCTCCAAGGTCCCTTCCAGCTCTATTCTGCTCTGCTCTGCTCTGCTCTGCTCTGCTCTACTCCTATTCTATTCTATTCTATTCTATTCTATTCTATTCTATTCTATTCTATTCTATTCTATTCTATTCTATTCTATTCTTATTCCTATTCCTATTCTATTCCATATTTTCTATTCCATTCCATTCCATTCCATTTGATATATTCTGTTCCGTTCCGTTCCATTCCATTCCATTCCATTCCATTCCATTCCATTCCATTCTATTCTATTCTATTCTATTCTATTCTATTCTATTCTATTCTATTCTATTCTATTCTATTCTATTCACTGTGGTCATAAGTCAAGGACAACCTGTACTTCCAAATTTTGCTTAGCTTTAAGGAAAGAGACCTTATGGCAAAGAACACGGGTGACTGTTCATTGTGCAGCAGACAGTGATTTTGACTTGCATGGGGGCAGGGCAGCCAAGCTAAAGACTTCAAGAACAGCTACAGAGAAGAGATAGATTGCAAGAGTTATACTGCTCCTGTCCACTAAATTAATTGCTTTACGGAAATTCTGATTGCCCAAAAATATAACCCACATGGGAAC
>NC_139516.1:207690567-207761019 GCF_947247035.1 Vipera ursinii | reverse complement strand
TGGTGTGGGACAGTCCCCAAGGTTCTAACATATGGTTTTCTCTGAATGGAGATATAAAGGTCAGCCAGAGTGTTTTCACACAGAGCAAAATCTATCACATCCTGCCTATCACCTGAAATTAAGGAGAAACTTCCTATCAGTGAGGACAATTAACCAGTGGAACAGTTTGCCACCAGAAGTTGTGGATGCTTCATCAGTGGAGGTTTTCAAGAAGAGAATGGACAGCCAGTTCTCTGGAATGGTGTCGTGCCACCTGCTTGAGCAGGGAGTTGGACTAGATGATCTCCAAGGTCCCTTCCAGCTCTATTCTGATTGATCGAAGTTTCGTACTGAGGTGCCACGAGGAAAGAAGTCAACTGGAACCAGAGGGCAACTGTCACCTTTTTTAAGGCATTGGCATTTTATCCAGGTCTCCTTTAAATCAACTTCAAACTTTTGGCCACACTTGTTCTCTTCAGCATGAGCTCCCAGACATGTTTTATTCAAATGTGCTTTGTGTGCGCCATGATAAATATCATTGTTTGGGGCTATTGTTCCACAAACTCTTAAATTATTAAAACACTTTTAAAAAACCCCATTGTAGATTTTCTTGATTTGCTGCTTTTAAACTGATGCATGATTCTGGAAAAATGAACAAAAATGAACTTTATTTGGGTATGTGCTGTGCCTGGGTGGGTGGCAGAATGAGTAGATAATGTTAGGACTTTATGCTTCTTGGTGAAGTAATGCCTGTTTCTTGGACCTGTTAAGATATCTAAATTTTGTAGCTGGAGCAATGGGGTTGTGCAGTGAACCAGAACACACAGTTGTGGTTGAGTGTGTTGGAGAGGGCTGGCTCCTGCATGAAGCAATCTGCACTGTGATTGGTTGCTGTGGGTGTGGAGGAAGAGTTTCTCTTTTTTCCCCGCCTTTTTTCTTCTGTGTCCTCTGTGTGCTCTGAGATTTACCTCATGATGCTCCTGTTTGCCTATCTTTGTTTGCTGTATATATTGATGTAAAATATATTGATATAAACTATAAAAGTTCATGTCAGCATCTCTGACTTCATTTGGACACCTGCTCTGCATTTCCCTGACTATGAAAAGCCCTCAATATATAAGATCCAGTGCCCATTGTTAAGGTATTTAAATTTAGTTCCTGGAGCCAGTGGGGTTGTGCAGTGAGCTAGAACACACAGTTGTAGCTGATCGGTTGAAGAGTGCTGGCTGCTGTGTGAGGCAGTCTGCACTGTGATTGGTTGCTGTGGATATGGAGGGAAAGCTTCCTTTTTCCCTCACCTTTTTTCTTCTGTGTGCTCTGAGTGCTCTGAGATTTACCTCATGATATTCCTGTTTGCCTGTCTGTCTAATTTGCTGTATTATATATTGATGTAAAATATATTTATTTATATAAAACTACAAGTTTGCGTCAGGGTCTCTGACTTCATTTAGATTTGTGCTTTAAATTGTAAGCCGCCCTGAGTCTTCGGAGAAGGGCGGGATATAAATGGGATTAAAATAAAATAAATAAATAAAATAAAAAATAAGGTCAGGCAGACACTACCACTTGCAGATATACTACAAGACTTTCACAAAGCTTTCTTCATGGAAAAAAGGAAGCTTTTTTAAAAATTATTCCTACTCACATTTGGTCTTTAAAATGGGAACTACCCTTTTGAAAGGAATTTCTTTCACAAAAAGTAGTTTGAAGCAAAGAGCCATAGAAGAAATGTATGCAGCATCTTGCAAATATTTTAGTTGTCTTACGGTGCAAAAACAAGTCCCACTGGGTTTCATAAGACTTAACTTTTGTGTATGGTTATGCACGCATTACACTCCTCATCCTAGTTCTATTCTACAAATTTCTCTAGAGTAATTCTCCTAGAGATGTGGAAAGTAAAGGTATTGTCCTACCAAAACATTGATACATTGAACCACCATGCACTCTTGGTTATAAATATAGGTTGCTTTGAATGCCAGGCTAATTATACCACTCCAGATAAACATTCTGAACCATTTTCTCCTTGGAATAATCCTTAAAGATAATTAAAATGTTTCCTGCTCTTTTTCAAGAATAAGTAGCATTGATTGGCACTGATGCCTTTTGATAACAACAAAAACAGAGTTAATTATAAAATAATAGAGTCTGCCCCTTCATTGTAAGAATAAGAAATTGCAAGGAATGCTCTAAGAATAGAGTTTTTTCTCCCATTATTTGGGGGGAAAATGCTTCCCTACTATTTTTTATACAGTAATTCCGTGGATGCTACAAAGGCTTTTTATAAATTGCCTTGCTTCTGCGAAAGTGTTGTGATGCATTGTTGAGATAATATTTTTGGAATTGCTTTAGTGAGCTCTGAGAAGAAGTAATATATCCTCAAAATAAGCTGGGCATAATACGCACCTCTGATAGTTTAGCAAAGCTCAATTTTTGTGGTTAAACACTGCCTTCTTTTTTTTTTTTTGGTAGGGGAAAAAATGTGGCTGAGCATCACACTGGTTTGAAGAAGTCTTTTGGTTTCACTCCTGGCTTTTTGACATAGGACTGGGAAGACTTCTCTTCTGAAACCTTGAAAAGATGGTGAAGGACAATCAAGAGATTAAAGTCAATGAAGCAATCAATAGCGTGTGACTGGAGAATATCTTCTAGAAGAACTGCCATCCATCTTTTGGGGAGGGGAGACACAATAAGGTCAACGGGGATAATTTTTATTTATTTTAATTCCATTTATATCCCGCCCTTCTCCGAAGACTCAGGGCGGCTTACAAGCTTAGCAGTAGCCTTCATTCTATGTATATGCCTGCTTATTAGGGCTTTCACACACACCCCCAAGCGGCATTATTACAAAGTCAGCTTAATTGCCCCCAACAATCTGGGTCCTCATTTTAAATATTAAAACTTTTTTATGCTGCCTGCGGTTTTGGTCACCCAGTTACAAACAAGATGTTGAGAATTTGGAAAACGTGCAGAGAAGAGCAACTAAGATGATCAAAGGCCTGGAGACTAAAACATAGGAAGTACAGTTGCAGGATTTGGGTTTGGCTAGTCCAGAGAAAAGAAGGACTAGGGGGGTACATGATAGCAGTATACCAGTATTTGCTGGGCTGCCACAAAGAAGAAAGGGTGAAGATATTTTCAGTTTCAGTTTCAGTTTATTAAATTTTTATACCGCCCTTCTCCCTAGGGACTCAGGGCGGTGAACAGGGCAAATGATAAAAGTACAAAACTACAAAAGTTAAAATAGAATTAAATTAAATTTTCCAAAGCACCAGAAAGCAGATGGACCAGTGGAACAGCTTGCCTCTGGAAGTTGTGAGTGCTCCATTACTGGAGGTTTTTTTTAAAAAAGAGACTAGACAGCCACTTGTCTGAAATGGTATACAGGGTCTCCTGTTTTAGCAAGAGATTGGACTAGAAGACCACAAAGGTCCTTTCCAGCTCTGCTGTTGTTAGTTGCGAAGTCGTGTCCGACCCCCTCACGACCGCATGGACAACGTTCCTCCAGGCCTTCCTGTCCTCTACCATCTTCTGGAGTCCATTTAAGCTCACGCCTCCTGCTTCAGTGACTCCATGCAGCCACCTCATTCTCTGTCATCCCCTTCTTCTCTTGCCCTCCACCTTTCCCAGCATTAGGCTCGTCTCCAATGAGTCCTTCCTTCTCATTAGGTGGCCAAAGTATTTGAGTTTCAACTTAAGGATCTGGCCTTCTAAGGAGCAGTGAAGGTTGATCTCCTCTAGGACTGACCGATTTGATCGCCTTGCATTCCAAGGGACTCGCAGGAGTCTTCTCCAGCACCACAGTTCAAAGGCCTCAATTCTTTGGCGCTTAGCCTTTTTTATGGTCCAACTTTCACAGACATACATTGCAACTGGGAAGACCACAGCCTTGACTATACATTTCCAGCTCTATTCTATACTTAATTCTAATTCTTTTCACGATGGAGAAAGTTCCACCATGAAACGGGAACCCTTTTGCAAAGATGGAGATCACTGGTTGGATTACTGCAGAAGTCCTTTGTCCTGCCAGGGTGTAGTGTAGTGTTGCCCATCCATTTTCTCTCTTTGGGGGATTTAGTCTTTGAATATATTTGAACACGGAACCTCCAGCAATTTAATGCAGAATACCATAGTTGGAAGACACCCTGGTGGTCTTCTGGTTCAACCCACAGACCTTAAACCAGTGGTGGCAAACCTATGGCACGCATGTCAGAGGTGGCACTCAGAGCCCTCTCTGGGGGCATGCATGCCATCACCCCGGCGGTTTTTGGGCACTCGGTCTCTAAAAGGTTCACCATCAGTGCCTCAAGCCATTCCAGACAAATGACTCCAGTGATAGAGCACCTACAACTTTTGGAGACAAGACCTCTCTTTGAGGAGGGGGTTGCTCCATGGTTAGACAGCTGTTATCTTTCAGTCTCCAGTCTTTAGAGATGAGACATGTTCTATTGTTTGTCCGCTGTCTAAAACTTGGCTAATGGCTGTTGCCTCTCCATTAGATATGCAGTACTTAATAAAGAACTCTGCTTTAATGAGACACTTTGGGTAAGTGGGACCTTATTCCTGCTTCCTTGGGGGATACTTTATTGCAATTGTCATAAGTCTTTGTTCCCAATTAGTGCCTATTTAGCTCAGCCTTCTGCCTTCCTGTTTGCTTTAAGAGTTAGGAAGATTAGTTTCTATCGTTCTAATCAAGCTGTTAATGAGCTTCCGTGGCTGTGCTTTCCCTGATGACACCGTCAAAGGAATTCACTGCGAAGTCCTCTTGCCTTGAAAGACAGAGATTAGCCATCTCCCTCTTGCTTTGATGTCCTGGAGATTGCAAGCCATTGTTTTTGGGCCACAGGGATGCCAATGCTCAAAATGCATGGCGCCCAAACATTAGAGAGGGCTGGCACGGTAGATGGCATGTATTGCATTTCAATACATTGTATTGTATTCCTTTGGGAAAAAAAATCAAAGAGCAACCAAGATGATCCAAGGCCTGGAGGCTAAAACATATGAAGAACGGCTACGGGACTTGGGTTTGGCTAGTCTAAACAAAAGAAGAAACAGGGGTGACATGATAGCAGAGTTCCAGTATTTGAGGGGCTGCCACAAAGAAGAGGAGGGGGTCAACACGTGACATTGCAAATTGTTCTCCAAAGCACCAGAGGGAAGGACGAGAAACAATGGTTGGCAACTGACCAAAGAGAGAAACAACCTGGAATTAAGGAGAAACCTCCTGACAGTGAGGACAATCAACCAGTGGAACAGCTTTGCCTCCAGAAATCGTGGGCGCTCCATCACCAGAGATTTTTAAGAAAAGACTAGACAGTCACCTGTCTGAGATGGTATAGGTTCTCCTGCTTGAGCAGGGGGCTGGACTAGAGGATCTCCAAGGTCCCTTCCAGCTCTATTCTATTCTAATCAATAAACCCCATCATACACACAGAGAGAAGCCTACTTTATACTTATTGTGTGAGCAATAAATATGCTAAATAAGATGTTTGCACAATATCACTAAAGTGAGCTTCTCTCTGTGTTATGATGGGGGTTATTGATTGAAATACAATACGTGCCATCTACCATACCAACCTGCTCTGATCCCTCTGCACGATTAAGATATTTTTTATACCATTTAAAGCTATAAGACACACCAATGGGCTTGAAATATATCCAAACATATTGACCGTGTAAGCACACAACCAGGAGCAGTGAAGCAAAGTCAAGATAAATAAAGACATTTCTCACGTTCAACGAGATGGATCCATAACTGGGAAGATATTCTGTTTTGGAGAACCAGCTTCACTTGCAAAGGCATAAAAGCAACTGGATATGGCCAGTCTAGAGAAAAGAAGGACAAGGAGTGATATGATAGCAGTATTCCAGTATTTGGGAAGCTGCCACAAAAAATAGGGGGGGGGGGGGTTGTCAACTTATTTTCCCAAGCACCAGGACGAGAAGCAACGGATAGAAACTAATCAAAGAGAGAAGCAACCTAGAACTAAGGAGAAACTTCCTGACAGTGAGGACAATCAACCAGTGGAGCAACTTGCCTCCAGAAATTGTAGGTGCTTCATCACTGGTGGTTTTTAAGAAGAGACTGGACAGCCACATTTCTCACATTGTATACGGTCTCCTACTTGAGCAGGGGGTTGGACTAGAGGACCTCCAAGGTCCCTTCCAGCTTTAATTAATCAACTAGGGAGAAGTTTCATTGAAAGATTCTGCCCACAACCTTGTTAGAATTTTGAAAACGAGTGCCTGGCTTTTTGCAGGTCTGGAAGGTGATGCACACTGCCCACGTAATGCTATGTAGGAATGACCTTGGGAGATGGGAAAGGGAGGGGGATAGATGCAGTCTAGGGAACAATCAGATAAGGGGCAGGGGGAGCGCCCAGCTGCACAATGGGAAGCAAAAGTTACTCAGGAACGAACCTCCCTAACTTATCCGGCTGTGAGAGGATGGAACATTTGTACTTTCAGATTTACAAGCTTCTATTAATGTCGCCTTACAATAAAGTAGAATTAGCTCATATGGTTATGTTTCCTGTCTAGCCTCCCTAGGAAGGCTGACAGGCAAATTAGATTTTCGGGCCAAGAAATTTCCTTCTAACGAAAGTGGCCAAGCTTCCAATATTGAGGCAATATTGAGGAATAGCCGACACCCCCAAAAGACCAGCTCAGGAACCAAAGGGATCTTGACCGACTTCAACAAGGGGCCCTATCCAACAAGATGAAATGTAATGTGGAGAAATGCAAGGTACTACACCTGGGCTGGAAAAACCAAAGGTCCAAAATACAGATTAGGCGAGACCTGGGTCAAAAACAGTAACTATGAGAGGGACCTTGGAGTCCTAGTGGACGATCACTTTAAAGATGAGCCAGCCGTGTGCGGCAGCAGCCAAAAAAGCTAATCCAATCCTTGGTTGTATAAACAGAGGCATAGAATCAAAATCACATGAAGTATTAGTACTGCTTTATAAAGCCTTAGCAAGACTACACCTGGAATACTGTATCCAGTTTTGGTTGCCACATTACTAAAAAAGAGGTTGAGACTTTGCAAAAAGTACAAAGAAGAGCAACTAAGCCTGGAGACTAAAACATATGAAGAATGGTTGCAGGATTTGGGTTTGGCTAGTCTCTAGAGAAAACAACGACTGGGGCGGGGATGGGGATGTGATAGCAGTATTCCAGTATCTGAGGGGCTGCCACAAAGAAGAGGGGGTCAAATTATTCACCAAAGCACCAGAGGGAAGGATGAAAAACAGTGGTTGGAAACTGACCAAAGAGAGAAGCAACCTGGACTTAAGGAGAAACATCCTAACAGGGAGGACAATCAACCAGTGGAACAGCTCTGCCTCCAAAAATCGTGGGCACTCCATCACTGGAGGTTTTTAAGAAGAGGCTAGACAGTCATCTGTCTGAAATGGTATAGGTCAAACATGTCAAACACAAGGCCCGGGGGCCAGATCCGGCCCACGAAGTGGTTTCATGCGGCCCACGAAGCCATCCTGGAAAGAGTGAGGGAATGGCCCCCGCTGTCTTGGCCCTGGCCCAGAGACCCTCCTTCTGCCAGAGACCCTCAGATCTGTCCCACTCCTGACCAGGCCCCCATAGGCACCCTTGATGCGAACGATGTAGAGTTGGCCACGCCCACCCAGTAGGCCATATGCACTCTAGCCACGCCCACCCAGTAGGCCACACCCACCCTGGCCACACCCACCCGGCCCCTTGAGGGCAACCGCAATGCTGATGCGGCCCTCAATGAAATTGAGTTTGACACCCCTGATATAGGGTCTCCTGCTTGCGCAGGGGGCTGGACTAGAAGACCTCCAAGGTCCCTTCCAGCTCAATTCTGATTCTGATCCCGATTCCAGAAAATATATTCTTCTGGCTTTATGTTGAGCAAGATTATAAGCCTATTAAAGTACCAGTGAAAAGTAACAAGTCATCTAACAGGGAGCTCTCCTGTTCAATCAGTTCTATGGGGTAAGGATGGATTTTATCTGGTCTGTGTTTCAGGGTTTGTTTGTTTTTTTAAAGCTTTGCACATCTTCAGAGTAAGTGCTGAGGACCCATCTTGAGTGCAACAGCTCTCTGTTACTAATTAAAGCAGCTCAATACTGTTTCAGATTTTTGCGCAATAGTAAAAACAAAACAAAACAGCTTTTTTAACAGCGGTTTTTTTTTCATAACGTTTTCTTTAAAACAACATTTGTCAGGAACCAGGAACCAGGAACAGGAGTTGAGTTCAAAAGTTTATTACAGTTAGAACAGTTAGACAGTTAGAACAATTAACCAGGGGAACCACCTGCCTCCAGAAGCGGTGAATGCTCCAACACTGGAAGTTTTCAAGAAGAGGCCTGACAGCCGTTAGTCTGAAATGGTGTATGGTTCCCTGCCTGAGCAGGGGGTCAGACTAGATGACCTCCAAGGTCCCTTCCAACTTTATCATCATTGTTATTACATGCAACCTGTACAAATGAACCTGACCTATTAAACATTAAGGACAATATGAAACCAACTCCCCATGGAACTTAGGACTGCCCCCGACCTTCGCTCATTCCGCAGGGACCTGAAAACTTGGCTCTTTGAGCTGTCTGGCCCAGGCTGAGGGGTTTTAATTTTATTGGGTTTTAGTTTTAAATTTCGGGGACTTCATTTAATTAATTGTTTTAATCTGATTTTAATTTTTGTATGTTTGTTTTTAATCCTCCCTGTACACCGCCCTGAGTCCTTCGGGAATAGGGCGGTATATAAATTTAATAAAAAATAATGGCACTAGATAAGAGTCATCGTAATTCATGGGGACCTGGACTTACGTCTCTTGTGGCTGCATAAGGATTCCAAACTGATGACCCATTTCACCCCACCTTCGGGCTCCCCCTGGCCATCTCCTACAGCAATGGCGTCAAACCTGCTGTCATTGAGGGCTGGATCAACATGGTGATTATCCTGGGTGGGCTAGGGGTGGTCGTGGCTAGATGGGCATGGCCTATTGGGTGGGCATGGCCAGGCGGCCATGGCCAGTGCATGCAGAGGAGGGAACGAGCTGTGGGGCCTGACGTCCCAGGTGAAAAGGAAGCGCTCGCAGGCTGCAAGGCCAGGTGGGTCATGAAGGGGCTAGTAGTGGCAGGCACAGCACCAATCTACAACTTTGAGGCTGCATTCTGAAGGCTTCCCTTTTACATGGGATGCCAGGCCCCATGGCTGGTTGTCTCCTGTCCATGTGCCCAGGGGCAGGGGAAGTAGCCCCGCACTGTCTCCAGGGTGGCTCATGGGCCAAAGCTAACCACATGGCGAACTGGACGTGGCCCTCGGGCCTTGTATTCGACACGTCTGTCCTACAGCATTACATTGTCCAGGATTATATCTTTTCTCAAATTCTGTGTCAGATTTTTTTTTAAATGAGCTGACTTAGATTCCTGGTTCATTCTCCTATGATGCAAACATTCCATACCAGAGAAAATATGTCTACAAACTACAGAACACATGAGATGTTTCTGGACAAGAGGATAATAATAATAAGTAAAGGTAAAGGTTCCCCCGCACATGCGTGCTAGTCGTTTCCGACTCTAGGGGTCGGTGCTCATCTCCGTTTCAAAGCCGAAGAGCCAGCGCTTGTCCGAGGACATCTCCGTGGTCATGTGGCCGGCATGACTAGACACCAAAGGCGCACGGAACGCTGTTACCTTCCCATCGGAGTGGTCCCTATTTTTCTACTTGCATTTTTACGTACTTTCGAACTACTAGGTTGGCAGAAGCTGGGACAAGTAACAGGCGCTCACTCGGTTACGTGGCACTCGGGATTCGACCCGCCAAACTGCCAACCTTCTGATCGACAAGCTTAGCATCCTAACCCACTGAGCCACCGCGAATAATAATAATAATAATAATAATAATAATAATAATAATAATAATAATAATAATAATAATAATAATAATAATAATGTAAGGGACCTTGGAGGTCATCTAGTCTGACCCCCTGCTCAGGCAGGAAATCCTATACCATTTCAGACAAATGGCTGTCCAGTCTCTTTTTAAAACTTCCAGCTCTTCCCAGCAACTCCTGGGCAGTTTCAATGCAATGGAAGTCCAATCAGCAGGGGCTCAGCTACTTTTAATCAGCTAAACCGATTACAAAGCTAGACATGACCGAGTTGCTAAACTAATCCACTGGGCATTGTGTAAAAAATACGACTTGCCTGTGTCCGAAAATTCATGGGAACATAGGGTGGAAAAAGTTGTCAAGAATGAGAGGGTGAAGATCTTGTGGGACTTCCGAATACAGACAGATCGCCATTTGGAACACAATACGCCAGATATCGCAGTCGTAGAGAACCGAAGCGAACAGCTGATTGATATCGCTGTACCAGGAGATGCCAGAGTCGAAGAAAAAGAACTGGAAAAAATTATGAAATACCACAACCTGGCCATTGAAACTGCGTGATTATAGATGAAACGTGTAACAGTGATACCCATTGTCATCGGGGCCCTGGGAACTATGTCCAAAAACTTTGCAAAATACATCAAGAAATTGCAGCTTCCTGCAATAACTCCAGCAAAGCTACAAAAAACTGCGCTACTCGGAACATCTTACATTTTAAGGAGATACCTGGTTGATACCTAGGATGCTGGCAGCAACCTGTGTCAACCATTAATGCCAGGCAATTTCATGTTTTATGAATAAAAGTGTTAAATAATAATAATAATAATAATAATAATAATAATAATAATAATAATAATAATAATAATAATAATAATGATGATGATGATGATGATGATGATGATGATGATGATGATGATGTAAGGGACATTGGAGGTCATCTAGTCTAACTCCCTGCTCAGCTAGGAAACCCTATACCATTTCAGACAAACGGCTGTTCTTAAAAACGTCCAGCTCTTCCCAGCAACCCCTGGGCAGTTTCAATGCAATGGAGGTCCAATCAGCAGGGACTCAGCTACTTTCTTCCTCCACCCTTCTCCTTCTTAACTCACAGATTGAAGACAAAGGGGTTTTTCCCCCCAATATATTTCAGTCATAGAACTATGGAGACAAACGGAAGTTCAGAAATTTGGTGGAATAAATCGGAGACAAGTGTTATGGTCTCCCCTGTATCATCTGATTCAAAAGTTGAAGAGGAAAACCGTAAAGATCATCAGCGTGAAGAACCATTGGGCAATGAGACATCTAGTCAAGATGGCGGCAAACACATTTTGCATGGCATGAAGGACTTATCCTTCAGCCGTTCTGCTGATAAAAACTTGCTCTCAGAGAACATGGCATCAAGTCACTCATCGCTGAACATAACAAAATAAAAATAACGCTATATTTGTGTTAAATAAATATTCAGCCACCAACGTGTATTGGCTAAATGTAGTAAGTTTAAAAACAGCACTATTTATAATTTCATATGAAAGTGTGCACTAAATTCAGTTTATTTAAAGTCTGTGCCAGATAATCTATTTATATTTGTGCCATTTAATTAAGTTCAATAGTAAGAATCTAATATGTAAATGGGAAGAGAATTCTTCTCTCAAGAGATTTGATTTAAATTAATTAAATCAAGCAGATTTCTCTATCAGAAAGTTTTTTTTAGTCTTTCTAAAATCCCAGGTCCGCTATAACCACTTTTGGATACAGTTGTGAGCGAAAGTCTTGGAAATTTTTACCATGGATAAATGTGTTTAGTAGGACGCTATTCATTCCAGTAAGGGACACGGTGGCTCAGTGGGTTAGCACACTGAGCTTGTCGATCAGAAGGTCGGCAGTTTGGTGGGTCGAATCCTGAGTGCCGCGTAACAGAGTGAGCGCCTGTTACTCGTCCCAGCTTCTGCCAACCTAGCAGTTCGAAAGCACATAAAAATGCAAGTAGAAAAATAAGGACCACTACGGTGGGAAGGTAACAGCGTTCCGTATGTCTTTGCCGTCTAGTCATGCCGGCCACATGACCACGGAGACGTCCTCGGACAAATGCTGGCTCTTCGGCTTTGAAACAGAGTTGAGCACCAGCCCCTAGAGTCGGAAACGACTAGCATGCACGTGCGGGGAAACCTTAACCTTTATTCATTCCATCTGGACGTCCTATTGGATAAAACCCCCAATTTAGAGATGATGTGGTTTTGGTGATCACTGTGGCAACAAGGAATTATTTTAAATTTGAATCTTCCAATTCAAATCTGATTTATATTCAGTGATTACTATGGAGACCAGAAATTGTATCAAAAATGGGTGTACAACGTGACTGTATCAACTGGTTTTTTAAAAAAAAATTGGCACAAAATCTTCATTTTTAAAAAATGAACAATTCAAAATATTAAATGGAAATAATGGAATCTGATAGTTACTGGATTCAGATGGAGAACATCAAAAACATAGTGGAGATAGTGGCCATCAGTATATTGGAACTCGATATTTATTTGATGCATTCTCGTATCCCTCTGTGCTCCAGGGAGTTCAGCTGAACACAAACCATCCTCCTTCGATCTGGTGCCTTCAAGAAAGCTTGAGACGTGCCCATGTTCATTGGGAATTTGGGAATCACAAACAAATCTGTTAATGTTTGAGCATCATGAGAGATACAGCGATGATATTGTACTAAGGCTTTGTGATGGGGCTGATGAATATTCATGTGAGCCTCATCTCAATATTCATGTCCTTAAATATAACTATCTTTTAAGTTGCTTGGTAGCAGATAAACTGATAAGATACATCTAGGTGTTCCCACATGCCATGCTAAGCTAAAAAAAAATTTTTTTTATCGCATGTGCCCAACCCCATTGTGCTCCACTTAGGCAGGGCTCTTTAACTTCCATTTCATTTAGGTTGGGCCACTAAGATCCATTAAATAAATCTGTGGCATGGGAACAACAGAGTTCTCCATCTCAAGGTGGGGGGGGGAAATGCATCTGTTTCCAGGGATGTGTCTGACATTATATCAAACCAAAGCATTGTTCGGCAATGGAAATACGTTGGGTGTAAGAAGATATCTTTTCAACCTATTGCAATTACCAGAAATGTTGCCAGCTTGCAACCTATCTTGAAGACTGCTTCATGGGCAGCTCCTTGAAGGGAACAATCCCTTCACAGTTTGGCTCAACTGTTATTTTACTATCCACTTCCAAAACACAAAACTACAGAAGATTGCAGTGTTCAGCCCCTAACTGAGATATCCGATACACTGCATTCTTAAATCTGCAGACAAGTGTAAAGTGATCAAGCCAGTGAATCCTAAAGGAAATCAATCCTGACTCTTCTTTGGACTAAAACTGAAGCTCAAATACTTTGGTGCCCAATGAGAAGAGAAGACTCCTTAGGAAAAACCCCTGATGTTGGGAGAGATGGAAGGCAAAAGGAGAAGGGAACGACACAGGAGGAGATGGTTAGATGGTGACATCAGTGGAATGAACATGAATTTTGGCTAACTCCGAGAGAGAGTGGAGGACATGGGGGAGGGGGGAATGGCATACTATAGTCCATAGGGTTGTGAAGAGTTGGACATGACTTAGTAACTCAACAACAACAACATGTAGACTAGGGAGTAGAATTTATGAACATGTTGCTCACCACATCCTAGTGAATTAGTGAGAGAAAGGCTGCCAAAAGTCTTAATGTAAGGCTGAGGAAGCCACAGCTTTGCAACAAGGGACTGCTTCATTAAGTATTCACAAAATCCAATTGGAGTAGAGAGGTTATATATGTGGAATTTCAAGAAAGTGTCACACCTATTTCAAAGAAATATTTATTTATGTATTTATTTCTTTAACTAAAGGGACGTGGTGGCTCAGTGGGTTAGGACGCTGAGCTTGTCAATCAGATGGTCAGCAATTTGGCGGATCGAATCCTGAGTGCCGCGTAGCAGAGTAAGTGCCTGTTATTCATCCCAGCTTCTGCCAACCTAGCAGTTTGAAAGCACGTAAAAATGCAACTAGAAAAATAGGGACGACTACGGTGGGAAGGTAACAGCGTTCCATGCCCCTTTGGTGTCTAGTCATGCCGGCCACATGACCACGGAGACATCCTTGGACAAGCACTGGCTCTTCGGCTTTGAAACGGAGATGAGCACCGGCCCCTAGAGTTGGAAACGACTAGCACGCATGTGCAGGGGAACCTTTACCTTTTTTATTTCTTTAACAAACATATATATATCAACCCAACTCACACATAGGCTTATAAAATTTTCAGAATCCACCACCAAATATACAACACCCCCACACACACATAATTACAGTACATCCAATTTTTAATAAATAAATAAATAATAAATTCAATGTATCCTGAAGTTATTGGTTTTGCTAAGAGCATCCTTATCAACCACTAACCAACTCAGCAGATTGTAAATAACTTGAACTGTTTGGGTTTACATTTTGTGCTCTTTTAAAATAGCTAATGTGACTGGAGCCTTTGATTGTGTGGATCATAACAAACTCTGGCAAGTCCTTAAAGAGATTGGCATACCAGACCATCTTATTTGTCTCTTGAGAAACCTATATGCAGGCCAAGAAGCAACAGTGAGAACTGGACACGGAACCACTGATTGGTTCAAAATTGGGAAAGGAGTCCGGCAAGGCTGTATATTGTCGCCTTGCCTATTTAACTTATATGCAGAGCACATCATGAGAAAGGCAGGGCTAGATGAATCAAAAGTTGGAATTAAGATTGCCGGAAGAAACATCAACAACCTAAGATATGCAGATGATACCACTCTAATGGCAGAAAGTGAAGAGGAACTAAAGAGCCTCTTGTTGCGAGTGAAGAAGGAGAGTGCAAAACTTGGGTTGAAACTAAACATTAAGAAAACCAAGATCATGGCATCCGGCCCTCTCAATTCCTGGCAAATAGATGGGGAAGAAATGGAGGTAGTGACAGATTTTATTTTCCTGGGCTCCAAGATCACTGCAGATGGGGACTGTACCCAAGAAATTAAAAGACGCTTGCTCCTGGGGAGGAAAGCCATGGCAAATCTAGACAGCACACTAAAAAGCAGAGACATCACCCTGTCAACAAAAGTGCGTATAGTCAAGGCTATGGTCTTCCCAGTTGCAATGTATGGCAGTGAAAGCTGGACCATAAGAAAGGCTGAGCGCCAAAGAATTGAAGCCTTTGAACTATGGTGCTGGAGAAGACTCCTGCGAGTCCCTTGGACTGCAAGGCGATCAAACCGGTCAGTCCTAGAGGAGATCAACCCTGACTGCTCTTTAGAAGGCCAGATCCTGAAGCTAAAACTCAAATACTTTGGCCATCTAATGAGAAGGAAGGACTCACTGGAGAAGAGCCTAATGCTGGGAAAGATGGAGGGCAATAGAAGAAGGGGACGACAGAGAATGAGGTGGCTGGATGGAGTCACTGAAGCAGTAGGCGTGAGCTTAAATGGACTCCAGAAGATGGTAGAGGACAGGAAGGCCTGGAGGAACATTGTCCATAGGGTCGCGATGGGTCGGACACGACTTCACAACTAACAACAACAACAACAACAATGTGACTGGATCACGGGCTGGCTGTCAATTATGTATATCAGCACCATGGACAGCAACCGCAGACCAACTTCTTCAGAGCTGTTTGTTTATACCAGGTTCAATTTTCTCTATTATTCGTGAGAATGAGTGTTAAGGATTTTGATAATTGATAATATTAATGGAATCTGGAAAAAAATTGTAACGTTAACATGAAAATATATTTAAGCTGGAATTTAAAGGGAAATTGATGGGCCTTGGAGAAGAAATCCAGCTATAGGGATTTATTTCAGTGAAGAGTTACCCAGAAAACAGTAGTATCAGCATCTCTTATTGACCTTCAATAATTTATTTAGATAAATATTTATGGTCCTGCAAATCTAAAGATATGCTCTAGACTAGCTCTTCTTTTCCACAAATATTTTGACTAAGCACTTAACTAGAACTTAACTGAAAGCAGCACTCAAAAAGCTCACCGTTTTGGAGAATTGATTCCCTAGTAGCCCTCTACTACTTCCCCAGGGGAAAAAATGGAGCAAGAAGATGGGGGATTGGGGCATGATCTCTGTCTTGTACACATGTTCTTCAAGATCTACCACCAGCGAAAACAGATGCTGCAGTTTCCAAAAAGGTTTCTTACAAAACTTTCTTATAACATTTTCTTGGAGCATTCACAATTTTTGGAGGCAGGTTGTTCCACTGATTAATTGTTCCAACTGTCAGGAAATTCCTCCTTAGTTCTAGGTTGCTTCTCTCCTTGGTTAGTTTCCATCTGTTGCTTCTTGTCCTGCCCTCAGGTGCTTTGGAGAATAGGTTGACTCCCAGAAAGAAGAAGGGGTCAAGCTATTCTCCAAAGTGCCCAAAGGCAGGACAAGAAGCAATGGATGGAAACCAATCAAGGAGAGAAGCAACCTAGAACTAAGGAGAAACTTCCTGACAGTGAGAACAATTAACCAGTGGAACAACCTGCCTCCAGAAGTAGTGAATGCTCCAACACTGGGAGTTTTTAAGAAGAGACTGGACAGCCATCTGTCTGAAATGGAATAGGATTTCCTGCCTGAGCAGGGGGTTGGACTAGATGACCTCCAAGGTCCCTTCCAACTTTCTTCTCCTTTTCCTTCCTCTTCTTCGTTATTATTCTCATTCTCATTCTTATTATTAAATGTTCCGTATAGGAAAAGAACTGATGCAAGATTTGGTCTAGCAGTGAGAACTTACAGTATATTTAGCTACTGTCCTCCGTTTGGGGAGAGGTTAAAGAAGAGACAGTAGGGACGCGGTGGCTCAGTGGGTTAGGACGCTGAGCTTGTCGATCGGAAGGTCGGCAGTTTGGCGGGTCAAATCCCGAGTGCCGCATAACAGAGTGAGTGCCTGTTACATGTCCCAGCTTCTGCCAACCTAGCAGTTCGAAAGCACGTAAAAATGCAAGTAGAAAAATAGGGACCACTATGGTGGGAAGGTAACAGCGTTCCGTGCGCCTTTGGCGTCTAGTCATGCCGGCCACATGACCACGGAGACGTCCTCGGACAAGCGCTGGCTCTTCGGCTTTGAAACGGAGATGAGCACCGGCCCCTAGAGTTGGAAACGACTAGCACGCATGTGCGGGGGAACCTTTACCTTTACCTTTACCTAAAGAAGAGATGGGACCTAGCAAGAAAGGCATTAAAAATGCAATGGGCCATCCCTATAAATGTAAGGACCATCTACAGAATCCAAGTAGTCCTTCACTTACAACATTCATTTAGTGGCCATTCAAAATCACAACAGCCCTGGGAAAAAAGTGACTCATGATTCTTTTTCGCACTTGTGACTGGGGTGGCATCCCTGTGGTCATGTGATCAAAATTCACATGCTCGGCTACTGGCTCGTATTTATGTCTTCGGGTCATGTGATTACCTTTGGTGACCTTCTGAAAAGCAAAGTCAATGGGGAAGCCAGATTCACTTAACAACCATGTCAACAACTGCAATGATTCACTTAACAACGGTGGCAAAAAATGGTCGTAAAATGGGGCAAAACTCACTTCACAAATGTCTCACCTAGCAACTGAACTTTTGGGCTCCCATTTGTGGTCAAGGACTTCTTGTACAGAATAAGAGAGTTGGAAGGGACCTTGGAGGTCTTCTAGTCCAACCCCCTGCTCAAGCAGGAGGCCCTATACCATTTCAGAAAAATGGCTGTCCAGTCTCTTCTTGAAAACCTCCAGCGATGAATCACCCACTATTTCTAAGTAAAAGGGTTCTTGGGAAAAGACCTAGAAACCCTAGAAATCAAACAGACTCTTTATTGACATCTCTCCCTTTAAATATACACTTGTAGAAATCAATTTAGTAAATCTATGAAGGCAAACCAGCTCCTGAAGATCAGCACCGCACAGGAAATTGGGGACGCATGATGACGTATGCAGGGGAATATTATTTTGCAGTTGAGCTAAAGAGGCCTGATATTACTCTTGATGAGGCCCGGTCCTTCTCGTCACCCTTGACGCACACTTCCTTTGATGCTGTGGGAAATAAAGTATGGAGTAAAAGAAAGAAGAACATCAACACAAGTGCAGAATTTAGAGTCTCCTTGTATTATAAACCTGCAGGAAATCATTAACTGGCAAGCACACTTTGTAACATCCAGATGAGGAGTCTCAAGCAAGCCAAGGTATTACTCAGTAGGAGGTCTTGGTTTTGATCGGCGTCCAGAAGAGCCAGGCGACTTTTTTTAGCAGGGTGTTCTTGGAACAGAGTGAGGACGTTTGTTAGGTAAAACAAAGTTCCTGCAGTGCCAAACACTTAGATGTGGTTTGAACAGCAACACCAAACAGAGGGGGGTTTGTTCCCCCCCCAGGAACTTCTTGTTCCTTAATTTCCCCCAAATACCTTTGCTGGTTTGGTAAGGAGCTTCTCGGTCGTCCAAGGTCATGGTTGTCTCAAAGGCAACTGGACTTTGTTTTTCCCCAAAGATGTTTCACTTCTTCGGTTCTGACTGAATGGTGGGGTTAAATCCTTCCATCCCCCGCCATTCAGTCAGAACTGGAGAAACGTCTTGGATGAGAAGTGAAAGGTCTTCGCGGAAAAACAAAGTCCAGTTGCCTCTTGAAAAGGCACCTCTAGTCAGTTGGCCTTTCTAGGGCTGGACTTCTCTACTATCCCAGACCTTAGTCATTCTTGCCTGCAGCTGCCATCAATACAGCCAGCCGAGCCTGCCAAAAGTTGTTTCCCAATAATTAAAGCAGAGTTACTCAAGCTTAGCAAATTCAGGTTGTATGGAATTCTGGGACTTGGAAGTCCACCTTTAGTCGAGCTAAAGAGGCCTTAGATCAGCGATGGTGAAACTTTGAGAGACCGAGTGCCCAAGCTGCAACCCAAAACCCACTTATGTATCGTCGGGTCCCGGGTGGGTGTGGCCCATTGGGTGGGCGTGGCCCATTGGGTGGGCGTGGCTGCAGTGGTAACGGCAGACTGGGTGGGACTAAAAAGTTCAATCAATCAATTCCAACTTTGCAAGGTCTTTTTTTTTCCCCACGAGAAATTAAAATTGATTGATTGATTAAAACTTTTTTTTTTGCACATGGTAGCAGAAGCCTAAAGCGAAAAGGTTTTATAAAACCCAGCTGACAGCCTAGGACCGAGGCGATGCATGCCACCTGTGGCACACGTGCCATAGGTTCGCCACCACAGCCTTAGATTATTCTTGAAGAGGCTGGTCCTTCCCATCACCCTTGAGATACGTTGAGGGTGGGCCTAGCTTGAAAGGACCTGGGACTGGTTTGAAATGGAACTGGAGATAATGATTTATTTTATTCATTTATCTGGAAAATTTATATGGGTGCCTTACTCGCGCATGGCGACTCAAGGCAGCTTACACAGATATAAAACACTGTATAAAAAGAATAAAAAATAACAAGAAGAAAAATAACAAAATAAGAACAGAATAGAATAGAATAGAATAGAATAGAATAGAATAGAATAGAATAGAATAGAATAGAATAGAATAGAATAGAATAGAATAGAATAGAATAGAATAGAATAGAATAGAATAGAATAGAATAGAATAGAATAGAATAGAATCTGTAAGGGACCTTGGAGGAAATTTCTCCTTAATTCCACGTTGCTTCTCTCTTTGGTCAGTTTCCAACCATTGTTTCTCGTCCTTCCTTCTGGTGCAAAATAATAACTCCCCACCCCCACCCCATCAACCACACATTCAAACTAGCCATTTGATGGGCTCCATCCCATTCTGGGTTCCTCCAGCCCACTGGCAGAACCAGGTCTTCAACGCCTTTCCAAAGACTGTTACAGTGGGGGGCCAGTCTAATCTCCAGAGGAATGATGTTCTAGAGAGAGGGAGCCACCACAGAGAAGATCCTTCTTCTGGGTTCCACCAGATGTATTTATTTATTTATTGATTGATTTTATATACCGCCCTATTCCCGAAGGACTCAGGGCGGTTCACAGGGCAAGTTAAAACAATACAAAAAGGAAAGATAAAATACAATTAAATTAATACTAGCCCACAGGATTAAGACAAAGTTAAAATTTAAATTTAAAATTAATTTAATTTAAAACCCCTCAGTCCAGGCCAGACAGTTCAAACAACCAGGTTTTTAGGTCCCAGCGAAACGAGCGAAGGTCGGGGGCAGTCTGAAGTTCCATTGGCAGTTCGTTCCAAAGGGTGGGCGCGCCCACAAAGAACACCCTCCCCCTGGGAATCACCCGCCGGCAATCCCTAACTGGCAGAACCCTAAGGAGGCCCTCCCTGTGGGTGCGCACAGGACGATGGGAAGCTGATGCTGGCAGCAGGTGCTCCCTAAGGTAATCCGGACCCATGCCATTTAGGGCTTTATAGGTCATCACCAGCACCTTGAATCTAACCTGGAGGGCAACTGGAAGCCAATGCAGCTCGCGGAGAAGAGGTGTTACACGAGAGTATCTGGAAACTCCCATTACTACTCGCGCGGCTGCATTCTGCACCAGCTGAAGCCTCCGAGTGGTCCTCAAGGGCAGCCCCATGTAGAGAGCGTTGCAGTAGTCTAACCGGGAGGTTACGAGCGCATGAGTGACTGTGTGTAGGGCATCTCGGTCCAGATAGGGCCGTAACTGGCGCACCAGGCGAACCTGGGTGAAAGCCCCCCTGGTCACGGCTCCTATGTGATCTTCCAAACTGAGCCATGAATCCAGGAGGACACCCAAGTTACGAGCCCTATCAATGGGGGGTAACACCTCACTCCCCATCGTTAATAATGGAGAAAAATGGTTCACTTGAGATGCCAGTATGCACAGCCACTCAGTCTTGGCAGGATTGAGTCGAAGGGATGGGACCTCCATCCTTAAGGGATGGGACCTGCAACATTCCTTGCCTCCCTGCTCTAGTGGGTCAGGGAGATGTGACCGGCAAGAGATGGTCCCTCAGATAACCTGGTCCCATGATGATGGTGATGAAGATATAAATTCAGTCATATCTGACTCTTGGCGATTCTAAGGACTGGGTCCTCTCCATCTCTTCCAGTCTTGCACTACTTCTTTGAGTTGTTCTATGCTCTGGGGGTGGGGTCAACTTTGATGGTGTGGAGGGGGTGTGGTTTTGTGTGCTGCCTGCATCCCGCAGATGGGGCTTTCCTTGTTTGTTCGTCCCGGTTGCTGGCATGCTGCAGCCCGGTAACGGTCCACGGACCGGGGGTTGGGGACCCCTGCTCTAGGGAATTATCTTTCAGTTAGTCTCATCCAGATGTCTTGGTTGCAAATCCCACCATCCTCCGCCACAAGGGAAGATTCCCGGTTCAAGAAATGTATCTCTCCCTCATTTAAATGCAAAATTAAGCTTTAAAGTAAAAGTCAGATGAAGCAAGGAAGTTGACTCCACTTCAAATGTAGGTTACTCATCCCGGCACTATGCATGAGAATGCAGCATAAAACTCTAGGATATATAACATTAAAACATCCACACTAAATACATATAACTCACATTCATTCATTCATTCATTCATTCATTCATTCATTCATTCATTCATTCATTACCAAGCTTGTATCCTGCCCGTCTTACCAAAGTTGACTTTAGACAGCTTACCAGACATATAAAATGAATTAAATTGATTTACAAAGTTAAAATAAGTGGAATAGGCAAAAACTATTATATAATGAATTATTTATTTTTTATCCTTCCTTTATGAGAAACTCAAAGCAGAAAACATTCCTCCTCCCCCTCTTCCTCTTCCTCCTCCTCCTCCTCCTCCTCCTCCTCCTCCTCCTCCTCCTTCTTCTTCTTCTTCTTCTTCTTCTTCTTCTTCCTGTTTTCCCCACAACAACAAGAACAACCCTGTGTGGTGCGTTGGGCTGACGCAGTGTGACTGGCCCAAAGTCACCCAGCAAGGTTTCCTGACTAAGGCAGGACTAGAACTCACCGTCTCCTAGTTTCTATGCCAGCACCTTAACCACTACCAGTAGTTGTCGATTTACAACAGTTCATTTAGTGGCCATTCCAAGTTACAAGAGCACTTATGACCGTTTTTCACACTTACAAATGGTCACGTGATTTACATTCAGATGCTCAACAACTGACTCATATTTATGATGGTTGCAGCCTCCCGAGGGGGTCACGGGATCCCCTTTTGCAACCTTCTGATGAGCAAAGTCAGGGGGGAAGCCAGATTCACTTAACAACTGAGTTAAGTGTTACTCATTTAAGAGTTACTCATTTAAGAATGGCAGTGATTCACTTAACAAATGTGGCGAGAAAAGTGGTAAAACGGAGCAAACTTTGCTTAATAGATTTCCCGCCCAACAGGACAAATTCTGGGCTCAGTTGTGCTTGTAAGTTGAGGACTACCTGTATGCCACACTGGTTCTCATCCTATGTGTGAGAAGTTCCATTTTCATTACCTTCGTAAGTGTTGTGGTTCCTGTCCAGCCCGTGGATCCGGCAGCTAAGTCTGAGGAATCAGAGGAGGAGGAGGAGGAGGGGCCTGGAGTGACATCAGAGTCAGAGGACGGCTCTGAGGAGCTCCAAGTCTTACAGTTGGATGAGGAGCCTGGCCCCTCTACTCACACTCAGGCTGAGACACAGCTGTGCTGGGAGTCTGAGTTGGACCATGATGAAGAATAGTTGGGACAAATCCAGGATGCAGGAAAGCGCCGGCAAGAGAAGTGAGTAGGACAGAGGAATGCAATGGGGTGGCTTCAAAGGCAAAGGAGAAGGCATTAGGAAGCCACGCCTTAGCTGAATAGTAAAAGGGAAGGTGTGGGTGGTGCTGGTTGCTGAAGGTAACAGTTCGTGTTGAGGATCGAGTTTCTGTGGATTGTGTTTGTTTCCCTTGGACATTGACTCAGGTCTGTGAATAATAAAAGGGTTTTGGGTTTTTTCCTGCAGTTCCTGCCTGTTTGATTGGAAGAGGGCTTTCTCCTTGTGAGCATAGCAAGGACTCACGTAGGCTGGGACAGAACAGTAAGGTTGTTCAATGACGGGACAAGTCTCTTCTCAAGCAAGTCCACAAAAAGGGAGTTTAGCATTGTAAGAAAAGGCGCTACTCTAGTGCAAGTAGTCCTGTACTTATGTCCACAAATGAATCCAAAAATTTCCATTGCTAAGCAAGAGGGTTGCCAAGTAGAGTTTTGCTCCATTTTGCCACGTTTTCTGCCACAGTTGTTAACTGAATCACTGCAGTTCTTCAGTGGGTAACATGGTTGTTAAGCGAATTCAGGGTTCCCCCACTGACGTGACTTCAGGGCGCTGCAGCTGTCATCCGTACATACCAGTTGTCAAGCGCCCGAATTTTGATCACAGGATGCTGCAACAGTGGTGTGAAAAATGATCGTACGTCATCAGCCATCCGAACAGCACTGATTAAAATGGTCCCAAAGGTGCTTTTTTTCAGGAGGCAACTGGACTTCCTTGTTTGTCTTTGAAGACGTTTCACTTCTCATCCAGGAAGCTTCTTCAGCTCTGACTGGAGGATGGGGAACAGAAGGATTTATACTCCTTGCAGAAAGCTGGTCATTTGCCTTCTTTTAGAGAGTCGTTGAGGCCACTTGGAGGTTTTACCTGTGTCCTCGGGGTCAGCTGAGTGGTGCAAATGGGGGTGGAGCCTACTTGGCTGGTGGATGTTTTCTGCCCTGGGTCCCTTCCCTGTTGAAGACGGGCGCAGGCTGATGGGGATGAGTCTGTGTTGTCTGCTTCTCAAACGGAAGCGCAACTATAAGAATATAAATCTTTCCAATCCCCACCATCGAGTCAGAGCTGAAGAAGCTTCTTGGATGAGAAGCGAAATGTCTTCAAGGAAAAACAAGAAACTCCAGTTGCCTCCTGAAAAAGCACCTTTGGGATAACTATGTCCTGGGTGACTGAGAATCTCCATAGACTGATTAAAATTGCATTTCACAATTCTTCATGGCCCTGGGTCACTCAGCCTGTGTTACACTTTCAAATAACACCTTTTGAGACGACATGCCCACTTCTGATTATTCAGGGGAGCTGCCTGGTGGCCCTTCTCCAAAACAGTCACTTGGAGAAAGACCTCATTGGCATCTGAGCCAAATAATCTTCATTTTAAAAAAAGGAAATTTCTTCTCCTCCTAGCTGTCTTCCGTGATGCGATGGAGAACTGATTGGAATAATCACAGAGCTGGTTTGCAAGAATCCCTCTGGTGCCTTCACGATGCTGCAATTGTATTCGTATTCGCTTTCATTATATGTGCGAAAGTCTGCATTTAAAATGTTTACTCTTGCACCTTTCTATGGCTCTTGCAATGCCACGGGCGGTACCAGAGCTTCTGAAATATAATAAAAATCCCACAGAAATGACTCAATCATCCACTCTAAAAATGAGCAGCAGTGAAAAGACAGCTGGAGAGAGAGAGAGAGAGAGAGAGAGAGAGAGAGAGAGAGAGAGAGAGAGAGAGAGAGAGAGAGAGAGAGAGAGAGATTAAATTAATAGATAGGTAGGCAGGTAGGTAGGTAGGTAGGTAGATAGATAGATGGATAGATAGATAGATAGATAGATAGATAGATAGATAGATAGATAGATAGATAGATAAATATATGATGGATGGATGATAGGATACCAATAGATACGGGGGCGGGGGAAGACAGATTACATAGATGGATAGATAGATAGATAGATAGATAGATAGATAGATAGATAGATAGATAGATAGATAGATGATGGATGGATGATAGGATACCAATAGATACGGGGGCGGGGGAAGACAGATTACATAGATAGATAGATAGATAGATAGATAGATAGATAGATAGATAGATAGATAGATAGATAGATAGATAGATAGATGATAAGATGCCAATAGATACATAGGGAGAGAGAGATATTAGATAGATAGATAGATAGATAGATAGATAGATAGATAGATAGATAGATAGATAGATATAGATGGATAGATAGATAGATAGATAGATAGATGACAGATAGATAGATAGATGGATGGATGGGTGATAGGATGCCAATAGATACATAGGGAGAGAGAGAGAGATTAGATAGATAGATAGATAGATAGATAGATAGATAGATAGATAGATAGATAGATAGATAGATAGATAGATAGATAGATAGATGATAGGTAGGTAGGTAGGTAGATAGACAGATAACCCTCCCTGCATTTTTTTCAGTTATTTTGGGTACCACAATTAAAAGGAAACATTATACTACTGTACAGCTAGTCCCCAACTTATAACCATTCCTTTAGTGACTGTTCAAAGTTACAAAGCTGCTGAAAAAAGTGACTTATGGCCAGGTTTCACACCTATGACCATTGCAGCGTCCTTACGTCACGTGACTGACATTCGGCCACTTGGCAACTGACTCATATTTATGATGGTTGCAGTGTGTCCTGGGTGGTGGTGCTGTGTCATGGGATCCCCTTCTGCAACCTTCCAACAAACAAAGTCAATGGCGAAGTCAGCTTTGCTTAACAACATTGTTACTAACAACTGCAGTGATTCACTTAACAACTGTGGCAGGAAAGGTGGAAAAAAATGGCACAAAACTCACTTAAGAACTCACTTGCTTAGCAATGCAAATTTGGGGTTTCATTGTAACAAAGGTACAAATACAGAGTGGGCGAGACCTGGCTTTAAAACAGTGACTGTGAGAGGGACCTTGGAGTCCTAGTGGAGGATCACTTAACTATGAGCCAGCAGTGTGCAGCAGCAGCCGAAAAAGCTAACACAATCCTGGGTTGTATAAACAGAGGCATAGAATCAAGATCATGTGAGGTATTAGTGAGGCTATTGCTAAGCACATTTGATTTGTGCTTAGATTGTAAGCCGCCCTGAGTCTTCGGAGAAGGGTGGGATATAAATGGGATTAAAATAAAAAAAATTAGTACAGCTTTATAAAACCCTAGTAAGACCACATTTGGAATACTGCAGCCAATTTTGGTCACCATATCACAAACAAGTTGTTGAAAGTTTGGAAAAAAGTTCAGAGAAGAGCAACTAAGATGATCAAAGGTCTGGAGACTGAAACATACGAAGAACGGCTGCAGGACTTGGGTTTGGCCAGGCTAAAGAAAAGAAGAAATTGGGAAGACATGATAGCAGCATTGCAGCATCTGAGGGGCTGCCACAGGGCAGTGGGGGCCAGGTTGTTCACCAGAGCACCAGAGGGAAGGATGAGAAACAAGGGTTGGAAACTGATCAGAGACAGAAGCAACCTGGAACTAAGGAGAAACTTCCTAACAGTGAGGACAATCAACCAGTGGAACAGCTGTCCTCCAGAAATCGTGGGCGCTCCATCACTGGAGGTTTTTAAGAAGAGAGTGAGATGGTATAGGTTCTCCTGCTTGATCAGGGGGCTGGACTAGAAGATCTCCAAGGTCCCTTCCAGCTCTATTTTATTCTATTGTGGTCGCACATCGAGGACCACCTGTATATGAAATCTCTTTCTCCTTCACCGGTAATCTTCCTAATTTATTTCTTCTACATTACCTCTCTTTCCCCCCCACCCCTCGTATTAATTTCGATTTTTACCGTAATCTTAGAAGAAACCAACCTGGGTGTTTACAAAGTTGTCTTCAGCATTAGGGAACTGACTCTTTCTGTGGGCTAAGTTGTTCCTGGGCTAGTGTACTTATTAAATCATGTTGACGTCTGTGTGTTTTTACTACACTTCTCGCCCACATGCAACAGACCAATTATGGAATTGGTTTTAAAGCCGAGCGCAGCTGCCAAGATTGTAAATAAACCCACTATTGCTTTCACATCTTGATTCTAAGCAGATCTCTTTAGAGAAAGATCCCAATCGTTTCCCAGGCCCCTAAATAACTGATATTATAATTATACTAAAATTCGGAGCCAGCTGGATCTGCCGTAGCTCTTTCTGTGCAGATAAAAATCAGGTGAGATTTTGCCTGAGTCACCTACCGCCTTATTTTTGCAGCCCCAAGATGATGTTGCCAAATTCAGGGACATAAAAGCCGAAGTTTGATGGCGTCCTATTTTCCCCCCCTTTACTCTTTGTATGAACATAAGGATAAGAATAAAAGCGGTAAAATTTTGGTAGGTCATTAGTGATTTGCGTTGACCTCAACCAGAAAAGTTGAAAATTCTAGTGTAAGCCTTCAAAAGTCAAGACAACTGAATAAATAAATAAGCAAGCTACGTGCATGAAAACACCTGAGGGCAAACTAGATATGTTGATAAGAGGTAAAGCAGAGATACATTAATAATAATAATAATAATAATAATAATAATAATAATAATAATGATGATGATGATGATGATGATAATGAAGAAGAAGAAGAAGAAGAAGAAGAAGAAGAAGAAGAAGAAGAAGAAGAAGAAGAAGAAGAAGAAGAAGAAGAAGAAGAAGAAGAAGAAGAAGAAGAAGAAGCCCCTGAGATACTGGACGTCTCCGTGGTCATGTGGCTGGCATGACTAGACACCAAAGGCGCACGGAACGCTGTTATCTTCCCACCATAGTGGTCCCTATTTTTCTAGTTGCATTTTTATGTGCTTTTGAACTGCTAGGTTGGCAGAAGCTGGGACAAGTAACAGGCACTCACTCTGTTACACGGCACTCGGGATTCGACCCGCCAAACTGCCGACCTTCTGATCGACAAGCTCAGCATCCTAACCCACTGAGCCACCGCGTCCCTTTTAGAATAGAATAGAATAGAATAATAAGAGTAGGATAGGATAGGATAGGATAGGATAGGATAGGATAGGATAGGATAGGATAGGATAGGATAGGATACTTTATGGCCAAGTGTGATTGGACACACAAGGAATTTGTACCCGGTGCAGAAGCTCTCAATATACATACAAACAACAAATATAATCACAAGATACCAATAAGAGAAGGTGGTAGAAAAAATGACAAGGACAATGGTAATACAAGCCTACTACATGGATAAATATCCTTAGAGATAAGACAGACAGTGCTATGGGAATTAGGTGTTCAGCAGAGTGATGGCGGTGGGGGGGGTGGGGGGGCCGGAAAGCTCTCCCTGTGTCAAGTTGTTTTGGGATGCAATGCTCTGCAGAGGCCTTTTAAGGGGAGGAGCTGAAAGAGTTTGTGTCCAGGATGTGAGGGGTGTGTGTGTCTGTAGATATTTTCTGCTAGGAATTTATTTATGCGTTCTGCTTCTTTAGTCCAGTTGAGTTCAAATGGCAAAATCATGGGATGATCCATTCTCCTTATCCTGGGATCAGCTGTTTTACCAGATCCAATGTTGGCAGGGTTGCTAGTTTCCTGCTACCATTAATAACAGGAAGCCAAATCATGTAATCTCAACCCACCAGCTGGTTATCTGATCAGCTGACTGCTACTTCCTGTCAGGCAGAGTGTGGAGTGGAGTGGAGAAAATTCTGTGGGGAAAGGCATATGCATATGCATGATGTGTGTATCCCAATTCTCTATTAAGCCATTTGTGTGTCTCCTAGGACTGGAGCTGTCCCCCACTGGGTTGGATTCACCCGAAATTCTTAAGCTGTAAATCCAGGTTAACCAGCCTAGAACTAAGGAGAAACTTCCTGACAGTTAGAACAATTAACCAGTGGAACAACCTGCCTCCAGAAGCGGTGAATGCTCCAACACTGGAAGTTTTTAAGAAGAGACTGGACAGCCATTGGTCTGAAATGGAATAGGCTTTCCTGCCTGAGCAGGGGGTTGGACTAGATGAGCTCCAAGGTCCCTCCCAACTTTACTATTATGGTTATGATTAACCAGACACACTTGCTAGGATTCCCTCAGCTTGCCTTGCCATGCCCTTCTTCTGCATTTGTTGTTCTGCAAAAGGACCATGGATGATGGTGGGAATGGAGTAGAAGGGAAATGCAGATTATAACAGGTGTAGGAAATGGCCTTGAAGTGCAGGAGGAAGAGCTGGGATTGGGTATATCTATATCGAGGGGAGGGGGACATGATAGCAGTGTTCCAATATTTGAGGGGCTGCCACAAAGAAGAGCGGCTCAACCTACTCTCCAAAGCACCTGGAGGCAGGACAAGAAGTGACGGATGGAAACTAATTGAGGAGAGAAGCAACCTGGAACTAAGGAGAAAATTCCCGACAGTGACAACAATTAGCCAGTGGAACAACCTGCCTCCCGAAGCTGTGGCTGCTCCAACACTGGAAGTTTTTAAGAAGAGACTGGACAGCCATTTGTCTGAAATGGTATAGGGTTTCCTGCCTGAGCAGGGGGCTGGATTCCAAGGTCCCTCTGTTATTTTGCTATTCTATTATCAAGGCAAAAAAAAAAAATAGGGCTTTAGCCCAAGCCAAGAAAGTAACTTGAGAAAACCTCTGTAGCCATTACAAAAAAAATAAAATAAATAGTTGTCACCTAATGGTGAGACCTATGAGGTAGTGAAACAATCTGCTTTTTGGATTTGTAATTTATGACCATTTTCAAAGCCTGGGCAACCATTCGGTTGGGAAGATCTAAGTCAGAGGTCTTCAAACTTGGCCCTTGTATGCCTTGTGGACTTCAACTCCCAGAATTCCTCAGCCAGCATGCCTGGCAGAGGAATTCTGGGAGTTGAAGTCCACAAGTCATAAAAGGGCCAAGTTTGAAGACTCCTGATCTAAGTATTGGTAGAGAGTTGGAATGAATGAATGAATGAAACTTTATTATCAAAGTACAACCATGTATACATTGAGATTAGCTGAGCCTCCCTTCATGCCCCCACCCCCAACTCACAGTGGCAACAAACCCTCCATCTTATTACACTATGTGAGCTAATTGCACAACACACCGGCCTCGCAAATCAATCATACATAAAATTTATAAAATTATTTCCCGTTCAAGAGCCTAACAGCCCACGGATAAAAGCTGTTCTTCAGCCTGTTGGTACGGCTGGCTATATTCCTATATCTCCTACCGGATGGTAGGAGAGTAAAGAGATACCGTCCAGGGTGTGAGTCGTCCCTGAGAATTTTCCTCACTCTTCCAAGGCAACGAGCCCTGGCGAGGTCATCCAGTGGTGTCAGGGGACAGCCCACAATGTCTTGTGCTGTGGTCACCACCCTCTGCAATACTTTCCTATCCGCGGCTGTCAGACCAGCATACCAAACCAGAATACAGTACAATACAGTATAGTAGACCAGTAAAAGAGGGTCATAAGCCGTTGTTCTACCCTGTTCTTCCACAAGACCCTGAGGAAGTGGAGTCTCTGTTGGGCCTTTTTGGCCACCTAGGTTGTATTAACTTTCCAGGTAAGATCTTCACAGAGGTAGACTCCCAGAAATTTAAAGGAGGAAACTCCCTCCACACAGCCCCCCCCCGATGTAAAGTGGGGCAGGTTCCTCTTTTTTCAGCCAGAAGTCTAGCACCATCTCTTTCGTCTTGCCGATGTTCAGGTGCAAGTTGTTCTCTGAACACCATAGGGATAGTTTTTGTACCTCCCCCCTGTATGCTGTCTCATCTCCACCTGTAGTAAGACCCACTATGGTGGTATCATCTGCGAACTTAATTATCGCTCAAAGGCTTTCAAGAGTTCTTCCATCCTGTGATTGTATGTCTGTGATTATACTTAAGGAGTCCAAAGTCCAAACAAGAAAAAAGTGATTGATCCATTAGTGGGTGAAAGTGGCAAGAAGGTGACAAGCAACAGGGAGAAAGCAGAACTCTTTAACTCGTTTTTTGCATCTGTCATTACACAAAGGGGAAAAACAGACCAACCTATCAAAAATAGTGCCATAAAAAACAGAATAAAAACACAAGTTAAGATAGGCAAGAAAATGGTAAGTGAGCACCTGTCCACCCTAGATGAGTTCAAATCAACAGGACCAGACGGATTACACCCCAAGGTTCTCAAGGAACTGGCGGATGTGATCTCAGAACCACTGAAATTATATTTTTCAAAGATCCTGGAGCACTGGGGAACTACCGGAGGACTGGAAAATTGCTGATGTAGTTCCCATCTTCAAAAAAGGGAAGAAAAATGGATCCAGGAAATTACAGCTCTATCAGCCTGACCTCAATACCTGGGAAGATTCTGGAAAAGATAATCAAACAATGAATCAGTGAGCATCTAGAGGCAAACAAAATCATTACTAAAAGCCAACATGGGTTTGTCAAAAACAGATCATGCCAGACAAATCTTATTGCATTCTTTGACCAAGTGACAAAATTAGTGGACCAGAGGAATGCTGTGGATATAATTTATTTGGACTTCAGTAAGGCATTTGATAAAGTAGATCACAACCTACTACTTGATAAGATAGAAAAATGTGGGCTAGACAGCATCACCACCAGATGGATTCATAGCTGACTGACCGGCCGTATTCAGTGTGTGGTCCTCAATGCAACCGCAACTACATGGAGGGAAGTGTGTAGTGGGCTGCCCCAGGGTTCTGTTCTGGGCCCAGTGCTCTTCCACATCTTCATCAATGATTTGGATGAAGGGATAGATGGGGAACTCATCAAATTTACAGATGACACCAAGCTGGCAGGAATAGCCAATACTCCAGAAGATAGGCTTAAGATGCAGGAGGATCTGGACAGACTCGAACACTGGGCGCTATCTAACAAAATGAAATTCAATGGTGGAAAAAGTAAGGTTCTACATTTAGGCAGGAAAAATCAAATGCACAGGTATAGTATAGGTGGTACCTTGCTCGATAGTAACTGTGAGAGGGATCTCGGAGTCCTAGTGGACAATCACTTAAATATGAGCCAGCAGTGTGCTGCAGCTGCCAAAAAAGCCAACACAGTGCTAGGCTGCATTAACAGAGGGATAGAATCAATCACTTGGAATACTGCATCCAGTTTTGGTCACCACAATGTAAAAAAGATGTTGAGACTCTGGAAAGAGTACAGAGAAGAGCAACGAAGATGTTTAGGGGACTGGAGGCTAAAACATTTAAGGAACGGCTGTTGGAATTGAGTATGTCTAGTTTAATGAAGAGAAGGGTGAGGGGTGACATGATAGCAGTGTTCCAATATCTCAGGGGCTGCCCCAAAGAAGAGGGAGTCAAGTTATTCTCCAAAGCACCTGAAGGCAGGACAAGAAGCAACGGATGGAAACTAACCAAAGAGAGAAGCAACCTAGAACTAAGAAAAAACTTCCTGACAGTCAGAACAATTAACCAGTGGAACAACCTGCCTTGGGAAGCTGTGAATTCTCCAACACTGGAAGTTTTTAAGAAGAGACTGGACAGCCATTTGTCTGAAATGGTATAGGGTTTCCTGCCTGAGCAGGGGGTTGGATTAGATGCCCTCATGGTCCCTTCCAACTTTACTATTATGATTATGATCATGATTAAAGTGTGAGGGCCCCGTTCACATGACCCACTCAAATAATAGCTCAGATTCCACTATCATGCTGGCTGCACATTACCCAATCCCAGCTTAGTCTAATGTGCAAACCCAACCAATGTTTTGTTTTGCCTTCACATTCAGATTTCGTATTTGCTTGCCCAGTGGGAAGAGCACTGATGTGATTAATTTGGTGAGAAAGATGTCAGCGGCAGTGATGGAAAGTTTTGGCATATGTGATAAGAGAGGCGAGAGAGAAAAAAATCATGCTGTTATATGATGAGACCCCCCCTCCCTTTCCATCTCTGAAAAATAAAATCTTTCGGGTCTTACATGCTGCTTCTTGCAGAGACATTTGGCTCCAGTGCTGTGACGTGATGTCATCCTGGCTGCCCCATGCCAGCTCTGTGGAATAATAATTAAAACACAGAACACAATGCAGCCGAATAAAAATAGAATGGGAGAGGGAATTCAGGTTGGACCAGATGTTCACATTGACACCACCAAAACTGATTGAATGTTAGCAATGCTTCTGTCCGGTCCAGATGTGAAGGTTTAATTGAACTGATTTATTGCTCTACAGCAGGGCTCTTCAAACTTGGCCCTATTGTGACTTGTGGACTTCAACTCCCAGAATTCCTCAGCCAGGGACACGTGCCTGGCTGAGGAATTCTGGGAGTTAAAGTCCACAAGTCATAAAAGGGCCAAGTTTGAAGACCCCTGTTCTACGCCACAGGTCCCCAACCTTTTGGGCACCAGGGACCGGTTATGTGGAGAGAGGTTTTCCATGGACCGGAGGGGTTGTGGTTTTGTGTGCTGCTTGCGTGCTGTGGATGGTGCTTTCCTTGTGTGGACTGGTTGCTGGCATGCTGTGGCCCAGTACTGGTCCATGGACCGAGGGTTGGGGACCCCTGTTCTACATAAGAACCTTCTCAACTAACAGTTGGCATCTGCTTAGATTAGACAAGAGTCAATGGCACTCTGGGGTTGGACTTAATCTACTTGTGGCTACGTATGGATGCTAGGCTGATCCCCCTTTTCACTCCACCCCCAGGTTCTGCCACTCCTTTTCCTACAGTTTCATCCCAAGCAATGGCAACAAGAACAACCAACCCAGAAACCTAAACATCAAATCGACTGTAGACCTTCCCCAGACTTAAATCTGATCTCAGACAGAAGAACATCCAAGACAAAAAAAAAAAAGAAAAGAAAAGAAAAGAAAAGAAAAGAAAAGAAAAGAAAAGGAGAGATGTTCAAATTAGGGATTCAAGTCCATCTGCGAATGCAAAACATTTTGGGGGAAAAAATTAGCTAGTTTCTTCTCAATTGTTAAGAGCAGTTCTGGTTGGAGATAAGACTAGTCGGTCAGCTCTATGTGCAGGTAGCACTGTACAGTCAGCATCAGGGAGCAAATGGATGTAGCTTAAGCAGCCATATGGATGTGGCAGTTTTCCACAAAAAAAGAGCAAGTCTGATCATTTATCAAGAGTTGGGAAGACTAGCTTCCAAAGTGATGTCACCTAGCTTGGTAATGAAAAGTCTCAAGAAAATAGCCAAACTAGAAGACCACCAAGATCCCACATAGCCAATGACTGTAGCCCACAATGGGAGAAGAAGGGGAGAAAGAACTCAAGGAGAGAAGGGACTGACCATTTTCTGCCAAAGCATCACTCATTTTACCTAGCTCACCAATATTACTTAGGAAAGGCAGGAAAACACTTTGATGTCTCTTTATATGGATGAGTGCTAAGATGTGGAGAAAGGTCCAAACATTCCAAAAAATGCAGAAATCCTCTGAATTCATAATAATAATAATAATAATAATAATAATAATAATAATAATAATAATAATAATAATAATAATAATAATAATAATAAGAAGAAGAAGAAGAAGAAGAAGAAGAAGAAGAAGAAGAAGAAGAAGAAGAAGAAGAAGAAGAAGAAGAAGAAGAAGAAGTTGGAAGGGACCTTGGAGGTCATCTAGTCCAACCCCCTGCTCAGGCAGGAAACCCTATACCATTTCAGACAAATGGCTGGCCAGTCTCTTCTTAAAAACTTCCAGTGTTGGAGCATTCACAGCTTCTGGAGGCAGGTTGTTCCACTGGTTAATTGTTCTAACTGTCAGGAAGTTTCTCCTTAGTTCTAAGTTGCTTCTTGTCCTGCTTTCAGGTGCTTTGGAGAATAGCTTGGCTCCCTCTTCTTTGTGGCAGCCCCTGAGATATTGGAACACTGCTATCATGTCACCCCTCACCCTTCTCTTCGTTAAACTACACATACCCAATTCCAGCAACCGTTCCCTATATGTTTTACCTCCAGTCCCCCAATCATCTTGGTTGCTCTTCTCTGTACTCTTTCTAGAGTCTCGACATCTTTTTTACATCGTGGTGACCAAAACTGGATGCAGTATTCCAGGTGTGGCCTTACCAAGGCATTGTAAAGTGGTATTAGTACTTCACGTGATCTTGATTCTATCCCTCTGTTAATGCAGCCTAGCACTGTGTTGCCTTGTTTGGCAGCTGCAGCACACTGCTGGCTCATATTTAAGTGATTGTCCACTAGGACTCCGAGATCTCTCTCACAGTTATTACTATTGAGCAAGGTACCACCTATACTATACCTGTGCATTTGATTTTTCCTGCCTAAATGCAGAACCTTACTTTTTTCACCATTGATTTTCATTTTGTTAGATAGCACCCAACGCTCAAGTCTGTCAAGATCCTCCTGTATCTTAAGACTATCCTCTGGAGTATTGGCTATTCCTGCCAGCTTGGTGTCATCTGCAAATTTGATGAGTTCCCCATCTATCCCCTCATCCAAATCGTTGATGAAGATGTTGAAGAGCACTGGGCCCAGAACAGAGTCCTGGGGCACCCCACTACACACAGTACGGCCTGTCAGCCAGCTACGAATCCATCTGGTGGTGATGCTATCTAACCCACATTTTTCTATCTTATCAAGTAGTAGGTTGTGATCTACTTTATCAAATGCCTTACTGGTTACTTGAGGAGTCATCTCACCTTTATTAGACAGATCCATCCAAACCATACTGGCAGAGGAGATTGGTGGATTGTGTTTGTAAATGCCATCCGTCAAGGAATTTTGATTGGCAGGACCCAGGAGGAGAGCCTTCTATGTGGTGGCTCCTACCCTTTGGAATAGCTTAGCCCCTCAGGTGAGATCTGCTCCCACCCTCCTGACCTTCTGCAAAAGCTTAAAGACCTGTCTCCACCAATTGACCCCGAGCACCAACCCACAGGTACCACAATGGAGGTGGTTGATTGCCTAATAGCAGCTCCCCCCACCATACATTCTGCTCCTTTCCTCCTCACCTTTTAGTTTTAGTTGTAATCTGTATTTTCATTGTGATTTGATTGCAATTTTATACATTGATATATATAACTTATGGTTTTATTTTGAGGTTGTAAGATGCCCACAGTTTCCTTGCAGCGAGATGAGCAGCAAACAAATTTAATAGAATAGAAGAGAAGAGAAGAATAGAACAGAAGAACAGAACAGAACAGAACAGAACAGAAGAATAGAATAGAATAGAATAGAATAGAATAGAATAGAATAGAATAGAATAGAATAGAATAGAATAGAATAGAATAGAATAGAATAGAATAGAACAGAAGAACAGAACAGAATAGAATAGAACAGAATAGAAGAATAGAACAGAATAGAAGAACAGAACAGAATAGAATAGAACAGAGTAGAATAGAATAGAATAGAATAAAACAAAACAGAAGAACAGAACAGAACAGATTAGAATAGAACAGAAGAACAGAACAGAACAGAACAGAATAGAATAGAATAACAGAATTGAAGTGACCTTGGAGGTCTTCTAGTGCAACACACACACATCCTGCTTTATTTATAGAATAAATAAAATAAATCTCAATCTGGGGGAGAAAGATCATGAAGTGGCCTATAGATACAGATGTTTTTTTTCAGTGAAAAGTAACAAGAAATGGATGGGACCAGGATTAGGATGGGGGCGGGGGGGGGGAGAGGAAGAATTCCTGTGGGAAGAAGACCCTATTGATGTGCTGTCAATGTCTGAGGCTGATGATCTGCTTTCCACATTTAATTCCGGAGAAAATAATCCTCCCTAAAAAAAACACACACCCCAAAAAAACTCCAGTTCCTGAAATGGAGAGAAATGTCCAATTTTGGTACAATTCTCCCAGAAAAATGAAGCGGTCCTGGTTTTGTAACTAGCCCTGTGTGCTTTTTCTCCCCCTGGTTGGGCGGGTTTTTTGGGGGGCGGGGTGGGTGGGGGGTGGGATGCAATGCTTCCTTGCAGTATTTAGCATTTCTTCCTGGCCAAAACGGAGAAGCATTCACGAGGACATTTTCATTCCAAGCGGCTGCCCACCAGGTTGCGTCTCCAGCCCCAGTCCTATTTTTAGCTCAGCTCCTCCATTGCTATTGATCCCAGTCACCCTTTGTTAATTAGGCAGACCACAAACACCCGCAGAATTTGCAACTCATTTATCAGTTCCCTTCCAGCAATCTCTATCCCTGGAGATGTCATTTGGAGCCCTCCTTGTGACAGGCTATTGATCTGTGCCACAACTTTACTCCCGGTGTCGCAGGCTATTTATAGAAACTGCAATCTGCAATTCCTCCTTTCCCAGCACTTCCTTGCGGGTATCAGAAAGAGACGACGACGTAAATCAGAAACTGAGGCATGAAAAGAGTCAAAGAGATGCTTGCTGCAGAGGAATTTCCATCTGAAGATGTTGCAGGGAAGTGAGTTGGGAAAAAAAATAATTAAAAGACTTGCGACAGAGAGAACACAAAGTCTGCCCCAAGACCTTTGAGGGTCCTATCAAGACACACTGCTGATTTATCCACTCTTGTATCGATTGCACCGTCATGGTATCCTCCAGATGGCTTGCATTATAACTCAATCATCAGCAATCAATCAATCAGAATGTAGCTGGAAAGGACTTTGGGGGGTCTTCTAGCCCATCCCCCCTAGTCAAGCAGGAGATCCTACACCAGTGATGGCGAACCTTTTAGAGACCGAGTGCCCAAACCACAACCCAAAACCCACTTATGTATCATCGGGTGCCAGGTGGGTGTGGCCCATTGGGTGGGCGTGGCCAATTGGTGGGCGTGACTGTGGTGGTAACAGCAGACTGGGTGGGACTAAAAAGTTCAATCAATCAATTCCAACTTTGCGAGATCTTTTTTTCCCCGTGAGAAGTTGAAATTGATTTATTGAGCCTTTTTTTTTTTGCACACAGCGGTGGAGGCCTAAAGCAAAAGGGTTTTGTGAAACCCAGCTGAAGCCCTAGGACTGGGGCGACGGCGCACGTGCCCACAGAGAGGGCTTTGTGTGCCACCTGTGGCATGCGTGCCATAGGTTCGCCACCATGGTGCTACACCATTTCAGACAAGTGACTGTCCAGTCTCTTCTTAAAAACCTCCAGTGATGGAGCACCCACAATGTCTGAAGGCAAGCTGTTCCACAGGTTAATTGTCCTCGCTGTTAGGAAGCTTCTCCTTAATTCCCAGTTGCTTCTCTCCTTGATTAGTTTCCGTCCATTGTTTTTTGTTCTGCCTTCAGGTGCAAGTAAGTTGACTCCTTCTTCTTTGTGGCAGCCCCTCAAATACTGGAATACTGCTATTTTTATTTTATTTTATTTTATTTTTATTACATTTATATCCCACCCTTCTCCAAAGACTCAGGGCGGCTTTACAAACTTAGCAGTAGCCTTCATTCTATGTAAATGCCTGCTTATTAGGGCTTTCACCCCCCCCCCCAAGCGGCATTATTACAAAGTCAGCTTATTGCCCCCAACAATCTGGGTCCTCATTTTACCTACCTCGGAAGGAGGGAAGGCTGAGTCAACCTTGAGCCTGGTGGGATGCAAACCTGCAAGTTCTTCTTTTCTCTAGACTGGCCATACCCCAATTCCGTTCTTCATATGTTTTTGTCTCCAGGCCTTTAATCATCTTAGTTGTTCTTCTCTGCATTTTTCCCCACAGTCTCAACATCTTTTTTAGTAATGTGGTAACCAAAACTGGATGCGGTGTTCTAGGTGTGGTCTTACTAAGGTTTTATAAAGCGGTACTAGTACGTCCCCTGATTTTGATTCTATGCCTTTAAATAATAACAACTCCATTATGCCCACCCATTTGGACACTATATAGTCCATACATCTTAAACTTGAGAACGCTGAGAAACACTGTGCTAGGCGAAGGAAAGCCTCATTTTTACCCCATGCAGTTATTCCTACGTTCTTTCTCCACGTCTGTGAAATAGTCGCAAGCAATTCCGTTAAAGTGGCACGGACACAATTATCCAAGTGCATACAGTATATCTTGGAAATATATTTTCTTCTGGAGCAGCAACAGAGGATGATCAAGATACATGTTAGCTGCGTCAATCAAAATCTGCCCATTTAATGATCTGCGATGATCAATATTGTCTTTACAGCAAGGAAGACTACAGCTGTAAAAACATTGGGCATGAAAGATAATCTAATCATTGAGTCACATTTGTGCTATTTTTGCAGGATCAAAGAGCAACGTTCATGCTAGGCAGGAGAGAAATTCTCACAGTCCATTTCTTTGAGTTCCTTTATCTGCCCTGAATTCTTGTCTAGACCCTGAATTTTGGGTCAACTTAACAGATTTCTGCCTCTGAATTAACACGCCTCCCACCTTGTAGATATGGACACAGGGCAAGATGAGGAAGACAAACTAATTTCCAAAGCACCAAAAGGCAAGACAAGAAAGAATGGATGGAAACTAACCAAGGAGAGAAGCAACCTAGAACTAAGGAGAAATTTCCTAACGGTGAGAGCAATCAACCAATGGAACAGCTTGTCTTCAGAAGTTGTGGGTGCTCCATCACTGGAGACTTTCAAAAAGAGACTGGACAACCATTTGTCTAAAATGGTATAGGGTCTCCTGCTTGAGCATGGGGTCAAACTAGAAGGCCTCCAAGGTCCCTTCCAACTCTGATATTCTATGTTCTGTGTTCTAGATCTGCTCACTCTAAAAATTGCAGCTAAAGTGTTGGTATATCCGGAATGCTGGCGGGTTATTCCCAGGGGAAGAGCATTCTCTGTGGGCGCGCCGGCCCTATGGAACCAACTTTCCACGAAACTTAGGACTGCCCCTGACCTTTGTTCATTTCGCCGGGACCTCAAAACTTGGCTCTTCGAGGGGTTTTAATTTTTAATTGGGTTTTAGTTTTAAATTTCGGGGACTTGAATTAATTGCTTTAACTGATTATAATTTTTGTATGTTATGCTTTTAATTTTCCCTGTAAACTGCCCTGAGTCCTACGGGAATAGGGCGGTATATAAATTTAATAAAATAAATAAATAAATATCCAAGTACTCCAGGATTAACCTTAGTATAGTGTTTTAGTAACATGCATATCAGGTTAAAACACTGCAAAAAAAAAAAGTCACTCCAAACAGCTATTTTGTGCATTATGGTAATGGATTTTATTTAGTCTGGTATTTGATAAATGCACTGCCTTTATTGATTAGAAATACACGGGCTCTTAGAACTAAGTGGAAAAGATAGGCAACAATTAACACCAAAACGGATGCTTTTCTAATGTTTTATTAATGCACACCTGCCTAGTAGCAGAGGAATGGGGAAGAGGAATAATTCCAGGCACTGAAAACATTGGCATATGACGAACCTAGCAAAGATTTGAGGAGGGTGGTTAACTTTGCAATCTTGCAATGAGAAAATCTGATTTACACCGTCAGGCCATTTGTGTTACCTGTGACTCGGTAACGTGCATTGGGTATCGATTGGCTCTTTGCACAACATGTTTAACTACGTCATGTGGCAAGGTGGCGTGCCTTTCGAACACGCTAACCCAAATAAATGAGCCAAACCCTTCAAAAGTGCTTAGCTTTAGCCTGCAATTGTCTTAGGGCTGTTTGTGGCTAAAGTACAGTAGGTCAAAGTGGTTACTTGCTAAACGGTTTACTGTTCGTCTTCCCTTGCTAGCCAAGGGCCAAGTCCTAGAGAGATCTGATTGGAATTCTTTATTGGCCAGGTGTGGTCGGACACACAAGGAATTTGTATCCTCTGCAAACGGACTTGGGCTGGATCCTTGCTTCTCAAACTTGTCCACTTTAAGATGGGTGGACTTTAAATCCATGGTTGGCTGGGGAAGTCTTGGTATTGAAGGCCACCCATCTTACAGTTGACAAGGTTGAGAAATCCTAGTCTAGATGCTCCCATCTCTGTCAACATTTCAGTTTTGGCCCACCCTCTTGTTGAGGCCATGGGAGTTTGAAAGAGGTGAGATAGGATCAGATTCAGTGCCTACCACCTTCTGTAAAAAGGCTAATGAAATGGCAGAATTGTTGGGAAAATGTGGAACTGGATGGACAAAGTCCGTCTTTGCTAAGGAGAAGGGAGAAAGTCAACTGGGAAGCCAGGAAGGAAAGATGCCAAGTTGCCCTGTGTATTTGTGCTGCATCATCAACTTGTGCACCCTCACTAGCCCATGATGCACAGACCCTCCCCAAATTGCAGTCATGTGTATTTCCCAACCCTTACTGCACCTATTGGGCACCCTCACACCCTGCCGGATCTGCACTATACCTCTCACACATCCCTGTGCACTCTCTCTGACCCTCACCCACCACTCATATACTCCTTGATCCTCCCACGCTCAGCCATGGCCACTTCCCTACATGCTGGCCTTGGACTTCCAGTTTCCCGCTGGCTTCCCCACTGACTTTGCTTGTGGGAAGCTGGTAGGAACATTGGCAATCACGAATGAGTTTAGGCTTCCTGCCGGCTTTCCCACTGACTTGTGAGAAGCTGTCAGGGGGTGTAGGAAATGATGATCACATGACTGCAGCTGACCTCAGCAGTGCAGTAGTGTTGAAGCAGCCACAACGTTTCCAAATTACAATTCTGTGTGAGTAATGGGTCCTGAATTTTGGCTGCCTTCTGTAAGTTAGCTTTTTCGGTTCAAAAACTGTTGTTCGTAAATGTTATTCTATGATGCCCTGGTTCACCCACTTAAAGTTTACAAACAGACCCAAGGGCTTTAGTCATGTATACATTCTTTTTCATATCTATATTTTTTTAAAGCAGAGGAAAGGAGAATATCTAATGCATTGGTTCCATCGTGACAACAAGATCAGCCACAGAGCATAATTTGGATGAGAATGTTTGAAACATTTTTTTCAGTTATTATATATATATTTTTAAAGAATATAAGAATTAAGTAACATAAAAAAGAAAATGAGGCCCAGAGAGCACAATGTGGGTGGATAAACAACAAATCTGAAATAAACTAATATATTCTGAGACACCATTAGAAATTCATTTTACATTTTCTGTTCAAAATCCTCATATCTGCATTGAGCTTTAAACTAAAAACCCTTGGTTAACATCATTCACACCATTAAGAAAAAGTGTAAACCGTAAATAATACATTCCACTAACCCCATGAATTATAGAACAAATTAAAATAGGAGCTCTAAAAACCAAATTTTGAGTGTTGCAGTTTCATGTATGAATTGTAAGAAACATTCCTAACACATGGAACAACTAGGTTTATTTTCTCAAAAGGACTTAAATCTATTATGCAGGTGTAAGCATGGGTAATTTGCTTATTTATTTAAAAAGGTAAAGGTTCCCCCGCACATGCGTTTCCGACTCTAGGGGCCGGTGCTCATCTCCGTTTCAAAGCCGAAGAGCCAGCACTTGTCCGAGGATGTCTCCGCAGTCATGTGGCTGGCATGACTAGACGCCAAAGGCACACGGAACGCTGTTACCTTCCCACCGCAGTGGTCCCTATTTTTCTACTTGCATTTTTACGTGCTTTCGAACTGCTAGGTTGGCAGAAGCTGGGACGAGTAACAGGTGCTCACTCTGTTACGCGGCACTCGGGATTCGACCCGCCAAACTGCTGACCTTCTGATCGACAAGCTCAGCGTCCTAACCCACTGAGCCACCGCGACCCTAACGCTTATTTATTTACTTGCAATTTATTTATTTTTCCAAGTCTTATTGTTCTGCAGGCACTCAAAGCAGTCAATCCGTACTGCTTTCCATTCATCTTATGACAACACCATCATAAAGTAGAAGTTGGACTGATTGTATGAGATAAGTAATGGAGAAATGTTGGTAAATTGTCCGACTAATATAAAAAAAATAGAGAAAATGGTAAATATTAGATAATGCTTAACACTTCCTCTGTAAGGTTGTGAAAGTTACTGTAATGGACCCAGCATTGGACAGAGAATGAGACTAAAAGATCTCTAAGGTCCCTTCCAATTTGATTGTTTTATAACTGGTACCTGTTTTGTAAGCTTACATAAAACATCTCTGGTGTTTTGTGGAAGCAAGAAGAAGAACAGGGATGCAAGTATTCAGACTGTGATGCTCTTTGCATAGAATCGGGGACTATGTTGGCACCACAATTTCCTACAAATTACCCAATTTTTGTTCTTTGACCTACAACCAAAACCAAATGCATAAACAGACTGAAGAGATGGAGCAAAGGAATGGATATAATGGATATTATATTTTTACGCTCCATGGCCTCATAACCCTGCAGGAAGAGTATGTCATAACAGAATAACACAGCTGGAAGGGAGCTTGGAGGTCTTCTAGTCCAACCCCCTGCTGAAGCAGGAGACCCTGTACTATTCCAGACAAGGGGCAGTCCAATCTCTTCTTAAAAGCCTCCAGTGATGGAGCACCCAGAACTTAAAGAACTCAACTTCAACTTCAAGAACACAACTTCAACTTCATTTCTTCAAGACTACCTCAAGATCTTTTTGGTTTCAGGAATGGAAATTTCGTTTATTTATTTATCAAACTTATATGCCACTCAAGTCACAGTTCCAATCTGACTCTGAGCAGCTCACAACATATTAATACCAAATCCAGATGGTTTCCATTAGTTGACATGCAAATACGTGGGGAAAGCACCACAGTGGACAACATTTCTCATGGGACCTTGCCCATTTGGATAGTCCTTGAACAAGAGGGATGATTAATGATGGATGGATGTGGATGATTTCCTGGATTTGCACAATACACCAGAACTATAAAGCAACAAGACAGCTAAGTTCACCCAACCAGTTGAACTTCAAACCATGAAGAAGCATTACCAGTTCTGTCAATGCAGTTTTGAGGTGCGTAGCCGACCTCGTTACTCATGGTGAGCAAAAACAACCTCATTATCTTGCTTAATGGCATCCCAAATCCACTCTCTGAAGATGTATTATAGTACATGGGGAAAATAACTTGTGTTGGATCATTTCATTGAATTTGTTCAAACACTTCTATTGTTCACTTGCTTGCTGGCTGGGGAATTTTGGGAGTTGAAATCTACAGGTCTTAACGTTGCCAGGTTTGGATACCCTGCTCTACTCAGTTGCTTGAAAGATCTCCCCGGGTAGGTTGCCTCTACTCTAGTCAACCAAATCAAGAGGCTTCCTACTCATAGCTTTGCAATCTGGAAGGCAAAATGCACAGAGAAAAAGCCAACAGGGGGAAGACTGACAAAATGCGAGGTTAAACTCCCATTCTTAAAAATAAAGAAATGGGACTCTTTCTAAGGGCTTGAAAAAGAGACCAAGTAGTCAACCTCTAAGGGACGCGGTGGCTCAGTGGGTTAGGACACTGAGCTTGTCGATCAGATGGTCGGCAGTTTGGCGGGCGTAACAGAGTGAGTGCCTGTTACACATCCCAGCTTCTGCCAACCTAGCAGTTTGAAAGCACGTAAAAAATGCAAGTAGAAAAATAGGGACCACTACGGTGGGAAGGTAACAGCGTTCCGTGCGCCTTTGGCATCTAGTCATGCCGGCCACATGACCATTGAGACGTCCTCGGACAAGCGCTGGCTCTTCAGCTTTGTAACAGAGATGAGCACCGGCCCCTAGAATTGAAAACGACTAGCACGCATGTGCGGGGGAACCTTTACCTTTACCTTAGTCAACCTCTGTCCTTTGTGATCCAACCTGGGATTAAAATATAATGTCTGCGTGAGCAGCGATATAGTTGAAATAGTACCTACTTGCTTGTTTTATAAGGAGAGTTAAAATCAAACCTACTTCTTTGTTTCCATGGAGCATGGTCTCACATACAAATGTAAACACACAGAGAAACCCATATAGAATGTAGCATAACATTTCCCCCCTCCCCCCAAGCAGGAGATTGACAGCTGGCTGTCCAGTCTCTTCTTAAAAGCATTTTCATGGAGCAGGATCATGCACACATGTAAACACACACAGAAACTCATAAGTTAGCTGAATTGTGTACCTTTTTAAAGTAATAAATACAAACTCAGGCACTGATATTTTCCTACAGCCTTGTTTCTTTGGCCTCCCGATGGGTGTTTCACACAACAAAGTTTGGGGGATTCAGGTTTGCCACCACACAAAATCTCAGCAGAAATCTACCATCATCCTTGACTTTTCAAGATGTGAGCAGCAGATATTTGCAAACCTGTTATAAACATGTTTTCTTCTTTCCCTTGTGTAATCCGAAGAGGTGACAATTGTTCTCGTTCAGTGCTTTAATTTTGAGACAACGGGTGGAACTGTAGCTTTGCGGTCTCCTTCTCACACAGTGCAATTGCTTTCGTGTCTTAACTTTTAAAGAAAGAAAGGAAAGCTTTGGAATTTTTACTGATTGTTTTATAGAATGTAGACCACCTAGAGCCCCTGTTCTGAGCGGGATGGCCAGTTAAGAAATACGAAGTACAAATAAGCCAAATGCAACAAACTCACCCTGAATTAAAACTAAATCTTAGATTCAAACTAAGAATTTTGGATCTACTTTCTCTGCAGTAATGTGGATTCTTTTGGTGATTTTAGCGAACCTCCTCTTTGTAACAGAGATGCAAGTGTGATTGAATGTCTATCCTCCGTCATCCAGGTCATGGTTTTCCCAAAGGTGCTTTTTTTCAGGAGGCAACTGGACTTTCTCTTTCTTAGAAGACATTTCGCTTCTCATCCAAGAAGCTTCTGCAGCTCTGACAGCTCTCTGAAAGGAGTATAAATCTTTCCACTCCTCACCATCTAGTCAGAGCTGAAGAAGCTTCCTGGATGAGAAGGGAAATGTCTTCAAAGGAAAAACAAGAAAGTCCAGTTGCCTCCTGGAAAAGCGCCTTTGGGCGTGTGACCGAACACACCACCAGCTCTACCGAGGAAGACAGGAAAGTGAATCTGAAGTTCATCCAGAGCAGGGCCTTCTGCTCCATTCCTTCAGCCTGAAGTTCCAGATAGTCTAGAGATACTGTTCACTTTTCTCAAAGTAGACAACTTCAGGCTTACTCTATGAGTTTGCAGCCAACCCTACGGTGGTGGTGGTGGTGGTGGTGGTGGAGGAGGAGGCAAAACCACCTAGAGCAGGGGTGTCAAACTCAATTTCATTGAGGGCCGCATCAGCATTGCAGTTGCCCTCAGAGGGCCGGGTGGGTGTGGCCTGGGTAGGCGTGGCCTACTGGGTGGGCGTGGCTAGAGTGCCTATGGCCTACTGGGTGGGCGTGGCCAGCTCTACATCATTCACATCAAGGGTGCCTATGGGGGGGCCTGGGCAGGAGTGGGGCAGATCTGAGGGTCTCTGGCAGAAGGAGGGTCTCTGGGCCAGGGCCAAGGCAGTGGGGGGGGGCGTTCCCTCACTGTTTCCAGGATGGCTTTGCGGGCCACATGAAACCACTCCGCGGGCCGGATCCGGCCCCCGGGCCTTGTGTTTGACATATCTGACCTAGAGTTTTAAACAAGGAGTAAGCCAGTGCCGTTGACTTTCTGCTTCAGGGCTGGGGAAAAACCGGCAGCCGAGGGAAAGGAGGCAAGGAGGCCACCTTCTCGAGATCTTTCTCCAGCGGCCACGGAGCAGCCCAGAAACCCCCTCCTCCACATGGCTACGCGGCAACCAAGCGGGAGGACAAGGAAGCCTTGGGAGGCGCCTGGGAGGCGCCCCCCACCCACCCTTAGAAGCCGGATTTGAAACCCCGAAGAGAGGGGGCGCGGCCGGCTCAGGGGGGCGGGGCCGGAATCGGAGACAACGAGGCCCGTGGATCGCAAGCCAGCAGAATAAAGACTCGGCAGGCGAGGGGTCCGCTTCTTCCCTCCGCCAGACAAGGTGGGTGGATGGGAAACGGGGGGGGGGGGGTTTGCCTTCTTCTCTCTCCCAGGACCGCCTTTGGTTCAGCGAGCCAGGGAGGCTGGGGATGTCCCCGGAACGAAGCCGTGGCATTACTCCTCCCTACTCCAGCTCAACTCCGAGACTGGAGCATGAGTCGACCCGGAGGGGAGAGGCTGTCTCCTCCCCTGTTGTCCCCCCCCTCCCCACGCCCTACCCCCACCCGGTCTCGATCCTGGGGGAGGCTGGAAAGGGAGGCGACTCTTCGCTCCTCGGAAGCCGGAGCTGCTCAGTCTTGCAAACGCCCGGATTCCTCCAGGCTTCCTGGGCGAAGGGGAGAGGGCGGTCGGGGTGGGGAAGGGCCAGCGACCCCCCTCCTCTCCTGCTCCCCTTTAATCTTGACGCCTTCCTTTTCCCAGCAGGGAGCCTCGGGAAGCTGCTGCGGGATCGGGACCAGCCGTTCCCTCGTTTCCGTCGCCTGCCAAAGGAAAAGGAAACGAAAGCAAAGGGGCGGCGGCGGCGGCGTGGGGGGGGGGGGGAGGCGATCAGCCGCTTTGCAAGCGACTCCAAGCGCGGAGCAGAGCCGAGGATCGCTCGGCCAGCCTCCTCCTCCTCCTCCTCCTCCTCCTCCTCCTCCTCGCTCGCTCGCGTTTGGGGAAAGGTGAGCCCTTCTGCAGAACGGCACCTGCCGGATCGTGGCTCCCGCACGCGCACCTGTCTCCGCGGACACCCCAGCCTGTCTGATCGATGCGCCTCGCCTCGCCTTCCGCCCAGGTGGCCGCAGGCAGGCCGAAAGCAACCGGGAGGAGTCAGTACCCCCGCTCCGCCGAAGTCGCTTGCCGTGCCAGACCTTCCCTCCGGAGCGTTTCTTTTGTTCCGCGGCGAGCGCCAGGCAGGGGAGGGGCGGGTCTCTTCCTCCCGCCTCCCTCCCCCTCCCCCCTCCAGCCTTTTCCCTAGTGGAGCAAGTCTCTCCAAAGTTGAGTTAAGCGAGGGGAGAGCTTGACCAGACGGAGGGCGGAGAAAGAAAGGGCAAAGAGCGATTGAACGCAGCGCTCCCCATTCTCCGCCACTGATTCCCTTCCCCAGGCCCGGCCCGACCTGGGATTCAGGAGGTTAGGCTCAAGCGGAGCTTCCCGGCCTGTAGAGGGACGCCCAGCTTCTCCAAGGCTTTGCGCGCAAGACACCTCGGGCATAGCAGCTGCCCCGGGGTGGCCTTTACCGTGGGTTGATCGCTGGCTCCTGCTGCTCCTGCCTGGCGCACATTTGCATCTCATTTTCCCCTACACTTTTTCGGGGGGGGATTGGAGGAGGAGGAAGAGGAGGAGGAGGAGGATCTAAGGCAGACTCGGGCTTTGCAAGCTGTGGTCAGTCGCTCTCTCCCTTCCTGGAAGTTCTCTCTCCGTCCCCTCTGAGCTCCAATAGCTTGGCCGATGCCGGGGAAGCCTCCTCCGAGAAAATCACCACTGGACTGGGCACCTCTGCCCACCCGCCGGCCGCTTCTGCAGAGACAGACCAGCCCTGCCCGGGTTGGAAGAGGCGTGCCTCTCGGCCGTCTTTCGAATGGGGCTCCTCTCCCCTCTGCGCCCCCACCACCCCTCCCGGGCATACCTCATTTAAGCCCCTCTGATGGGACCTCCGCATCCTTCCACCCCTCCCGGGGCTTAAGAGCTGCCCGGGAGTAACCAAGCTTCGGAAAGGCAGCGCCCCCCCCCCCCCCAGGGAAGAGAAGCGAAGAGAAGAGAGAGAGGGAGAGGGAGAGGGAGAGGGAAAGAAAGAGAGCGAAAGAGGGAGAGGGAGAGAGAGAGAGGGAGGGAGAGGGGGAGAGAGAGAGGGAGGGAGGGAGGGAGGGAGAGAGAGAGAGAGAGAGAGAGAGAGAGAGAGAGAGAGAGAGAGAGAGAGAGAGAGAGAGAGAGAGAGAGAGAGAGAGAGAGAGAAGACGTAGAACCCGGGAGTTCTCCGCGCCAGCGGCTCGACGGGGGCCGGGAGTTTGCCAAGAGTGGGCGTCTGGCGGGGCCGAGCGAGAGAAAGAAAGCGTAGCTCGGGCTGGAGGCCACGCGGGCCCGGAGAGCCTCCCTTCCCCTCTTCGACGGCTCCAAGCTGGCTTGTTGAGCAGAGGCGCCCGCCGTTGATGGCCCTGCGCGCCGGGACGGCTTGCTTGGCGCAGCTCTTGCGCAGGGTTTGCCGGCTGCGCCTTCCGCTGACCAGACGCTCCAGCAGCCTCCTCTGCCTCTCCGCCTCCCAGGAAGCCGACCACGCAGGCGGAGAGCAGTCGCCGCTGCCGCCGCCGCCGCCGATTCAGCACCAAGGACAGCCGCCGCCGATTCAGCACCAAGGACAGCCGCCGCGGGCAGGGAGCCCTACCGCACGCCGCCGCCGCCTCCTCCGCCTCCGCCGCCGCCCCGCGTTGCTCGCCTGGCGGGGCGGCTGCCTCGGGGCCACCCTGTCGGATCCGCGGGCGGCCAGGGGGGGACATGGTCCCCTCCGCGGGCCCTTCCTGGCGGCCATGAAGAGGCAGAACGTGCGGACTCTCTCGCTGATCGTCTGCACCTTCACTTACCTGCTGGTGGGGGCGGCCGTCTTCGACGCCCTGGAGTCGGAGCACGAGCTGCGCGAGGAGGAGCAGCTGAAAGCCGAGGAGACTCGGCTGAAAGGGAAGTACAACATTACCAGCGACGATTACCAACAGCTGGAGGAGATCATCATGCAGTCGGAACCCCACCGGGCCGGCGTCCAGTGGAAATTCGCCGGCTCTTTCTACTTTGCCATTACAGTCATCACCACCATCGGTAAGTCAGTCCCCTTCTCGGTGGCTGGTGGGAGTGGAGGGGGGGGGCGGGAGGGGGGCGATGGCTTGGGGGGGTGAAGGAGGCCAAGCCTCTTATCTGAGCGATTGACAGGTGGAATAAGAAGGGAGAGATGCCTCAAGCTAAGATGAAGGGTGGGACGACTGTAGGGTTGTGAGAAGACAAGGCAAGGAGAACATTGGGTGTGAGGCTGAAGTTTCACCCTTCCTTGAAGATCTGGAGTTACCGTCAAGGGTCTTCCCCTTTCTTTAAAATTTCAATTTCCCAAACGTATGCTTGAGTCTTTCCCACTTGCCCGTATTCCTAGGAAAAGTTTTCTCCATTGCAAAGAGCTAGGTTGGGAGTTAAAACAGTGACTGGAGAGCTTTTGGAGGAAATTAACTGTTGCTTCTCTATCTCTCCACACCCATGTCTGGGAAGCAGCACAAATCATGAGCAAGTTTCCTCAGAAATACTGTGGAGGTGCAAGGAAATGCTTCTGGCATTATTCATTGGCTTGGATCCCTGATACAAAAATACTTTTTCGAGAAGAATGCCAGCACAGCAACTTTTCAAAACAATTAGGCCCGCTCTCCTACGAATGAACGAGCCCTGGGAATTATTTGTCAGACTCAGCCATGGACTTGTGGAAGGATTTGAGCTGCAAGCTTTTTGTTTAAGCTCGATCGTGTCCTAGGGAAACGATTTGCAAACTTCCATGGCTGTTCCTAGACTATTATAAAATCACTTTAATGGGGCAAATAGGAATCTTTACAAATGGACAGTTTGGAAGATGTTGCATCTGAGTTGAAGGGTTATGTTGGGGTACAAAGAACTCAGTATTATATTTTTAACTGCTCCTTCTGATTGTTTACTTAGGGAAGGAGGTGAATTGTCTAGAAAGTCCTTATGACTATCCTAGTTATGGGCTCCCATCTTCTACCACCTCTTCTGAAAAAAAGGAAATAGCCAGCCGTCAAGCAATATAACAACATTGGGAGTATTGCTTTTTCAACAGTTGGACAAAGACCTAAACTGTTTTTGGTGCAGTAGAATTGGCAGTTGGCTCCAGAGAAACTTTCCTTCCTCAATTTAAAGTCAAGGTTGGTCTATCAATCCCGTCAGTCTGAAACTCCTGGTTAAAAAGAAGTTGGCCAAAAAATGCAGAAAAATATCGAAGTGGTGGGGTGCCCTCTCTAACCATTTTTGCAGTTGCTCCGTTACGAGATGCGTATGTTTAAAAAGTGATGGATGTGTCTTCTTAGGACATCTCTACCTGTGGCAGTCCCAAAATATTACTGGTTAATTTATGCCTTGGTTGGATTCTAGCGGGCAGGACGTGAGCAAATAGAGTTGCGTGATTAATCACGATGGAAATTATCATGGGACTGTTTGGTCTCGTTGCACCCACGGGGTCATTCGTACATGAAAAGGCTGCCCATTTTCTGAAGAAAGGCCGCTGCTTCATCTTCATTAGAATTGTCAGCAAGACAAACAACACAGCTGCCACTTTCCTTAGGATTAGGTTTTGATGTTCTTAACCTGCGGCAACGGATCGCTAACTGGACAGATGATCCAACACACTTCTGTAACTGGTGTCTTCATTTGGGAAACAAAGTTTTATCACATGTATGCGTCGGTTCCCTTTGTTCTTACACATTGGTCTCTTTCTTATCTTATAATGAAGCTTCCCTGTGAATTCGCTGTCTGAATGATTTAGGACCGGTCTTAACACATGTTTATTAGCGGAGAGGCTAGGAACATAATGTTTTAAAAAGCATTCTAGCTGCTTCTTTTTTATGATGTTTTAATTTTTCCATTAATTCTACTTAGTGGCCCTTTTAGAGTGTCTATGTGCTACAGCAACCCCAAGTATTTTGTTTTCATTTGGGTTAGCTATTAAGTTAATAATGCAGATAATAAGGACAAAAGTTGAACAATGAGGGGGAAATCGTTTGTGTAGAGAGAGGCAGTGGTGGAAGTTTGCTGCCCTCAACATTTCTGAGCTGTTCATTTTAGTAGGAGATGTAAATGCTTAGCTTCTGCGCCTCTGGAACGTAGCTAGGATTTTCTCATTTTGTTAACCACCAAAATCAACAAAAGTGGCCAAGATTTTATGTAATCCTGGATGCCATGAGCTGGCCATGCTCCATTAAAAGTTGGAATAAAATACTGTGTACCTACACATCCAACATCTAACTGTAGGTTTTTAAAAGCTTCAGTGGTTGGGAACTTAAGGCAATTCATAGCAAAGGCAGCTCCTGCAGGCAATTCTAGATCCTGAAAGGAAATATAGTTGAAACCTATAAAACATTAAACAATGACTGGAAGTACGTTGTTCTCTTGCTCAGTGTGGAATTTGTAGTCCTTCGTTGCAGAAAAGTAATGTGGAAAACCAGTATAATAAAAACAAGAATTTTCTATACACAATACAGAATCCAACAATGGAATTCCATTCTTTATTTATCTATTGAGCGGCATGGTGGTGACCTAGTGGTGAAAATACTTGCCTCCAGTCAGAAGGTTGAGGGTTCAATCATAGGTAGGAGCAGATGTTTCTCTCCTAGGATGCAAAGAAAAAAAAATCTGCTGTGAACTTGGCATAGGTGTCAGGAAGGGCAACTGGCTATAAATGCTCAGCTCCATTCAGTTGCCCCAACTCTACCCCAGATATGGATCACAGGGTTATAAAAAGGGATCCATCTATCGATCCATCCATTGTGAGTAGTGCAATTATTTACTGAGATGGGTGGCTATTAAAATCTCTCTCTCTCCCTCCCTTTCTTTCTCTCTCTTTTTCTCCCATCCATCCATCCATCCATCCATTGTGAGTCACCTAATTATTTCCTGAGATAGGTGGCTATAAATATATATCTCTCTCTTTCTCTTTCTCTTTCTCTCTCTCTTTCTCTCTTTTTTCTCTTTCTTTCTCTCTCTCTCTCACTCCCTCCCTCCCTTTCTCTCTCTTTCATTCTCCCATCCATCCGTCCATTGTGAGTCACCTAATTATTTCCTGAGATAGGTGGCTATAAATATATATCTCTCTCTTTCTCTTTCTCTCTCTCTTTCTCTCTTTTTTCTCTTTCTTTCTCTCTCTCTCTCTCCCTCCCTCCCTTTCTCTCTCTTTCATTCTCCCATCCATCCGTCCATTGTGAGTCACCTAATTATTTCCTGAGATAGGTGGCTATAAATCTCTCTCTCTCTCTCTTCTCTCTTTCTCTTTCTTTCTGTCTTTCTCTTTCTGTTTCTCTCTCCCTCCATTTCTCTCTCTTTCATCCATCTATCCATCCATCCATCCATCTATCTGACTAAGGAATTTTAGGTGCTCTACCAAATACTAGGTCACTGCATTCTATTGCAAGGCCTGTTGGAAGAGCCAAAATCCCAGCAAGATCAAGGACTCGGAAGGGATGCTCTTCCAAAGAAGAGGCATCGCTGTGGAGAAGACAGGCCTTCTAAATTCTCTAGGATGCCAATGCTTTAGAGCTGTAAAATGGAGCATCCCAACTCTCTCAGATTTGACTGGTTGATAATAGGAGAGAGAAGGTCCCTTGGTGACTAGATGTTATGAAGGACATAGAAACACCAAACCTTGATAGAAAGAGTTCCCAATGGCTTTTGCCTTCCAAATCAAGGTAGCATTGCTATGTATAATGGTTCTTAGGAAGCAACAGTTTGCTTTTCTGACCGTCCAGGCTCATGAACTGTCTGAATATTCCTGTGATAACAGAACAGACTTGACCAGTCAATACAAGTCTTGAGCATTAGAATATAATAGAATAACAGAAGTGGAAGAGACCTTGGAGGTCTTCTAGTCCAACCTGCTGCTTAGGCTTCTTGTCAGGCATTTTGGATAATAGCTTGACCCTCTCTTCTTTATGGCCACCTCTGAAATATTGAAAGACTTCAATTGTGTCATCCCTAGTCCTTATTTTCACTAGAGTAGAGATACCCAATTCCTGCAACCGTTCGTCATATGTTTTAGTCTCTGGCCCTCTGATCATCTTTGTTCCTCTTCTCTGTACTCTTTCTAGAATCTCAACATCTTTTTTACTCATGGTGACCAAAACTGATCACATGGTGGTGTGTCACATCATTCTGCCCTAAATCAGTACATAACTTCTTTGTTGGCCAAGGATGCGTTAATCTTCATCATGGAATTAGTTCCCTGTGGAACATATCAAAATCAATGGCAAATTAATCATGATTTAATTTCAGCCCCACAGAATTCAGGCAATTCACAGTCCATGACTGTTGGAACAACACCCAGGTTCCCGATGTACCCTGAGGCATAAAACTGATGAAATGGGATAGGTTTTCAGGACTTACCGACTAACTGACGCGAACCAACTAGCTAAGCTGTGTGAATGTATGTGCTAGATCTTTTGTTTCATTTACTGCCGTGTGAATGAAGTCCTTTCTCAGACGAAGTGAGACAGATTAGGCTTTTCTCTTTAATTGTTGATTTCTGTCCCTCATTCACATACATTTTTCTTTCGTTCTTTTTTGACTTTAGAATTTTTTTTAAAGTTGAAAAAACTGGTTGTTGACATGAGGGATGCTGCTTTGGTTGAGTGGTGTTGGGTTTTTTTATTTTTTTTTTAAAAAGTTTCTATTTTTAAACTCACCTTGAAGACATTGTTTGCTCACAGTTTTTCTGTTGAGAAGTCACCTGAGTAGAATTCAGAATAAAAAAACAACACATTTTGTGGCATAATGAGAAAAGATTTCGCTGTGTTGGGGTACTAGAATTTTTGTTGCAACTATAATTTGCATCATCCATGAATACATCTAGTTATATTTTCTAGATCTGATTCTTATTAAAGATTGGGAGGAGAAAGGAAGGAAATGGAAATAATAATAGTGTTTCAAAGATTAACGTCTCTGGATGATAAATTGACACTTGACTCTGAAATGGTTAAAGCTTTTAGAATTTTCTATTGGTTTAAAACATTTGAACATCTAGAATTAAAATTGTCTCAATTCCTCTCAGCTACTGTCTAAATTTGATAATTCTTTTTATAGTTTGGTTATTAACATTTATTTCTAGATACTGATTTTTTTTCTTGAACCAAACCATAAAAGTAAAGTTTCAAGCTAAAAAATAGACACAGTAGAGAATTGAGGGAAGGCAAATAAATCAATAAGAAATAACTGTGACCAAATGCCGTTATTGATAGGACGACCTTCTTACAAATTATTGTTCAATTTTGTGATCAGTTATGGATCAAGGTCTGAAATGAAAGCTTGGTGAAGAAAACATATTTTATCCTTGTGTAATTTGAAGATTCTTTATGTTTAACTCCTGAGATGGTTCATTCATTGCCCTAAACCCTGGTATGATTTGTAAAACATAGTTGTAAGCATGAGTTAACATAAGGTGTGGATGCACCCAGTGATGGTTTAGTCAATAAACTCTACTTATTCATAATGATTAATTAAATTTAAATGCTGCCTGACTCCCAGTGACCTAGAACGAGATTTGAACCCAGTCACTGCTTCTCAGCCTACAAGCCCAGTATCCAACAGGGTTTAATCTGTAAGATGTCCCAGACTGACATCTGCTGCAACCAATGTTGATGCCAAAATAAGAACTTGCACGTTCTGTAATTACATACTTCCATCTCTCCATCTGAAAAAATATATACGTCCCAGCGTTTGTAGGACAATGTTACGCAAATCTTTTCGTTTCTCCTCCTACGGATGTCCATGATCACAGGCCATCATGGATGTGTGTGTCTGTGTGTTTGAGACAAACTACTCATTGTAAATTTGCATTGCCAACTCTTCCCCTTACATACCTGCTAGTGACATTGTGATACTAGTATAAAGGAGCTGAGTTTGTATCATGGCCTCCTGGAACAAACCTGGTCTGTTTTGGCCTTGTTTGCCAAAATGATACCCTGATGGAAATGAGGGTTAGGCAAGTAGTGTCCACTGTTCTGGCCTTGTGTTGGCAACTAAGTTCATTTAGTGATTGTCCAGGAACTTTGAATGATCCTAATTGAGGAAGTATTGAGGATACCGCCTATTATCTTCTTGACAATAGAATAGAATAGAATAGAATAGAATAGAATAGAATAGAATAGAATAGAATAGAATAGAATATGGAATGGGATGGGATGGGATGGGAAGAAATATTCTTTATTGGCAAAGTGTGATTGGACACACAAGGAATTTGTCTCTGTGTACATACAAACAACAAAGTAATGTAAGATACCAAATAGGAGACGGTAGTAAGAAAGATCAGAAGGATAATAATAATACAGCCCTACTACATGGCTAAATATCCTTAGGCATAGGATAGCACTGTGAGAATTAGGGGTTCAGCAGAGTGATGGCACAAGGGAAAAACCCCTTTTGTGTTTAGTTGTTTTGGCATGCAATGCCCTACAGCAGTGTCGTGACGGGAGGAGTTGAAAGAGTTTATGTCCAGGATATAATGTCCCGGATATGATGATATGAGGATGTGGTCATAAGTCTGATAACTTTTGTTATGCATTTTAACTAAGAAAATGGTAGGCTGTGGCTATTTTACCGCTGCACGCTGCTGTGGATTTTTATCTTCTGCTTCTAATAAGTTGGATCCAGATTTAGGAAGGAAGGAAATCCATAGGACAGTGAATAAGCTGTCCTCAGGATTTCATAGGGTGGCACCAAAGAATTTCCAAATGATGGTATAGTAGCCTGTAACCATAATCAACAAATGATCGGTAATATTTATCGGTGGGCGTGGCTGCAGTGGTAACGGCAGACTGGGTGGGACTAAAAAGTTCAATCAATCAATTCCAACTTTGTGAGATCTTTTTTTTCCCCGCGAGAAGTTGAAATTGATTGATTGATTGAACCTTTTATTTTTTTTGCACACGGCGGCGAAGACCTAAAGCAAAAAGGTTTTATAAAACCCAGCCGAAGGCCTAGGACTGGGGCGATGGCGTGCGTGCCCACAGAGAGGGCTCTGCGTGCCACCTGCGGCACGCGTGCCATAGGTTCGCCACCATGGACCTCACACAACCTTGTTATATATCTGGATCTCCAAGTGTGGTGACAAAATCACTTTGGGGACAAACACATTGGGGGGGGAGGAAAGATGTTTCATAGAGATGCCCCCATCGGTCCCATCAGATGACATTCTGTAATACAGGGGTGTCAAACTCAATTTCATTGAGGGCCGCATCAGCATTGCGGTTGCCCTCAAGGGGCTGGGTGGGTATGGCCAGGGTGGGTGTGGCCTACTGGGTGGGCGTGGATAGAGTGTGTATGGCCTATTGGGTGGGCGTGGCCAGCTCTACATCGTTCGCATCAAGGGTGCCTATGGGGGCCTGGGCAGGAGTGGGACAGATCTGGGGGTCTCTGGCAGAAGGAGGGTCTCTGGGCCAGGGCCAAGGCAGTGGGGGCCGTTCCCTCACTGTTTCCAGGGTGGCTTCGCGGGCCACATGAAACCACTTCGCGGGCCGGATCCGGCCCCCGGGCCTTGTGTTTGACATGTCTGCTGTAATAGATCAGACCTGAAGCCTCTTCTGGTGGATCTAAAGGGATCGATCGGTGGATATGATTGACCTTTGTTTTAAGTTTATGTTAGGTAGAAAGGAAGGAAGGAAGGAGAGGGAGGGAGGGAGGGAGGGAGGCGGAAGGAAGGAGGGAAGGAGGGAGGGAGGGGGAGAAAGAAAAGAAGGAAGGAATGGAGGGAGGGAAGAAAAAAAGAAAAGGAAGAAAGAAAAGAGGGAGGGAGGGAGGGAGGGAGGGAGGGAGGGAGAGAGGGAGGGAGGGAGGAAGGAAGAAAGGAAGGAAGCAAGGAAGCAAGGAAGGAAGGAAGGAAGAAAGAAAGGAAGGAAGGAAAATCCTTCCACAAAAAAAGTCAGTCACATAACATTGTCAGGAAGAAGTGCATATTAAGCCTTTATTTTCCATATTCTTAATTCCAAAGTGATTAATAATTTCCCTCAATGGAGTTGACACCTAAAAATCTGGTTGCTATTAAAACAAGGCATGTGTGGCTTGGAAACACACATGTACCCAAAACAGGTCACCGCCGCTGACAGTATATTGATGGTCAGGTCCTCAAGTTGCATGTTGCACAGACATTGAACCAAACCATTCATAATGCAAGCCGATGCACTGGCACACGTGCCAAACCTGATTAGGCTTCAGTTTGACTGTTTCAGTGACTGTTTTTTCCCCCCCCCCCTGACTTAGCCTAATGTACAAAAAGGCCCAGTCTGCTTGACTAGTTTAAGGATCACTTTCGATGGAAATGCAGGAATGGTGTCCATTTGGAAATCAGATTCGATGTGTTGTATAAGCGCTGTTGTATAAACACATCTACTGTGTGAAGTGTAACAGTGCCACTGTCTTTGGAGAACATGAAAGAAGGACTTGGTGGTATTGGGTAAATCAATTCCTTCCTTCCCTTCTTCCCTCCGTGGTGGGATTCAGCCAGTTCGCACCAGTTTGGCAGAACCAGTAGCTAATTTTTTGTTGCCCAGACCCAGAATGGACATCATCATCATCATCATCATCATCATCATCATCATCATCAAGAGCCTTGGTGGAGCAGTGGGCTAATGCCTCCTTAAGTAACACCAGCTGCCTGCAATTATTGCAGGTTCGCATCCCACCAGGCTCAAGGTTGACTCAGCCTTCCATCCTTCCGAGGTAGGTAAAATGAGGACCCAGATTGTTGGGGGCAATTAAGCTGACTTTGTAATAATGCCGCTTGGGTGTGTGTGTGAAAGCCCTAACAAGCAGGCATATACATAGAATGAAGGCTACTGCTAAGCTTGTAAGCCGCCCTGAGTCTTCGGAGAAGGGCGGGATATAAATGGAATTAAAATAAAAATAAATAAAAAATAAATCATCATCATCATCACCACCATCATCATGTTGGAAGGGACCTTGGAGATCATCTTTTCCAACCCCCTGCTCAGGCAGGCAGGAAACCCTCTACCATTTCAGGCAAATGGCTGTCCAGTCTCTTCTGAAAAACCTCCAGTGTTGGAGCATTCACAGCTTCTGGAAGCAGGTTGTTCCACTGGTTAATTGTTCTGACTGTCAGGAAGTTTCTCCTTAGTTCTAGGTTGCTTCTCTCCTTGATTTGTTTCCATCCGTTGCTTCTTGTCCTGCCCTCTGGTGCTTTGGAGAATATCTTAGTAATAATAATAAAGTTGGAAGGGACCTTGGAGGTCATCTAGTCCAACCCCCTGCTCAGGCAGGAAACCTTATACCATTTCAGACCAATGGCTGTCCAGTCTCTTCTTAAAAACCTCCAGTGTTGGAGCATTCACCACTTCTGGAGGCAGGTTGTTCCACCGGTTAATTGTTCTGTCAGGAAGTTTCTCCTTAGTTCCAGGTTGCTTCTCTCCTTGGTTAGTTTCCATCCATGCCTTCTTGTCCTGCCTTCTGGAAGTGGCATCCACACCCGCAGAACCGGTGGTTCACATATCTGAATCCCATCATTGCTTCCATTCTAAGGCCAGTTCACAGTCTGGGATCAGCCATGTTGCAGTTTCAAAAAGATCCTCTCCACCCCAGATTGACTAGATTAATAGGGATCACTTTCTCTCTACACTTCACTACCCTCAGCATGGCATCCTGCTCATCTATCAGACTGGTGGGTAACCATGGTATTGAACAGAACAGAATAACAGAGTTGGATGGGGGTCTTCTAGGCAGGTTGAGCAAGAGGGTGGTGGTGGTTCTTGCAACCATTCTTTATCTGTTTTATCCTCCAGTTCTCTGATCATTTCTGCTGCTCTTCTCTGCACTCTTTCTAGAATGGGGTCCCCGGCTTGTGGGAAGTGGACCACTACTGCTCTGTGGCCTATTCGCAACTGGGCTGCATGAATGGCTGGCTGGTGTGCTGGCATGCACGTGCACGGCCCCACTCATGTGACTGTAGTGGGTGCTTGTGGCCCCACTCACAGGAGGGTCACAGACTGGGGGCCTCACTTGCGTAAGTGATGCAAGTGCTCTCGGCCCCACTCGCATGAAGGGCACAGGTGCTTGGGACTCACTTGTGCGAGCAACAGGTTACTCATGCGTGTGCGTGCATGCATTCACACTTGCCCCTCCCTCAAAACCATCCCCTCTTTCCCCCCTTCTTCCCCTCTGGGCCGCCAAGACGGAAAGGTTGGGGAACTCTGTTCTAGAGACTCGACATTTTTTTTTTACATTGTGGCCACCAAATCTGAATGCAGTACTCCAAGTGTGGAATTATAAAGTGGATAATAATCTTGATTGTATCCCTCTGTTAATGCAGCCTAGGTACTCTATTATGCTGCCCTGCTGTAAGGGTAACTGTGAAAAGTACCACAGTGGATCTTGTTGATACTAGGCAGTCCGACTCCTCTTTCTCCATTGCTCTCTGTAAAAGATATTCTTAGGAGGATCATTCCTGAAAAGGCTTGCAGAGAGGATGCTTGATTGTCTAGGACAGGGGTCTCCAACCCCTGGTCCACGGACCAGTGCCAGGCCGCAGCATGCCAGCAAACGGTCCGCACAAACAAGCAAAGCCCCATCCGTGGGATGCAGGCAGCACACAAAATCACGCACTCTCTGGTCTGCATAAAACCTCTCTCTCCATGGAACCGGTCCCTGGTGCCCAAAAGGTTGGGGACCTCTGTTCTACAATGAGTCCTGCAGAACCATTCGTGGTTCAGGGAAGACCCATAGAGAAAAACAAACACTCTCTCCTTCTTAAGATGGTTCTTTCACAGGTCTCCCAACCCAGAACTCCTTTGCAGTAGCGGTAAATATCTGCAGCTCAGGTGTAGGATGAGGATGGAGGTTCGTTCTGCAAGCTTGTGGGTTGGTTCCTGAACATTTCATTACCAGGCTAGGTAACATCTTCAGTGAAGTTTAGAGGATGCCTCTGTCGGTACTCTCCTGGCTTCGTGTGGTCAGTAGGTCTTGTGATGGGAAAGTGGATGGTCAGGTGATGGTCTTGTGAGGGGCCAGGTGTGGCTCATGTCAGGTGAGTGTCTTGTGATGGATCTTGTGAGGGGCCAGGTGTGGCTCAAATCAGGTGAGTGTCTTGTGATGGATCTTGTGAAGGGCCAGGTGTGGCTCACATCAGGTGAGTGTCTTGTGATGGATCTTGTGAAGGGCCAGGTGTGGCTCACATCAGGTGAGTGTCTTGTGATGGATCTTGTGAGGGGCCAGGTGTGGCTCACATCAGGTGAGTGTCTTGTGATGGATCTTGTGAAGGGCCAGGTGTGGCTCACATCAGGTGAGTGTCTTGTGATGGATCTTGTGAAGGGCCAGGTGTGGCTCACATCAGGTGAGTGTCTTGTGATGGATCTTGTGAAGGGCCAGGTGTGGCTCACATCAGGTGAGTGTCTTGTGATGGATCTTGTGAAGGGCCAGGTGTGGCTCACGTCAGGTGAGTGTCTTGATGGATCTTGTGAGGGGCCAGGTGTGGCTCATGTCAGGTGAGGGCCATCACTTTTTTAAATCACTTTTTTCAGTCTTGTTGTAATGTGAAAAAGTCACTAAAAGAATTGTTTTAAGTCAAGGACAGGACTTGTCCTTTACAGAAAAAGGCCTTGTTGGTCCCATATGAGAAAAACCACTGGCTCTTTCACTTCCTGGCAATTTTAGTGCCTCCCTTCCTCTCTGCTGTCAGAAAAAGGTATTCAGATCTGTTTAATGAAGTCCTTTGTTAATTATGCCTCCACGATTTTTTTTTAAAAAAACATTTATTTATTTATCTGCTGCATTGAGTGCTTATTCGCTAATGGAAAAATACAGTATCAGGCAAAGGTATAATAAGTAAATTATGCCATTATGCATGCTAGGGCTCAAAGCAGCCAGCCCCTAAATTTCCTAAGGTTAGAGACTGCCAATTTGGACTGCTTAATTTTGCAATTTCCATAATTTATTTTGATTGCGACATCTGCGGGCTTATAAATGCCCACAAAATCCAGTTTTGCTACCGGGGGATAAAGAGAATTTTGGAAGTGGCGTTGACACGAAACTACTTATAGATGCAATTAAAATTTATCTGTTTGTCCCTCTCTCCATTTTGAAGTGAGCAAACAGTACTGTCAAAATATATTCCTACCATCAAAATCATCGGACTTTTTGGAATTATTAGCCAGACTTATTTATTTAGCGTATGAAATACAGTGCCAGGGAAATTTACACATGCTAAGCACACAAATGCAATCCTGACAGCCTAGATTTCTAGTTGACTCTATTCAGTGCTTGCATGCCTATCCTTGATGCACCATGGAGGACCAACTAGCTTTACATCAGCTGACCTGTGGCTAGTGGTGGGATTCAGCCAGTTCACATGGTTCGGTAGCTAATTTTTTTGTTGACTTTGGCAAACCGGCTGAATACTATCACTGGATGGTGCCCACTGAAGCCCTAGCCCTTTTTCGCAAAGCCCAGAATAGCCCACCAGAAGTGCGTGGATGCCACTTCCAGAAGTCCAGACGCTGCTTCCGGAAGTCCGTTTCTGGGCCTCAGAGGAAGCCTCCCAGGCCAAGAATGGATGCGTGGATACCATTTTCAGAAGTCCGGACGCCGCTTCTGGAAGTATGTTTTGGGCCTTGGAGGCCTGGACGAGGCCTCCCAGGCCCAGAATGGCTTGCCAGAAGTCAGTGGATGCTGCTTCCAGAAGTCTGTTCTGGGCCTCGGAGGCCCAGGCCCAGAACAGACTTCTGAAAGCGGCATCCATGCAGAGAACCTGTTGTTCACATATTTGAATCCCACCACTATCTGTGGCACTTAAATTGCTGGCTCGATCAGGCTCCTTCGCTGGTTTTGCTTTGCCTCGTATCACAATGCCTCACCTCTGGTCAAATCCAGCACCAGCTTCCGCCCTCTGCACAAATGAACACAGCTATATTTTCCCCACCGAAGTGGTACCCATTTATCTGCTCACAATATGGCATGCTTTTAAATTGCTGGTTGGGCAGGAGCTAGGGATCGAGTGACGGGAGCTCCCTCCGTCTCAAGAGCTGGTCTCAAACCCCTGGAGTGCAGGCCACTTCTGGCTGGCATTTCCAGCATCCTTAAGCCTGTATGCCACTGCCGACTATAGAAGAATGGCGGAAATGGCAAAGATCTCAGCGTATTTGAAAGACCAATCGCAGCAGAGATACATTGTGGAGTGGAGAAGATGGATTGATTATATCCAGAATAAATATGGGACTGAAAAGTTTCACTTAGCATTTGAATAAGTAGCGGATTTATATGATGTATAATTAGCTTGTAGTTATTTTATTAAGAGTTAAAGTGCGATAGAATTTAATATTTTATTGTTGTTTGCATATTGTAGATTAGTATGTTTGTTTGTATTTTTATACCCTGTATTTTGCTCTGGGAAGTCGGGGAGGGGGGGAGGGGAGGGGAGGGGAGAGTTGGGGAGGTTTGGGGAGAGGGGAGGGGGAGGGGAGGGGTTTTGTATTCAAAATATGTACTGTAAAACTTTTCAATAAAAAAAAGCCTGTATGCCACCGCATCCCCTATTAGCCAGACTCGGAATCCCAGTAATCCCTGAATATTTTTTGAAAGCTTGGGTGGAGAATGCAAAGAAACTGTACTGAGCAATGGGTGGAAAAGCTGTGAGTGCCTTTGAGTTTAAATCCAATGTTGTCGGTTCAAAAGAAAGTATGGGGCATGTGGTCTCTTCTCCATGCCTATGTTCTGTACCAGCCTGCTACCGGCCCTGCAGCAAAAGCAGGGACAACCCCTTTACAAACGGCAAGAGGCTGGAATAAAGCCTGCCAAATTTATTCACATAAAACAGAGCAAGACAAGACACCAACCATAAAAACAGGAGCTATGAAACAGGAACTATCCAAGCAGTTGCCTTCAGCAAACCAGCCCTCCCACACATTCCCCTTAAATACAGTTCAGGGCGTGGCTTCTCTCTGCCTCCTTCCGAGGTGCCCCATTGCCTTCCTCTGTTTACTCCTGACTGACTGCCTCCTGCGTCGGGCGTCCTTGAACAGGGCCAGCTGTGGGTCATCTTCATCCACGCTGTCAGGCTCACACAGCTGGGTCTGCATTGTGACCAGATGAGAGGGGCCTGGCTAGGGGCTCTCATCAAGCTGTCCTATCCCCTCAGCAAGCTCTTCAACACCCCCCTCCTCCTCCTCCTCTGAGTCGTCCGACCCAACTGCCGAACCCACAGGCTGACCCTGAATCACAACAGCCTAGTATCTACCACTGACTTGGTACAAAACGATGTGTGGATATGCTGAAGGTCAGGATGGTTGACGGGAACGGAAAAACACCAAGAGAGATGGTGTACAGTCCTGATGCAAGTTGTAGTGATTGTTAGTTTTCCTTTCTTTTTCTTCTTATCTCCTGCCTTTAATTGCTTTTCCCCCCTCCCGCTCTCTATTTCTCTGCTTTGCTTATCCCCAAAGGGAATAGAATGATGAATAGGGAAGTGTCATCAGTTTTGATTTAGAGGCTGGTAAATTTAGAGAAGGACAAGGAGTTTAAGTGTTCTCATAGACAGCAATCTGATACTGAACTGGCCCCAATGATTGACTGAGCCATCAGCAGCCTCCAGCAGCTGTCGAAGGCAAATCCCAAAGGTGAGTTTTCAAGAAGCACCTGGACTTTCTTTCTTTTTCCTTGATGTTGTTTCACTTGTCATCCAGGAAGCTTCTTCAGCTCTGACCGGATGGTGTGGAATGGGAGGATTTATACTCCTTCCAGACAGCTGGTCATTTGCCTTCTTTTTGAGAATCGTTGAGGCCACTTGGAGGTTTACTTGTGCCCTCAGGGTCACCTGAAGAGTACAACACAGTCCTTTCAGGAGTTCCAAGAAGGCTCCACACCCATTTGTACTATTCAGGGGACCCAGAGGGCACAGATAAACCTCCAAGTGGCCTCAATGATTCTCAGACAGAGTGCTAATGAGCAGATGAGTGCAAGAAATGTAAATCCTTCCATTCTCTGCAATTCAGTCAGAACCGAAGAAGCTTCTTGGATGAGAAGCAAAAGGTCTTCAAGGAAAAGCAAAGAAAGTCCAGTTGCCTCCTGGAAAAGCACCTCTGGGACACCCATGACCTGGATGGCTGAGAATCTTCATAGATAGTCGAAGGAAGGGGCTCTTCAAACTTGGCCCTTGGATGACTTGTGGACTTCCACTCCCAGAATTCCTCAGCCAGGCATGCCTGGCTGAGGAATTCTGGGAGTGGAAGTCCACAAGTCATCCAAGGGCCAAGTTTGAAGCGCCCTGCTCTAAGGCAAACGTGCTCAGCCTGGGCTCAAAGAATTGTAAGCGGTTCCCGTCTCCTTTTAATGCTCTTAAGAGTTCTTTCGCAATATTATTGCTGATTATCGGTGCCAGTTTCCCAAAGTTTTGAGCTGGAAACAGAAAAACAACAGGCTTAACTAAGTTAGCCCTCGGCTTACAGCAGTTCATTTGGTGACTGTTCAAAGTTGCAACAGCCCTGGAAAAAAAAGACCTATAACTGTTTTTCACACTGAATGACAATTGCAGCATCCCCAGTGTCACGTGATCAAAATTTAGACCCTTGGCGATCGGTTCCTATTTATGATGGCTGCAACGTCCCGAGGGTCATGGGACCATCTGTTGAGACCTTCTGACACGCAAAGTCCATGGGGAAGACAGATGCACTGAACAACTGGGTCGCTAACTGAACAACTACAGCGATTTATTTAACAGTGGCAAGAAAGGTTGTTGTTGTTGTTGTTGTTGTTAGTTGCGAAATCGTGTCCGACCCATCGCAACCCCATGGACAACATTCCTCCAGGCTTTCCTGTCCTCTACCATCTTCTGGAGTCCATTTAAGCTCACGCCTACTGCTTCAGTGACTCCATCCAGCCACCTCATTCTCTGTCGTCCCCTTCTTCTCTTGCCCTCAATCTTTCCCAGCATGAGGCTCTTCTCCAGTGAGTCCTTCCTTCTCATTAGGTGGCCAAAGTATTTGAGTTTCAACTTAAGGATCTGGCCTTCTAAGGAGCAGTGAAGGTTGATCTCCTCTAGGACTGACCAATTTGATCGCCTTGCATTCCAAGGGACTCGCAGGAGTCTTCTCCAGCACCACAGTTCAAAGGCCTCAATTCTTTGGCGCTTAGCCTTTTTTATGGTCCAACTTTCACAGACATACATTGCAACTGGGAAGACCACAGCCTTGACTATACATTTCCAGCTCTATTCTATACTTAATTCTAATTCTTTTCACGATGGAGAAAGTTCCACCATGAAACGGGAACCCTTTTGCAAAGATGGAGATCACTGGTTGGATTACTGCAGAAGTCCTTTGTTCGATCGTGACCAGCTCAAGGTTAACTCAGCCTTCCATCTTTCCGAGGTCAGTAAAAATGAGGACCTAGATTGTTGGGGGCAATAGGCTGACTCTGTAAATCGTAAAGCCATACATAAGTCGCTAAGTGCCATTTAGGAAGTTGTCAGCCTGGAAACCAAATGGCTGTGATAGTTGGACCTTAAAAAAGCAAGACAGGAAGAAAATTGACTCCTCTGAGCGGTGGTGCCAAAGAAGGCTCCTGGTGGTCAACAAGCAAGTAGTGAGTGGAGTGTGTAACACCAGACGTGTCACTGGAAGGCAAAAATCATGAAACTGCCTCTCACTTTCTTTGGCCATGGGAATATTCACTTGGAGGAAGCTATTATGTTTGGAAGAGCTAGAGGTAAAAGGAAAGCAGGCTGACAAAGAACACGGTGACTGGGCACTATGAGAGCTGACACCAGCCAGAGCACAAAACAACTCAAAGTTGTAATGCAAGATCAGAAGACATGGAGAGACCTGGTCCATAGAATTGCCAAGAGCCAGATACAACTGAATCAATAACACCATCATCATCAATTCAACACAGAAAGCTGACTATTGTTCAGTTGTGTCTGGCTCTTTTCAGCTTTCCTAAAAACTTTAGTTTCTTTTTACCTGCCGTTATAATTGGATCGTCAAATGTCTCTGCCTCCTAAGGGATATTTCCCCACCACCAGCAGCAATTTCCACATTTGTGGCTGGAAGATATATTTTTACAATTCCACATGGGAGTGCCGTCCATTAGCTCTTTGCCCTTAAAGACTACGGATGGGGTAGGTCTCTGTACAGTTCATGAGATGTTCTATACAAACTTTCATATAATTTGTCTCATAGGAATTGTCTCATGACCAAAACGACCAGTGCTGTGCGATTAATTCCACACTCTTGTCATGACAGTCCTGAGAACCATGACCTGAACACTACTACTACTGTTAACTATTACTACGAATACGTACACAGAGCATAAGAACCCTCTTGCATTGGTTGAGGAAGACTGCATTAGAAAAGGGACACAACTTATCCAATTTGATACATTTCGCTTTTCAACCTGTACCTCAACTTTTTAAAAAAACCTAATGCAACTCAGCCACCCATTCAAGAATGAGATATTTTGGATTACTTTTCAGTTGTCGGCCTTTTAGTTTCTCAAGTCTTCTCATCCCAGCAGATAAACCAGTCTGTTCAAATGCTTTTTCAATCAATTTTCTTATCTTTTGGAACACTTCCCAGTAGCCAGGAAGCCAGACAAAGCCAGGAGGAGTTGAATTGATCTGAAATGTTTGCAGTAGATTAGCCTGAAATTTCTTCTGATGGGTTAGTGAGGAACATCTTCTCACAGGCAAAATGCAAATAGCAGGATAATTGTCCCTCCCCTCTACTCTTGTCCATTTTGGAAAGTGTAATATTTTTGGGTGATAGTTTTGGAAATAAAAGTTCTCCATCTCAGGAAATGTAGGCAAAGGAGTGGCAGAACCTGGAGGTGGAGTCAAAAGAGCAATCAGCCTAGAATCTCTATGTAGCTACAAGCAAATTAAGTCCAGCCCTCCTTGAATTCTATTGACCCTTATCTAACATCAAGATAGTGCTAGACATTATTTGAATAATTTTTTAGTGTGATAGAATAGAATAGAGTAGAGTAGAGTAGAGTAGAGTAGAGTAGAGTAGAGTAGAGTAGAATAGAATAGAATAGAATAGAATAGAGCTGGGACCTTGAAGGGCTTCTAGTCCAGCCCCCTGCTCAAACAGGAGAACCTATACCATCACAGTCAGGTGAATGTCTAGTCTCTTCTTAAAAGACTCCAGTGATGGTGTGCCCACAACATCTAAAGGCAACCTGTTCCACTGGTTGATTGTCCTCACTGTCAGGAAATTTCTCCTTAATTCCAGGTTGCTTCTCTCCATGACCAGTTTCCAACCATTGTTTCTCGTCCTGCCCTCTGGTGCTCTGATGAACAAGCTGACCCCTTCTGCCTTGTGGCAGCCCCTCAAATACTGGGGTACTGCTATCATGTCTCCCCTATTTCTTCTTTTCTTTAGACTAGCCAACCCAAGTCCTGTAGCCATTCTTCATATGTTTTAGTCTCCAGGCCTTTGATCATCTTAGTTGCTCTTCTCTGAATTTTTCCAAACTCTCAACAACTTTTTTGTGATATGGTGACCAAAATTGACTGCAATATTCCAGGTTGGTCTTACTAGGGCTTTATAAAGTGGTAATAATACTTTGCGTGATTAACAATAAATCAGTTTAATTGGGACCTTCCATGTGTGGACCTGATCTTTTGTGCCATCAGGAAAAAATAGTGTTTATATTTTCAACCCTCAGGTTGTGGTGTTATTTTTATCACTTCCTAGGAGATGACTATTATCAAAGTTGAGATTGCATATTTATTTAGTAAGCTCCTTTGCATTACAGAAGGTTGAACACAAAATCAGGTGGGTCTTTTGCTTGGAAAGTGATGCAATGATGAATATGATAGGATGATGTAATAGCTGAAGAAAAAACTGCATAATATGTGGCCAAGGATATCATCCATGAAAGATCATGAGAGGGTACAATGTGATTTAATAGGGTACAATATGAGATAATTACTGTTGATCCAACTCAGGAAAGAATGCCCAGAGCTATAGCTCAGGGCTTTTCAATGAGTGGTACAGGTACCATCTGTGGTACATTGGAACCTGGCAGGTGGTACGTAACCATCCTAGAGAAGTGGTAGCGGGGGAGGGGAATGAGCTGAACCGGTGGCAGCACCGCACAAGCCTGAGCGAGAGACGGCTGGAGCTGCAGGGCTGTCAGGGCTCAGCGGAAGCGCCAGGATCAGCACTTCTTCAGGGCTGTCAGGGCTCAGCGGAGGCGCCAGGATCAGCACCAGGCTCCAGCTGGAGCTCGGCGCTGATCCTGGTGCTTCTGCTGAGCCCTGAAGAAGCGCCGATCAGCTGGAATGTCATAGCATCTCCAGGGTCTTGTGATTTACATTCAGATGCTTGGCAGCTGATTCATATTTATGACGATCACAGTGTCCCAGGGTCATGTGAAGTGACCAAAACCTGCTGCAACCACCCAGCAGAGGGGGGGGGGAAATAAAAACCAAACACCCCACCCCACCCTACCCCTCCTGTCAATCCTCAACAGAAATGCTCACAACAATGAAAACCTCAAACAGGAGGAAGAGTGCTGCCGGGCGGGCAGGCAGGCAGGTGTCTTGCTCGGCTGTGGCTTGGGGGGCACTTTTTTCAGTGCCATTGTAACTTCAAACAGTCACTAAGTGAACTGTTGTAAGTCGAGGACTACCTGTAGTCTATCACTTTTTTCCTTTTCTTTTTTGGTCATCAAGTTTTTGACACCTTGCTAGGCGACTGGTGGTACTCGGATGTTGACATATCCTAAAAGTGGTACAATGGGTGAAAAGGTTGAAAAGCTCTGCTATAGCTGTTCATAATAACGCATTGCCCGGACAATCCACGTTTCTCTCTCACCAAAAAAAATGTTGCGAGGATTACAGGTTCTTGTAAGTTTTTATTTTTTTATATTTTTTTACAAGACTGGAAGTTTAGGGTCCAAAAACATAAGCTCAGAAGCACCTTCAATTGTTTCTTTAAGCAATGTTGAAATTTAGCAAGGACGGTTGGCTTCTCTGGTGTCTCCGATTCAACTTCTCTTGGATATCCATGGAGCAGAATATCAGGACAATAAGTTTGGAAGGGGACCTTGGAGGTCTTCTAGTCCAAACCCCTCCTCAAGCAGGAGACCCTATACCATTTCAGACAGATGGTTGTCCAGTCTCTTCTTGAAAGCCTCCAGTGTTGGAGAACCTACAACTTCCGGAGGCAAGTCGTTCCACGGATTGATTGTTCTAACTGTTCAGAAATATCTCCTGGTTTCTAGATTGGTTCTGGCTTATCTTCCATCTAGTCCTACCCTCAGGTGTTTTAGAAAAATAGGTTCACTCCCTCTTCGTTGTGGCAGCCCTTCAAATATTGGAACACTGCTCTCATGTCACCACTAGTCCCTTTTTGCCTTAAAATAGACATACCCAATTCCTGCAACCAGGGCTTTTTTTCTCATAGAACACTCAGAACGGAGTTCCGGCACTTTTTTTGGATGGAACCTTGTAGGGTAGGCAAGGCGGGTTGTATGACATGTGTGAGTTCCGGCACCTTTTTCTTTTACAAAAAAAGCACTGCCTGCAACCATTCTTCATATATTGTATATTGCAGCCCCCTAATCATCTTTTTGATGCTCTCTGCACTCTTTCTAGAGTCTCAACATCTTTTTTATTCCGTGGTGACCAAAACTGGATGCAGTATTCCGAGTGCGGCCTTACCAAGGCCTTACAAAGTGGTACTAACACTTCACTTCAGTCTTCTGGTGAGGTAGTGCTTATGCAAAATACGTTCCATTTTGCATTGCACCACTGCAATACTACCTAGAGCAAAAAGGTAGCAACAAATCTTTTTCTTTCTATGCACCCAATTAGCAGATAAACGCAAGCATGCCTCCTAACAAAGAGTTATCCTTTTTTTTGGGGGGTGAGAATACCATTATCATCTTAGTAAAGCAAGCAGTTTTAGAAAAGACAGCGAGCTAGTAGTTCTCTAGCCAATTGAATGTTGTATAACCTTCGGATGGCAAACTTCCAAACCTTAACAAAAAGTTTATGTAACTATGGCAAAAAAAGAAGAAGAAAAGAACTGAAGTGTGAAATGGAAATTAAGCATTTTCCTCTTAGTTACGCCAATGCAAACTGAACGGATATAGCAGAACCCCTTAGAATTGAAATGGTGTTATTGAATATACCAAATAAGCTGACTTTGTAATAATGCCGCTTGGGGGCCCCGAAAGCCCTAATAAGCAGGCATATACATAGAATGAAGGCTATTGCTAAGCACATTGATTTGTGCTTTAGATTGTAAGCCGTCCTGAGTCTTTGGAGAAGGGCGGGATATAAATGGGATTTTAAAAAATGAATTTTCCCATCTTTGGACAATTATTTCTTGCATAATTGTTGGTGTGGCAAGGGTGCATTTCTTCGTTGCTCCACAATTAGTTGGAGCAAATTTTAAGGAGGCAGAACTGAGGTTTTATTTATTTATTTGTATCCCGCCTAGTTTAATGAAAAAAAATTCTAGAGGTGACATGATAGCACCCTTCTGATATCTAATGGATGGAG
>NC_139516.1:207648067-207685567 GCF_947247035.1 Vipera ursinii | reverse complement strand
GGCTCTATATGTGCTTTCAAACTGCTAGGTTGGCAGAAGCTGGGACGAGTAACAGGCGCTCACTCTGTTATGCGGCACTCAGGATTCAAACCACCAAACTGCTGACCTTCTGATCGACAAGCTCAGCGTCCTAACCCACTGAGCCACCGTGTCCCTAATTCAACTACTAGACGTACCCAATTGCTGCAACTATTCTTCAGTCCCCTAATCAACTTTGTTGCTCTTCTCTGCAAGCTCTGCTCTTGGAAACACATTGATGCCGAAGAAGGGTCAGCAGGGTTTCATGGTTTGGCTTCTTAAGAAGCACACGTAGGATTGAAGCTCCAGAGTTTGGTCCTCTGGATGTCTAGTCAGAAGGAAAACTCATATTGCATCCTCTTTGGGCCTTCTGCATTATAGAATTGAAATTCTCCACCCATCCTTGAGCTGGCATGAAATAAGCTACCCTTTGACCAATCACTTTCCTGCGTTGGTTGTCACCTAGCCAGTCCCTTGGTTCCATCTATGTAAGTGGGTGGCAGAGTCTCTTTTGCACACCTTCAACTGCCCCAGGAGAGGGTCAGAAGAAGACAGGCAGCCCTCTTCTGGTGCTACTACAACTGAAGTGCTTTGAAAATGATCTCATGGAGAGGCTGGAGATAAAATGAAGGGAATATCCAGGATTCTCGATAAAGGGATAATTTTGCCAGCTTATTGTGTTGTGGATTGATGCAAGTGGGAATTCAGCTTTAACAGAATCACCGAGTTGGAGGGGGCCTTGGAGGTCATCTAGTCCAACCCCCTGCTCAGGAAGGAAACCCTCTACCATTTCAGACAAATGGCTGTCCAGTCTCTTCTTAAAAACCTCCAGTTTTGGAGCATTCACCGCTTCTGGAGGCAGGTTGTTCCATGGTTAATTGCTCTAACTGTCAGGAAGTTTCTTAATTCCAGGTTGCTTCTCTCTTTGGTTAGTTTCCATCCATTGCTTCATTTTTTTTAAAAAAAATCCCATTTATATCCTGCCCTTCTCCGAAGACTCAGGGCGGCTTACAATCTAAGAAGCACAAATCAATGTGCTTAGCAATAGCCTTCATTCTATGTATATGCCTGCTTATTAGGGCTTTCACCCCTCCCCAAGTGGCATTTTTACAAAGTCAGCTTATTGCCCCCAACAATCTGGGTCCTCATTTTACCTACCTCGGAACGATGGAAGGCTGAGTCAACCTTGAGCCTGGTGGGACTCGAACCTGCACTAATTGCAGGCAGCTGGTGTTACTTAAGGAGGCATTAGCCCACTGCTCCACCAAGGCTCCTTCTTGTCCTGCTTTCAGGCGCTACTAAGCTTTAATCGCTAGTAGCTACCAATCTCAAGCTTTATAGGTAAAAGTAGCAAATGGCCTTTTTCACAAACATTTCTTTTAAACAATGGTTAACTGGATAAATCAAGGTGACCTGGCTGGCACATCACAATAAGGGTGACTGTACTTTGTATAAAGCAAGTAAGTTCACATTGTAAAACACACCTCATATTTATTCACAAAAAAGTGAATAAATCAGATTAGCATCATTTTTGGATCAGGTCATTCGTTAGAAGATTCTGCTCTATAACGAATTATCCAAGTTTTATTCCTTGGTGAAAGGGAAGAACACAAAAATGGGTGTAAAAAGCATCCAGATTATGTTTGCAGTCTGAATGAATTATATACATTGAACCCATTTCTACTCCCCCCCTGTGGTTTTTGCTTTCTTTTGTATAATTCATTCTGATTCTTTAAACACAGCATAGATAGTGTGTGTGTGTGTGTGTGTGTGTGTGTGTGTGTGAGAGAGAGAGAGAGAGAGAGAATGTATTCATTTATTGATGTACCATCTTTATTTTTTTATAAATAAGATGGCGAATACTCAAAGCAGCTGTTTAAGTAACAGATAGAATAGGAATTTTTTTTAATGTAGCAGAGAGAGAATAGGAATTTTTTTTAATGTAGCTGTGTCAAGGATGAAACTTTGGCAGCTCTGTGCCTCTGCATTTTATCTTGCCTTTAGAACAGGGCTTTTCAACCAGTGGTACGGGTACCACCTGTGGTACATTGGCACCTGGCAGGTGGTATGCAACCATCTTAGAAAAGTGGTAGTGGGGGAGGGGAATGAGCTGAACCGGTGGCAGCACTGCACAAGCCTGAGCGAGAGACAGCTGGAGCTGCATGGCTGTCAAGGCTCAGCGGAAGCGCCAGGATCAGTGCTTCTTCGGGGCTGTCAGGGTTCCGTGGAAGTGCCAGGATCAGCACCAGGCTCCAGCTGGAGCTCGGCACTGATCCTGGCGCTTCTGAGCCCAGAAGAAGTGCCGATTAGTTGGAATGTTGCAGCATCTCCAGGGTCTTGTGATTTACATTCAGATGCTTGGCAACTGATTCATATTTATGACGGTCACAGGGTGCCGGGGTCATGTGAAGTGACCAAAACCTGCTGCAACCACCCAGCAGATGGGGGGGGGAGGGATAAAAACCAAACAATCCCCCACCCCACCCCCACTGCCAATCCTCAACAGAAATGCTCACAACAATGAAAACCTGGGACAGGAGGAAAACCTGGGAAGGCAAGTGTGTTTCTCAGCTGTGGCTTGGGGGGCACTTTTTTCAGTGCTATTGTAACTTTGAATAGTCACTAATTGAACTGTTGTAAGTTGAGGACTACCTGTACTTCATCACTTTTTTTCTTTCTTTTTTTTTTTTTGGTCATCAAGTTTTTGACACCTTGCTAGGCGACTGGTGGTACTCAGATGTTGCCATATCCTAAAAGTGGTACAATGGGTGAAAAAGTTGAAAATCCCTGCTTTAGATTAAGGGGGATGGGTAGATGTTACTTTCAAGTGTGTTAATTGGAGAAACAAAACCTCTTCTCAATTCATCTGAATGCTGTGAGAGCCTGAAGCCTTGTCAAGGACTCCGGAACAGGTGTGGATTTGAAGCAGACAGTTCCTAGAACAAAGTTATATGATATGTAAGATGTTGGGGGTTTGGCTGGGAAAAGTATTGTCTAAGTCTATGAATTTATGTTGGAATTTCAGAGTTAGTTTCGCTTCAACATAACCAGGCAGTTTATTCTTCCCACAACAACAACCTTATGAGGCAGGTTTGGCAGAGAGTAAGGGACTGGCCTAAAGTTATCCAGCTGGTTTTCATGGTTAAGGCGGGACTAGAACTCACCCTCTCCTAGTGATTGGCCTAAAGTCATCCATCCATCTTTCATGCCTAAATTGGGACTAGAACTCACTGTCTCCTGGTGATTGGCCCAAACTCACCCAGTAAGCTTTCATGCCTAAGGCAACACTAGAACTCACAGTCTTCTGCCAATCGGGCCGAAATCACCCAGCTGGGTTTCATGCCTGGGGTGGGACTAAAACTCACCATCTCCTGGTTTCTAGGCCAGCACCTTAATCACTAGATCAAACTAACCGGGAACTTTGGTTCAAAGTCTTAAAACTCACTGGTCTACTTTCTTAGCTCCTGGAACTTCCACCTGACTTTTTCCAATCCACACTGAAACACCTTGGTAATGCGGCCTAGTGGTTAAAGGGTTGGACCTGGATGAGGAAAACCCAGGTTCAAGCCTGTCTGAGCCATGGAAACTCACGGGGTGGCTTTGGGCCAGCCACTTTCACAGGTTGGTTGGCTGTGGAGATGCAGGTTGAGGTACTGGAGGATAAGCAAGATGGGACTCTAACAAATATAGAAAGGAAGATATATGCCATGTTCTCTCTCTCTCTCTCTCTCTCTCTCTCTCTCTCTCTCTCTCTCTCTCTCTCTCTCTCTCTCTCTCTGCCTCCGTCCTATTCCAGCTCCTGCTTACGTTCAAAATCAAAATCTTTTCTGTATTGTGCGGTTTGGTTAACCCACAGGAATATCTGGAGGAATAGGTGCTAGTTGCTTGTAGAATAATTGTTTTCTGGCCTGGAAAATTTTGTGGATTTGCTCCAGCTGAGTCTTTCTGTCGGGGCTGAGATTCCATCCCTCTCGACGCGAAAATTGAAGCCCAGTTTTTAACCATCCAGGGAGGTTGCCTGCCTCTTGTCCCTCTGCTTAAAACGGGGCTCTGAGCAGCTTTTGTTCCTGCTAACTCGTGCAAAAACAACAACAACAACAACAAAAACCAAAACCCCAAAGGATTTTTGATGCTGAAGTACTAAAAATAAACTGCTAAGGAATTTAAGCCTGAAGTGCATCTCTAATTTGAAAAAAAAAGAAAAGGAAAGGGGAGAGGGATGGAGGGAGAGGAAGGAAGGAAGGAAGGAAGGAGAGAGGGAGGAAAAGGGGTAGAGGAAGGAAGAAAAGGAAGGAAGAAAGGAGGGAGGGAGGGAGGAAAAATGAAAGGGGGAGGGAGAAAGGAAGGAAGCAGGGAGGGAGGGAGGAAAAAGGGAAGGGCAAAACCATGTGTTAACAATCTTTCCAAAAGAGTGTTAGAGTGGGGGCCACAGGAATGATGTTCCAGAGAGAGGGAGTTCAAAGGAATATAAAGGTTTATTGCAAGCTTAAGCTCTTGTAGATTCTTTCTGTACAAGAATCTGAACTACTAAGGGTCGAAGTGAGTTGACGGTAGATAAGAGCAGTGCTTTTTTTGTAAAAGAAAAAGGTGCCGGAACTCACACATGTCATACAACCCGCCTTGCCTACCCTACAAGGTTCCATCCAAAAAAGGTGCCGGAACTCCGTTCTGAGCGTTCTATGACAAAAAAAAAAAAAGCCCTGGATAAGAGTCAATGGAATACAAGGTGGGCGGGGCTTAAATCTCTTCTGGGTAGGAAGGGACTCAAGACTGATGACCCGTTTGACCTCTCCTGCCTTGGGCTCAGCCCAGTCATCTACAATGAGTTGGCTTGTCAGAAGATTTTAGAAGGGGATCCCCTGACCACTGGGACATTGCAACTGTCATAAATACGAACCAGTTGCCAAGCGTCTGAATTTTGATCACGCTGCAATGCTCGTAAGTGTGAAAGTCATAATTCACTTTTTTTCAATGCCATCGTAACTCTGAATGGTCAGTAAATGAACGGTTGTAAGTCAAAAACTACTTGTAGCCTTCTCTTGCTCCGTTGACCGGCCAAACTGTTGGGATCTTCAGGTGTTTTGCTGGACAAATTCTTCCAATGCAGGAGAGCCCTGTTGAATAAGAGTCACCTTATAGGGGAGAGGGGCGGTATAATTTTTAAAATCAATCAATAATAATAAAAATAATAAAATAATTCAGAGGCTTAGAAAATGGCCCGAGCGGAGTAGTGACGGGGGTGGGGGTGACGGGGAAGAATCTGTTTTAACGATGGGGAAGGAGAGGCTAATTTGCCTCCTAAGAATGAAAGGAGCTTAAGCAAAGAAATGCAGACAGTCCTCAGCTTACGACTGTTTGTTTAGTGACCACTCAAAGTTACAACGGTACTGAAAAGGGCAAGTTACGACCATTTTTCACACTTGACCATTGCAGCATCCCCAGGGCCACGTGATTTGCAGCTGGACGCATTACAACTAACTCATATTTATGACGGTTGCAGTGTCCCAGGGTGCCACAGGATCCCCTTTTGCGACCTTCTGACCAGCAAAATCCCTGGGCAAGCCAGATTCACTTAACAACCGTGTTACTAACTTAACAACTTCGCTTAATGACCACATGACTCACTTAAGAACTGCAGTGATTCACTTAACACCTGGGGGTAACATGGGGCAAAACTCACTTAATACACTTAGCGACAGAAATTTTGGGCTCAATTGTGGTCATAAGTTGAGGACCACCTGTATTTACCTTACATAGGTAGTCCTCGACTTCCAACCACAACTGAAGCCCAATTTTTCATTGTTCAGTGAGTCGTGCCTTATTTTATGACCTTTGTCGCCATGGTTGTTAAGCAAATCTGTGCAGAGAAATGAATCATGGGGTCGCCAAGTGAGTCCAATGTCCTCCACTGACTTTACTTATCAGAAGCTTGCCAGGAAATGGCAGACCCAGCCCTCCCCGGGATTGCAATGCAGCCGTTGTAAATACACGCCAAGCGCCCATAGTTTGATCACGTGACGACGGGGACGAGGCGATGGTCGTGTGGGCAACAGTCATCAGGCATTTTTCCCCCAATGCTGTTGTAAACTTAGAATGGTCGCTAAACGCATGTTTGTAAGTCAAGGATTCCCTGTATTCCTGCTTCTGTCAATGCTGAAAGTTGGTTCGCCTGGGTAAACCGAGCAGCAGGCCAGAAGTTATGAAGAGAAAGAGAGAGACAGATAGAGAAAGAGGAAGAGGAAGGAGAAACAATCAGAAGCAGAAGCAGAAATAAACAAGCAGAAGCAGAAGAAACAAACAGAAGCAGAAGCAGAAGAAGAGCGACTTGGGAGTGTATAATTTTTGGAGGGAATGAGTTGATTGTTGAGTTCATATACTATTTACTCATGCACATTACTCTAGTTCTGTGTACAATCATTGGCACTGAATATTTTGCCACCTTCCAAAACGAAAATTAAAAAGAAAAAAGAAAGCCGTGAAAATGTTATCCTTGTTTCAGGGGAAAAGGTAGGCTTTTGCTGGTTTGCACACTGGAATTTGCTTGCAGCTGTCCCTGTTATTCTATTTCCGTCTTGATTAATTAAAAATAGTTCAAGGGTTAATAGCAAGACTCTGATAAACAAAAACGCATGGGGAACACCCCCTTTCAGCGATGTAAACATGGGCTGTCTTTTTTGTTTCTGTTTTCGTTTCCTGAAAATACCACACATCAGAGATCCCAGGTGCAAATATAGATATATCAGTTCTTTGAAAAAAAAATCTTACCCAAGAAAACACGGTGATAAAAATATACCGGTTCCTAAAATAAGGAGGCAGTCTTGCATTTAACAGATTTCCAAAAACAAAGCAAAACAAATCTCACAAGCCACAAAACACCAGGATTACATGATGATTAAAAGACATGGTTTAAATTCCTAGTCAGAGCCCCCCCCGCCCAAGTTGGCTCAAGAATTAAAAAAAAAACCTGAGAATCATATGTGTTCTCGTGGTCACACGATCAAAACTTGAGCGCTTGGCAACTGGCATGTATTCACAACGGTTGCACTGTTTCAGGGTCACACTATTATATCTCCAGTTCTTTAGGCATTAAATGGACAATGTGAAATTTGAGCGGGCTACGAACAAGGAGTATATATCGGAGGCGGTGACCCTTTGAGAGCTGTATGCAACGAAATTTCATTTTGATGTATGCCGATTGGTGTACATTCAAAGTGACAATAAAGTTATCATCATCATTAACTCAGAACAGAAGCAGCTCTAATGGCTGCTGCTCAGCTGTTTATATGGTTAGCCTCTAGGCGGCGACCAATAGGTTTAAAGTAACAGTTTCCCACCCCAAACCTAATTATCAGCTTGGAGACAGCAAGTCTGGCTTTCAGTAACAGCAACCGTTACATAACAGAGAAATCTAGGTCAGACATTAAGCAAATGATCAGACATTAAGCAAGTGATTTAAAACAATTAGAGCCAATACATTACACACACGTTCACAATTTGCAATTTTGCAGAGCTAGTTTTTGGTAAGCGAAGCCTCTGGGGAAAGCCAGATTCAATGGACAATTGCACGATTCACTTAGCAACCGAAGGGGGAAAAAGGACATAAAATGGGGAATGTTTCACTTAGCAATCATCTTTCTTAGCAATGGAATTTTCCCTTTCCAATTATGGTGGTAAGTTCAGGACTGCCCAAAATAAATATTATTTATGTGAAGTGACATTAGCCAGAAAATACGCTACTAGACTCGTGATTTTTTTTTTGTAATTTTGTTGACTAAAACTCCTTTTCCTCCACCTATGTCAAGCTTGTAAACTAGTTTTCTTTCCACTTCACACTCCTCCATTCATTGTATTTTGTCCTTTAAGAGGAAGCCGTGATGGCGCAGTGGTTAGAGTGCAGTATTGACGGTTAACTCTGCCCATAGCCAGGTGTTCGATCCTGACCGGCTCAAGTTTGATTCAGCCTTCCATCCTTCCGAGGTCGGTAAAATAAGGACCCAGATGGTTGAGGGCAAATATGCTGACTCTATAAACCGCTTACGGAATACTATAAACAGTGGTGAGATTCAACCGGTCTGCACCAATTTGGCAGAACCGGTAGCTATTTTTTTGTTGCCCAGGCCCAGAATGGACTTCCGGAAGCAACATCCACACAGAGAACCAGTTGTTCACGTATTTGAATCCCACCAATGACTATAAATCATTAAAAGATAACGTTTTCCTGGTCAGTTGTGTTTGACCATAGGGCACGGCGCTCATCTCTGTTTCTTAACCAAAGGAATCAGTGTTGTCCAAAGACATTTTCTGGGATCATGTGGTCAGCATGTCTATATGCCAAAGGTGCACAGAACTGGTATCTTCTCACTTCACTGAAGTGGTAACTATTAATCTACTTGCATTTGCATGCTTTTGAATTGCTAGTTGGGCAGGAGCTGGGGCAAAATAACAAGAACTCATCCCATTGCACGTGCTCGAGTCTCAAACTCAGGCTGTCAGGTTTCCAGCTGACAAGTCCAGTGTCTTTAGCCACTCAGCCATCACACTCCTGCTGTAAAGCACTATGCTATAAAGCACTGCTCTTTAGAAGGCCAGATCCTGAAGCTGAAACTCAAATACTTTGGCCCCCTAATGAGAAGGAAGGACTCACTGGAGAAGAGCCTAATGCTGGGAAAGATTGAGGGCAATAGAAGAAGGGGACGACAGAGAACGAGGTGACTGGATGGAGTCACTGAAGCAGGAGGCGTGAGCTTAAAGGGACTCCAGGAGATGGTGGAGGAGAGGAAGGCCTGGAGGAACCTTGTTCATGGGGTCGCGATGGGTCGAACACAACTTCCCAACTAACAACAGCAACATAAAGCACTAGGGGGCAGTATATAAGTCCAAGTGCTAATGCTATTGCTATCCTTTAAACTTCCCACCTCTGTCATTGAGGATCTTACTATGTACCCCCATTCACGACTAGCTTGGTTTTTTTCCTCTTCAACCATTCACACTGTCATCATACATTTTTTTATTGAAAAGTTTTACAAAGTTTTAATGAAAAAAAACCCCTCCCCACCAACCCTCCCCCCTTCCCTCCCTCCCCCCGGACTTCCCAAAGCAGAATACAGGGTATTACATATAGCAATCTTAAGCAAACATATGCTAAATATCTAATACAACGTTAACAAACCTCATACATTTTGTTTGCAACCCAAATAGCTTGGGAATATTTCTTCATGAAAGAGGCTAGTGCCCTCTTAAAGGAAGCAGTAGGATGTCTCTTCACAAGCCATCACTGGTTCTGGCAAGCTTGAACAACTTCTATCCCATCTCCAAACATCCCTTCTTGGGGAGAGTTCTGAAGAAATTGGTTGGGCTTTAGCTTCAGAGGGCCTTGAAATAAAAGGATTATCTAGATCCACATCTGGGCCTGAGCTTGTGACAAAAACGGCATTAGTTATTCTTGTAGATGACCTTGTAGATGATGGAGCCTTGATGATGGTTTAGACCTCTTAATGGCTTTGGGTACCATCAATCATGGTCTTCTTCTGGATTGCCTGCAAAGGTTAGATATTAAACTAGTTTATAGTGTTTCTGCTCCTTCCTAAGTGCAAAAGTACTATTTTGGGAACCAGATTTTGGAAATTAATTATAAGAATTCCTTTCCATGGAATTTTTTTCTCCCCAGAAAACATGATAGGAAGGCTGGACCCTAGAAGGAACCAGAAGGAACTAAAAATTACAATCAAAAGGAGAAGATCGCTTAAATTTGACAGAATGAAGCAAAATATTTTAGCGTTGAACATATTGAAAGGATATTTTTGAGCAATGGACCCAGATGTTAATTTTAAGAGTGTCTGCCGCTATAGATAGTTTGTGATTCAAAGACATTATGGAAGAGAAACATATGACACAAAATTGAGGCTGATCTGAAAGTAAATTCAAAAATGATAATTTACAATAATGATATGGAAAAGGATTCCACAATGAATATACAAAAGAACCAGATGATATATTAATAATTAAAAGGGATATACAAATAAACTAGACAATAGGATAATTTTCCTATATTGGATTTACAAAAGAGACTTTTTAAAGCTTTGAAGAATTTTGTGAAAAAGGACAAAGAAAAAAATGGAAAGAAATCAAGTTCTGGGACATTATTTGAAGGAGTAAAGATCAAAATTATTAAAAGTAAAAGGAAGGAATTTAAAGTTGGTTTATTTGACCAAGGTTAAAACAGATAATACAACCCTAATAGACATTTTCTGATTAGGATTGAAACAAGACTTAAGGATTGATTTATAGTTAAGAGATAAGAATTACTACAGTTGTTTATTCTTCTGATTAAGGGGGAAGTCATTTTATATACGGTATTTCTTTTTTTTTCTTTACTATATTCTAAATTTTCTTTCTTTTCTATTTTTCTTTCTACTTTTTTCTTTTCTGTAATCTCTATTTTTTCCTTTCATCCTTTATGTTTCTTTAGTTCGTATTAGTTTTACTTTTGTAATTGCTAATTTTTAATAACCTGATTTCTTAAAAATGCTTTTTCCTCTGAACCAGCAATTTTAAGAGACATAATTGCTGGAGTTAACACTTAGTTATCACAACTACAAGCTACTGCTATCTTACCTTATGTTTTTCCAATTCCACACTGAAATCTTCCAACGAGTAGCCTGCAGAGTAAATTCTAATACAGTAAATTTCCCCAATTTAAATAGCTCTGCAGAAGCATTATTTTCTTCTGTCTATTCTAATTCTCCCACACTGTAGCTTCATTGTTGTATTATGATTATGATTGTTGTGGAGTTTTTATGTTAGCCAGGAGACCACAGTGCTGTTTGCAGAGTAGTAGTTTGGCTGTCAAGTTACCAGCTCTGTTGTAGGACACCCTTACCAAGGTGTGCCACAAGAGGTCAAGCTGGCTTCACACCAGAAAGTTAAATGGCTCTTCCTGCAGCTTCGTCCAAGGCCCCTACTTTTCTTGGAGGCACTTCACAAACAGGCATCATAACTGGGAAGATCCAGAGCCAGCAGGAATCTGCCTGCATGGAGCACTGATTTGTCTCTCCACCAAAATGGTACCTATTTATCTACTTGCACAGAACAGGCTTTTGAACTGTTGGGTGGACAGAAGCTGAGGCAAGAGACAGGAGCTCACCCTGCCACACAGTGCTAGGACTCGAACCGCTGAGCAGAAACCATCTCCAGCGTCATAAGCCACGGAGCCGACACACCTCTCATTGTATTATGAAAGTGGTTTTTTTTTTTTAAAAAAAAATACCCTATCCATTTTCTCCACATTTTCTTCATAACATGCCACCTTCCATGTCCCTTTTTTTAATCCAAGAATTTTTTTCACTCAGTCCAAACAATCATCAATCAAATTAAAGTAAGGAAGTTTTCAAGGACACCTGTTTACTTCTTTACCTACCTCTGAAGCAGAATGGGGAACACACAGAGAATCGGGCAGCCAGATTTGAAAGATTCAGTTCTAATTCTTTGCCACCCAGAGTCACTGTATGAAGATGTCCAGTTTCTAAATGTAGTAAGCAAACAGGCAAATACATCAATAAAATTAATACACCTTAATCTTGATAAAAATACATCTAGCCATTCTGTAGAGTTGATTTCATGGTACGGCCCATCTAAGTATAGTTGACATCAATCTTGCAAATCTGACCGGCAGTCTTCAACTTAAGATGGTTAATTTCGTGGCCATTCAAAATTAGAATGGTCTTAGAAAAGCTTCTTATGACCTATCCTCAAAAGTTATGACTGCATTCCCCTCCATGGTCATATGATCACATTTCGGGTGCTTGACAATCTGACCGAGGCTACCGTCCCATGCCTGGGCAAGACACACCCATTCAGAAGACTAGAATTGCTTGATGACCACGCGATTCCCTTTATGACAACAATGATTGATTTTATAGCCATTGTAAAATTGGTCTTAAAATTGAGTCTGGTCACGTGGTGCCTCAACTTGTGACTGCAACAACCTGCAACCAAAATTCTGGGCTCTTTTATGGTCATAAGCGAAGGACTACCCATACTCCAATCAAATGGGGAGGTGTAATTGAGTTGCTTGTGAACATTATCTGGAAGTTCTGGATTTAAAAATGCTTAAGCTTCTTTTATTTGGGCTACAGAGACCTCAAGGTCATTAAAGATTTTTTTTAACCCGTATAGATTGAGAGCCATCTGTCTTAGATATGTGAAGCTTGATTCAAGTTGATCAAGTTAATTCATAGCAACTGGTTCAACCTTCAGACAACTTTTACTGGATGATTGAGAAGCTTCATTGACATCTGTCTTAGATAGTACATAAAATTGGATCTCTGCACCAAGCCAGGGATGAACTTGATGGCTTCAGTGGTTCCTTCCCACTCTATGATTCTAAAATTCTGGAATCCCCCATTTCCAAAAGTTGGGTCTACCTATTTTGGAAGTGTAGACTTGACATTCTACTGAGAACCTTGAGGTGACAAGAGTTGGGCAAACTTGGGTTAATGGAATTGACCAAATGCATATCACAAGTTTGATGGCAACACATAACCCTAACCCATTTTGAAAAATGGTAGAAGGAGAAAAATCAACAGAAAGAGGCAGTAGTGCGTGTTTCACCAGTCTACGTGTAAATTGCTTCTGTGTAAACTTTATTCAACGGTGCATGCACTCCTCTATGCGTTTGGCGTTGTAGTTCGACATGGGTGCAAAGAATGCCCTTTTAAGAGACCTTAAATCATGTCAGAGATCCACTTTCCTAACAAATTTTTAGGCAGAAGGAATGAAACAACTCCTTCCTTCCTATCCGTTCCTCCATCTGTCCTTCCCTTCATCCATGATTGACTCACAAGCCTGACTCAGGTGCTGAGGAGCAGGCTGGAAGCCAAGGCAATGAGGCAGCCAAGCAGAAGCTAAGAAGCAGCTGCGTGTTTTTGTGTAGTTGTGACTGCAGAAAAGTGGTAGTCTTTATCCTTGACTATGTCCTTGCTGTCAACGCTGCTAACATTGAACGTTCTTGCTTGACAAGAGATGAAGAAGTAGCCATTTCATATGTTAAACTTGTGTATTGCTTTAAGAGATTGAGTTTAAGGTTGGAGGGGGGTATGAGTAGGATTGCACCTTCAAGGCCATCTGTAACTAGAGAAGACCAGACCTTGGCGGGTTTTCTAACGGAAGGGGAACTGATTCTTTAAGTTAATTGGAGAATATGATTAATGACAAAATTAGAAAGGTGGAGAAATGTGTTTTAATATATTGTGCAAGGGGCGGAGATTTCAGATTCCAGCTTCCTTCAAGCAAGCATTTGCCGGTGTAGTAGGCTAATAAAGGACTTTTAAGGTACGTAAACAATGCCTCAGAGTCACTTGAAAAGCCCATATGGCGGAAACTTGACACTTGCCTTTCTATTTGCCGTAGATCAGGAGTGTACCAATCTTAGCAACTTCAAGACCAATGGACTTCAACTCCTAGAATTCCTTAACCGGCCATTCCCCTTGCTGGCCTGGGAACTCTGGGAGTTGAAGTCCTCAGGTCTTGAAGTCACCAAGGTTGGACACCCCAGGTTTAGATGAAAATGAGAAGCTGAAGCCCACCTCAGCCAGCTTAGTCCACAATAACAAATCCCATTTCTCTTCCTTGGACTTGGCATTGCAGAAGAGATGGGAATTACGCTTTGGCACAGAAAACGTCTGCTACATCCTGCCCGCCAGGTAAAGGCATTAAATGAAAATAAATTACACGATGCAGCTACATTTGCGTATCAAGCGACAGGTAGTCCTCAACTTATGACCACAATTGAGCCCAAATTTTCTGTTGCTGAGCGAGACATTTGTTTAGTGAGTTTTGTCCCATTTTAGGACCTTTCTTGCCACGGTTAAGTGAATCGTTGTTACTTTAGTAACATGGTTGTTCAGCGAATCCGACTTCCCCATTACTTAGCTTGTCAGAAGGTCACAAAAGGGGATCGCGCTGCAACCGTCATAAATATGAGCCACTTGCCAAGTGTCTGAATTTTGATCCCCTGACCATCGGAATGCTGCAAAGGGTCATGAAAGTGTGAAAAGCGGCCATGAGTCATTTATTTCGGGGCTGTTGTAACTTCGCACAGTCACTAAATAAGCTCTTGTAAATCAAGAACTACCTGTATATGTAAAAGAGTCACACACACACACACACACCACCATCCAATATAAATTATAATTCAGAGTTGCATTCATTGCCAACAAACTTTTACGGCTGCACTGCTAAATCTTATTTATCACGTCGGAAGGTATAAGGTGGTTTCAGATCTTTTAACTTCAGTTTTCTTCTTCTATTGTTACTGTTCTTAGATTTCTTCCATAAGGTGGAAGATTGATAAAACTAAATAATAGATGCCTTGACTACTCCAGAAAAACATAAAAATATATATTTTGGGGGTGGAGAAGATCAGTAGTGTCCACTCGTTGCGGTACCTAATAAACACTCTGAGAGAAGCCTATGAACAAAGCAAAGATTGCTTGTTCACTGTTCACCAACTTGCACAGAGAGTTGTGGATAGGTGTCTACTAAGTATGTAGCTTTCTCATTGAAGGCATTCCCAGTTGTATCCCATGCTTGCCTGGAGAGGCTTAATTAAATTTCCATTGTAGATTTTGCAGCCTCTGGCGAAACCCTTCCTATTCTCAGCTGTGACGCCAACAATTGTGTAGGTTTTATCAGATGGGATTTTATGATCTGCCTGGAATCTTGACTATTGATTAAGTAAGCTAATGCCTGAGGCTAAGTTTGGTTTTATGAGTTGCTGTGTAGAGGCCCTGGCTCGGAAACCTACACAGAAGACTGCACAACCGAAAGTCTTGAGGCACATGAAGAACTGATATTCCTTCTGGCATAAACTTGTGTATACCCTATCAGTTCTCATTGATTAAATACAAAGATGGATAGAAAAAACAGATGGGTAGAAGAAAGATTCTAGAGGCAGGTTGTTCCACTGATTAATTGTTCCAACTGTTAGAAAATTTCTCCTTAGTTCTAGGTTGCTTCTCTCCTTGATTAGCTTCCATCTGTTGCTTCTTGTCCTGCCTTCAGGTGCTTTGGAGAATAGCTTGACTCCCTCTTCTTTGTGGCAGCCCCTGAGATATTGGAAGTCTGCTATCCTGTCTCCCCTGGCCCTTCTCTTCATTAAACTACACATACCCAATTCCAGCAACCGTTCCTTATATGTTTTAGTCTCCAGTCCCCTAATCATCTTTGTTGGTCTTCTCTGCACTCTTTCTAGAGTCTCGACATCTTTTTTACATCATGGTGACCAAAACTGGATGCCGTATTCCAGGTGTGGCCTTACCAAAGCATTGTAAAGTGGTATTTACACTTCACATGATCTTGATTCTATCCCTCTGTTAATGCAGCCTAGCACTGTGTTGCCTGTTTTGGCAGCTGCAGCAAACGGCTGGCTCATATTTAAGTGATTGTCCACTAGGACTCTGAGATCTCTCTCACAGTTACTACTATTGAGCAAGGTACCACCTATACTATACCTGTGCATTTGGTTTTTCTTGCCTAAATGCAGAACCTTACTTTTTTCACCATTGATTTTCATTTTGTTAGATAGCACCCAACGCTCAAGTCTGTCAAGATCCTTCTGTATCTTAAGCCTATCTTCTGGAGTGTTGGCTATTCCTGCCAGTTTGGTGTCCTGCAAATTTGATGAGTTCCACATCTATCCCCTCATCCAAATCATTGATGAAGATGTTGAAGAGCACTGGGCCCAGAACAGAGCCCTGGGGCACCCCACTACACACTTCCTTCCATGTAGATGCAGTTCCATTGAGAACCACACACTGAGTATGGCCGGTCAGCCAGCTATGAATCCATCTGGTGGATGATAAAGGATTTGAAGGCTAAGTCATAAGATGAATGGCTGAGGGACCTAGGTGGGTCTTTCCTATTGAAGAGAAGGCTTAGGAGGGACATGATTAATGTATTCCAGTACTTGAGGGGCTGTCACAGAGAATTGGGCATCAACTTGTTTTCTAAAGCTCCAGAAGGCAGGCCAAGATGTAATGGGTGGAAGCTTCTTAAAGGGAGATCCTATCTAGAAATAGGAAGAAATTTTCTGACAAAGAGAACCATTAATCAATGAAATAGCTTTCCTCTCAGAGTTGTGCTGTTCCATCATTGGAGGTTTTCAATAAATAAATTGGACAACCACTTGATAAGGGTGGTATAAGGCAGGGGTCTTCAAACTCGGCCCTTTTATGACTCATGGCATGCTGGCTGAGGAATTCTGGGAGTTTATTTTTATTTATTTTTATTTTATTGCATTTATATACCGCCCTTTCCCTGAGGACTCAGGGCGGTTTACAGGGAGTTAAAAATCAAATCCATACAAAAGTTAAAACCCAATTTAAAAAATATTAAATCAACCCTGTACTATTAAAAATCCCAATTAAAATGAATGTCTCCTCAGCCTGGGCCCGAGAGCTCAAAGAGCCAGGTCTTCAGGCCCCGGCGGAATGATCGGAGGTTGGGAGCGGTCCTCAGCTCCACCGGCAGCTGGTTCCAGAGGGCAGGCACTCCCACTGAGAAGGCCCTATCCCTGGGTGTCACCCGCCGGCAATCTCTTACCGGCGGGACCCTGAGCAGACCCTCCCTGTGGGAGCGCACTGGGTGAAGGGCGTTTGATGTCGGCAGCAGGTGTTCCCTCAAATACCCCGGACCCAGGCCATGTAGGGCTTTATAGGTGATAACCAGCACCTTGAATTTCACCTGGAGGGCAACCGGAAGCCAATGCAGCTCGCGGAGTAGAGGTGTTACATGGGAGTATCGGGAGACCCCCATTACAACTCGCGCGGCTGCATTCTGCACCAGTTGAAGCCTCCGAGTGGTCTTCAAGGGCAGCCCCATGTAGAGAGCGTTACAGTAGTCCAAACGGGAGGTCACAAGCGCATGAGTAACTGTGCATAGGGCGTCTCGGTCCAGATAGGGACGCAACTGGCGCACCAGGCGAACCTGTGCAAAAGCCCCCCTGGTCACGGCTCCTATGTGATCTTCAAAATTGAGCCGTGAATCCAGGAGGACGTGCAAGTTGCGAGCCCTATCAACGGGGGGGTAACACCTCACCCCCCATCGTTAGAGGTGGAATAACTTGGTTAACCTGAGATGCCGATATGCACAGCCACTCAGTCTTGGCGGGATTGAGACGAAGCCTGTTTCTCCCCATCCAGACCCGAACCGCCTCCAGGCACCGGGACATCACGGAGAGGGCATCACTGGGTTGGTTCGGGGTGGAAAGAAAAGGTTGGGTATCATCAGCGAAGCCACGAATGATCTCGCCCAGCGGCTTCATATAGATGTTGAACAGGAGAGGCGAGAGAACCGACCCCTGAGGGACTCCACAAATGAGAGGCCTCGGGGCGGATCTCTGCCCTCCCGTCAACACCGACTGCGAGTGGCCCTGGAGGTAGGAGGAGAACCACCGTAGAACGGTGCCTCCCACTCCCAACCCCCTGAGATGCCGCAGCAGGATACCATGGTCGATGGTATCGAAAGCCGCTGAGAGATCTAATAGGACCAGGACAGAGGAGCAACCCCTGTCCCTTGCCCTCCAGAGATCATTCACCAGCGCGACCAATGCCATCTCCGTGCTGTGTCCGGGCCTGAAACCCAATTGGTACGGGTCCAGATAATCGGTTTCCTCCAGGAACAGAGGGAGCTGATGCGCCACCACACTCTCAACAACCTTCGCCAAAAAGCAAAGGTTGGAGACTGGACGATAGTTGTCTAAAGCAGCCGGGTCCAAAGCAGGCTTCTTGAGAAGGGGTCTCACCACCGCCTCCTTCAAGGCGGCAGGGAAGACACCCTCCTTCAAAGAAGCAGTTATTACTGCATGGAACCAGCCTCGTGTTCCCTCCCGAGCCGCATAAGCTAGCCAGGAGGGGCACGGATCCAACAAACAGGTGGTGGTGCTCAGTCTCCCCATGATCCTGTCCACATCATCAGGGGAAACAGGGTCGAACTCAGTTGAAGTCCATGAGTCATAAAAGGGGTGAGTTTGAAGACCCCTGGTATAAGATCTTCCGACTTGAGCAGCGGGTTGGATTAGAAGACCTATAAAAAAGATGTTGAGACTCTAGAAAGAGGGCAGAGAAGAGCAACAAAGATGATTAGGGGACTGGAGGCTAAATCATATGAAGAACAGTTGCAGGATCTGGGCATGGCTAGTCTAGTGAAGAGAAGGACCAGGGGAGATATGACAGCAGTGTTCCAATATTTGAGGGGCTGTCACGGAGAGGAGGGGGGTCAACTTATTTTCCAGACAAGGCCAGACAAAGAATAAAGGATGGAAACTGATCAACCTAGAAATAAGGAGAAATTTTCTGACAGTGAGAACGATCAACCAATGGAACATCTTGCCTTCCGAAGTTGTGGGGGCTTCATCACTGGAAGCTTTCAAGAAGAGACTGGACTGCCATCTGTCAGAAACAGTGTTGGGTCTCCTATTTGGGTGGAGGGTTGGACTAGATGAACCACAAGGTCCCTTCCAACTCTGTTATTCTAATTCTAATTCATTCAAACACCTATGAGGTCAGTTCCAGCCCTATAATACTATGTTATATTGGCAATTAAGAATCCTGAGTTTTTCTCGCTGCTCTACGTGTACTACATAATTAGTGGGCTGTGGATGAAGAGTAGGTTAATTTTCAAAAAATGTCTTCAGATTACGGATGGAAGCTTGTTTTGAAGAGCATGAATATGATTGTGGTAAAAGTGGACTAAAGTTGCTTTTTAAAAAAAATCACATGGGCCAAACTGCATCCAAGCCAGTGGTGGGATTCAAATATGTGAACAACCAGTTTGCTACCAGTTCTCCCGAACTGGTGCGAACTGGCTGACTCCCACCAGTGATCCAAGCTGGCCACACTATATTCACTATTATCAGTGAAAGCTACATATGGCATAGCTATGACTGAGACTGATAATCTAGTTTGCTTATTCTTTATCTTATTAGTAAAAGCATGAAAATCTTAATTGACCACAGCGTTAATGAGTGGCCGAAATCGGAAGTAAAGTATATGAATTAGTGACATGAATAAAAGGAAAAGTGACATGTTGTGTGTCTGTGAAACTAAAAAACAGGGGAAGATTGTAGTATATCTGAATGAAGCTGGTTGATTCTTTGAAGGGCTGCCAAGAGGGGAGTCAACTTATTTTCCAAAGCACCAGAAGGCAAGACAAGAAACAATGGATGGAAACTCATCAAGGTGAGAAGCCACTTGGAATTAAGGAGAAATTTCCTGATAGTCGGAACAATTAGGCAGCGGAACAGCTTGCCTCCAGAAGCTGAGGGTTCTCCATCACTGGAGATTTTTAAGAAGAGACTTGGACAACCACTTGTCTCAATTTGTATAGGGTCTCCTGCTTGAGCAGGGGTTGGACTAGAGGACCTCTAAGGTCCCTTCCAGCTCTATTCTGATTAATTAATGATTAATGATCAAGGAGAGAAGCAACCTGGAATTAAGGAGAAATTTCCTGATGGTGAGAACAATTAGCCAGTGAAATGGCTTGCCTTCAGAAGTTGTAGGTGCTCCATCACTGGAGGCTTTTAAGAAGAGAATGGACAGCCACTTGCCTGAAATGGTATAGGGTCTCCTGCTTGAGCAGGGGGCAGGACTAGAAGACCTCCAAGGTCCTTCTCTACTCTCTTATTCTGTTATTTCGATCTGTTGGAATGCTCTGGATGAATCCATTCAGGGCAGTGAGGATTTAGGCTTAATTATGAATGAAAGGGTGAACAAACACCAATGGGTAAATTGGTATTACTCAGGTTATTCTAAGTGCTCCAAGGTTGGTGACAGTTTTATGATACACTCCAGTCAGTGGTGGGATTCAAATATGTGAACAACTGGTTCTCTGCGTGGATGCCACTTCTGGAAGTCCATTCTGGGCCTGGGCAGCAAAAAATTAACTACCGCATCTGCTGAAGTGGTGCGAACCGTCTGAATCCCACCACCGACTCCAGTGAATGTTGATAATAGACAGTACCAGAATTCAGTTTGGGAATTCATTGTATAATTTTCTGAATTATTCTTTGGGTGACATGAATAGGTGTGTAGAAAAGAAGGGACTGAAAATAATAAAAATGACTGGGCCACAAATGATTGAGAAGGGTGACCATCTGCTTAGAAGAGTTCCTTGGGGTCAAATACATAGCTGAAGCAAAAAAACCCCCATGCTTTACACCATGTATACCATATAAGATTGTGAGATGAATCATTTGGAAGTATCAAGGGTTGATACTGGGGAACTAATCAAACTTGTAAGAAAAAAAGGAAAGATGTGGAATAAAACCGGAGCGAGATACAGATCAACGGCGGAAAAAGAAAGTTGCAAGCCCAGCTTGAAAATCTTAGAAGGTAGATGAATCTCTCAACACAATGAATAGGACGTGGGCAGAATGAAAGAGAGCGGAAACTACTTCGATCTGAGCGAAAAGGATTATGCTTTTGAGTACCGCACAAGTGCGCGGAGTTGGCCACGGAAAGCGGCGAGAGGCACATAGTGGAGATAAAGCAAGATGAGAATAAGTGAAATGCTTAGGAAAGGATTCAGCCTCGAGCAGGGAATAAAACAAGGACGGGATGCTTCCTGGGGTTGCGTAGCGACTGTATGGGTTAGTCAGGGTATTTAGTAAAGTGCAGGTAGGGTATTTAATTGGTGAGGGGTGCTTGTAATGATATTAAAGGTGTGCTGGTAGGTAGGTGAATGTATGTGCACTACTGTATACAAATTAATTTATTTAGAAAACACAGAGATACATATCTATCTATCATCTACAGTATCTATCTATCTATCTATCTATCTATCTATCTATCAATCTATCTATCTATCTATCTGTCTATGTCTATCTTTTATCAACCAATTGATCAATAATCTGTCATCTGCCTATCTATCAATCTATCATCTGCAGTATCTATCTATCTGTCTATCTTCTATCAACCAATTGATCAATAATCTATCATCTATCTATCATCTATATCTATCTATCTATCTATCTATCTATCTATCTATCTATCTACTCTTATCTTCTATCAATCGATTAATAATCTCTATCATCTGCCTATCTTCTATCTATCAATGAATGATCTCTATCATCTATCTCTATCTATCATCTATCTCATCTATCTTCTATCAATCAATAATATCTATCTATCTATCTATCTCTATCTATCTATCTATCTATCTATCTATCTATCTATCTATCTATCTATCTATCTATCTATCTATCTTTATCTATCTCCACTCACAACTTTGCAGCAGCTAACTATAGAAAATGAAAACAATATAATAAAATATTACTCAAACAAAAACACAGCACTGAAGTGAACATAGTACAGTAACCCAAGCACCACAAACCTCAGTGCACGCCACACTTATGCTGGGGTCATCTAGCATTCTGGTCTTCTCAACCTTCTTGAAGGACACAGGCACCATGATGGAGAAGACACCACTCCTTGGTTTCACAAAATGACATTGATTAATAGAATGGACCTGGAGCGCACCTATCTTGTGAGATCTGTGGGATGGGCAGAAAGAGATCTAAGGATTACCTTAGAGATAGGAAATCCCACAACTTTCCATCACTTTGCTGGCGCTGTTGAAAGAAGTAAATGTGGATGAATAATGGGTGCTGATTGAATGTGGACTGAAGACCAAAATGTGTGACTTTTCCTAAGAATATCTTGAAGTGGCTGCAGAGAGAAAATGAACAAGGAGCTCATGTTAAAAGAAATTTAATAAATAAACAAATATATAAAGAAAGAGTTCACACGAGATTCAGTCTCTTTGTGGGAGCCCATAAAGTTTTTACTTGTGGGAAATTGCTCCCCCCCCCTCAGTTGCTATTATTTGTATTGATATTTTATATTACATCTTGATTTTAAATGCTGTTAGCAACCTAGAGAGACTACAGTGGTTTTATAAATGAAGTGAATGAATGAATGAATGAATGAATGAAAATAATGAATGGGTCAAGAGAACAAAGAAACCAAGAAATTTGTGGTTTCTTCTGCTGCCTAAGGAACTGGTAAATGTGATCTCTCTGAATGTCATCTCGAATTACTGAATCTTTGAGAATTTCTGAAGCACAGCCGAAGTGGTAGAAAATTGGAGAAGAGCTAATGCTTGTCCCATCTTTAAGGAAACGACAGAGCAGTCAGTTTGATGTCAGATCCTCAGAAAATCTAGAGAAGATAATCAAGCCGTAGATCTGTAAACAGTTTTTTTTAAAAGGATCAAACTAATTACTAGAAAACAGCGTGGCTTTGTTCAAATAGCTTACTCCAGACAAACCCTACTGCTTTTTCATTTTGACAAAGTGGTTAAATTAAAAAAAGACCAAGAAAATGACGTTGGTGTCATGTATGCGGTAAGGCATTTGATCGAGTTTGCAACGTTGATTAAAAATGGAACAATGGGGTGGATGGTCCCATGGGGAGATGGATTTGTAATTGATTAACTGCAAGCCACACATGGCCAGTCACGCATCTATGTCTACATAAAGGGTGGTGGGCCATCCCAAGGTTTTGTCCTGGACCTGGGGCTTCTCAACATTTTCATAAATCACTTAGCTGAGATGCCCATCCAATTTATTTATTTATTTATTTATTTATTTATTTATTTATTTATTTTTATTTTTATTTTTAATTCTATTTATATCCTGCCCTTCTCCGAAGACTCAGGGCGGCTAATTTCCATATGATACAAAGCTTAAATTAGATGATCAGGTTTCAAGCATTCAGAAGTTTGGCCTGGGCAATATTTTGTCTTTGCTAGAGTTCATTTCCCTCTTTTTTATTGAAAAGTTTTACAGTACATTTTTAAAATACAAAACCCCTCCCCTCCCCCTCCCCTCTCCCCAAACCTCCCCAACTCTGCCCTCCCCTCCCCTCCCCCCTCCCCGACTTCCCAGAGCTAAATACAGGGTATAAAAATACAAACAAACATAATCTAAAATATGCAAACAACAATAAAATATTAAATTCTATCGCACTTTAACTCTTAGTAAAATAACTACAAGCTAATTATACATCATATAAATCCGCTACTTATTCAAATGCTAAGTGAAACTTTTTAGTCCCATATTTATTCTGAATATAATCTATCCATCTCTTCCACTCCACAGTGTATCTCTGTTGCGATTGGTCTTTCAAATACGCTGAAATCTTTGCCATCTCTGCCAAGTTAGAAACTTTTAAAGTCCATTCTTCTATAGTCGGCAGTTCTTCCTTCTTCCAATATTGCGCTACTAAAAGTCTATTTTATATTTTGTCTTTGCTAGAGTTCATTTCCCTCTTCTAACACTCTAGGCCAGGTGTGTGGCACAGGGTTAAAATATTGGTCAAGTCTTTTATTCAGAATTCTAGAGTTCATCTCTGGAGAAAGAAGATCTTCCTGGTTAGAATCACGCTGATCGATTCCATTTTAACAAGTGACATACCATATATTTTTGTAAAGAGATACTTCTGTCCTCCAAAACTGCTGGCAGAGAAATCCTGCTTGATCATGAAATGCAAGACAATCAGATACTTCCAAAAACTTGCTCCTCCTTTTCTTTATCTATATTTTGGGGAGCTGGGAAAAATTACCTTGTGGCTTGGGTATATTCCTATGGTCTGAGTGGGCTGGATTTATCAAGGGACTGGAGGCTAAAACATATAAGGAACAGTTGCTGGAATTGGGTATGTCCAGTTTAATGAAGAGAAGGACGAGGGGGGACATGATAGCAGTCTTCCAATATCTCAGGGGCTGCCCCAAAGAAGAGGGAGTCAAGCTATTCTCCAAAGCACCTGAAGGCAGGACAAGAAGCAACAGGAGAGAAGCAACTCAGAACTAAGAAGAAATTTAACCAGTGGAACAGCCTGCATCCAGAAGTAGTGAATGCTCCAACACTGCAAGTTTTTAAGAAGAGACTGGACAGCCATTTGTCTGAAATGGTATTGTGGGTGGTGGGTGGGTGGGTTTCCTGCCTGAGCAGGGGGTTGGAATAGATGACCTCCAAGGTCCCTTCCTTCTCTTCTCTTCTCTTCTCTTCTCTTCTCTTCTCTTCTCTTCTCTTCTCTTCTCTTCTCTTCTCTTCTCCTCCACTCTCCACTCTCCACTCTCCACACTCCTTCTCTTCTCTTCTCTTCTCTTCTCTTCTCTTCTCTTCTCTTCTCTTCTCTTCTCTTCTCTTCTCTTCTCTTCTCTTCTCTTCTCTTCTCCTCTCCTCTCCTCTCCTCTCCTCCTCTCCTCTCCTCTCCTCTCCTCTCCTCTCCTATTCTATTCTATTCTATTCTATTCTATTCTATTCTATTCTATTCTATTCTATTCTATTCTATTCTATTCTATTCTATTCTATTCTATTCTATTCTATTCTATTCTATTCTATTCTATTCCAATCCAATCCAATCCAATCCAATCCATTCATCTTCTCTGTTCTTCCAAGGTTGTTATTCACCCAATCGGAATTATCTCAGTATTATCCAAGGCTGGCAAGGAAGTGGGAATGAACTCTGCACTCTGGTGGAATAGAGTCCAGAGGCACAAGAGGGAGGGGCCCTTTCCCTGAAAGCAAAGAGACAGTGAAGTTTGGAATAAGGTAGGCGGATCCACCCTAACAATTCATAGAATATATCTGATAGTTATGCAGATAGTCGCTTGAGTCTGGCAAGATTAGTGTTAGACCCAAGGAAGCAAGAATGACATATGGAGTTATTTCTGAGTAACAGAAAGGACCTTGGAGGTCTTTTAGTCCAACCCTCTGCTCAAGCATTTTAGACAAATGGCTGTCCAAACTTCTCTTTAAAACTTCCAGTGTTGGAGCATTCACAAGTTCAGGAGGCAGGTTGTTCCTCTGATTAATTGTTCTAACTATCAGGAAGTTTCTCCTTAGTTCTAGGCTGCTTCTCTCCTTGATTAGTTTCCATCTGTTGCTTCTTGTCCCGCCTTCAGGTGCTTTGGAGAATAGCTTGACTACCTCTTCTCTGTGGCAACTCCTGAGATACTGGGACACTGCTATCATGTCACCCCTCATCCTTCTCTTCATTAAACTAGAGATACCCAATTCCTGCAACTGTTCTCCATATGCTTTACCTTCCAATCTCCTAATAAGCTTTGTTGCTCTTCTCTCCACTCTTTCCAGAGTCTCAACATCTTTGTTGTATCGTGGTGACCAAAACTGGATGTAATATTCCAAGTGTGGTCTTACCAAGGTATTATACAGCGGTACTCATACTTCTTTAGTACTTTTAGTACTTTCTTTATTATGTTTGCCTATTGACAGGAGTCTTGCCAGACTAAAGACTACGGGACTTGGGTTTGGCTAGTCTAAAGAAAAGAAGAAATAGGGGGGACATGATAGCAGTGTTCCAGTATCTGAGGGGCTGCCACAAGGCGGAGGGGGGAAGGTTGTTCACCAGAGCCCCAGAGGGAAGGACGAGAAACAATGGTTGGAAAGTGGAGTTAAGGAGAAACTTCCTGACAGTGTGGACAATTAACCAATGGAACAGCTTGCCTCCAGAAATCGTGGGTGCTCTATCACTGGAGATTTTTAAGAGGAGACTGGTCATTCACCTGTCTGAGACAGTATAGGTTCTCTTGCTTAAGCGGGGGGCTGGGCTAGAAGACCTCCAAGGTCCCTTCCAGCTCTATTCTATTCTATTCTATTCTATTCTATTCTATTCTATTCTATTCTATTCTATTCTATTCTATTCTATTCTATTCTACTCTACTCTACTCTACTCTACTCTGCTCCATTCCATTCCATTCCATTCCATTCCATATATTCCATTCCATTCCATTCCATTTCATTCCATTCCATTCCATTCCATTCCATTCCATTCCATTCCATTCCATTCCATTCCATTCCATTCCATTCCATTCTATTCTATTCTATTCTATTCTATTCTATTCTATTCTATTCTATTCTATTCTATTCTATTCTGCTATACTCTGCTATACTCTACTCTACTCTACTCTACTCTACTCTACTCTACTCTACTCTATTCTTTTCTTAGATATATTCTATTCTTAGATATATTATTAGATACATCTCTGAATTGCTAGGGAGGGTCCACCTTCATCCTCTTCCTTCATAACAGACATTCCAAGTTTCCTTGAAAGAGCTCCTGCCTTCTATGACTATGGACTACATTTCACCCCAGTACTTCGGTTCCCTCTGAAAGGTTGTAAGGAGCTTGGTCACCAAATTTGGAGCTGCAATCTCATGAATTCTTTAGCTCATGAATTCTTTATAATCAGGGACGATTAGACTGCACTCTCTATTCAGAAGAACGTCTCCTTTGCGGTTTATGCCAGTCCTATAAATTTTTGTCTTGCTCTATTAAAGTTGTAATTTATTGTACAGAAAGTAAAGCTGACCTCTGGGCCATTTCTGCACTGGTGACTTCATGTTTCTTCATGTCATCACCTGGCCTTTGTTGAAGTGATGTAAAGCCTGTCCCCACAAACGTTATTTTGGCACAGTGATGTTTGGATGGCTCTAAAAGATGCTTTCGGTGGAGAAATAATTACAGCTTCAGGCTGGCTGGAAGTGGAAGTGTGGAGGGGGGGGGAATCATTTATAACTTATATACTTCAATGCAGGTGCATGAAAGCAAAGGGCAAGCAAGGAAGTTAAAACAAGCCAAGGAATCTGGTGTTTGAAACTCTAGTTAGGTCTTGTATTGTTTTATACGTTCCCCCCAAAGTTAAACATCTTTATGTTTAACTTTGTTAAACATCCACCAAGAGCCTTGGTGGAGCAGTGGGCTAATGCCTCCTTAAGTAACACCAGCTGCCTGCAATTAGTGCAGGTTCGCATCCCACCAGGCTCAAGGTTGACTCAGCCTTCCATCCTTCCGAGGTAGGTAAAATGAGGACCCAGATTGTTGGGGGCAATAAGCTGACTTTGTAATAAAGCCGCTTGTGGGGGGTGTGAAAGCCCTAATAAGCAGGCATATACATAGAATGAAGGCTACTGCTAAGCTTGTAAGCCGCCCTGAGTCTTCGGAGAAGGGCGGGATATAAATGGAATTAAAATAAAATAAATAAATAAAATAAAATAAATTTTATTCAGGTCTGCAACCTTTCTGGCATCAGAAAGAGCCTTGGTGGAGCAGTGGGCTAATGCCTCCTTAAGTAACACCAGCTGCCTGCAATTATTGCAGGTTCGCATCCCACCAGGCTCAAGGTTGACTCAGCCTTCCATCCTTCCGAGGTAGGTAAAATGAGGACCCAGATTGTTGGGGGCAATTAAGCTGACTTTGTAATAATGCCGCTTGGGGGTGTGTGTGAAAGCCCTAACAAGCAGGCATATACATAGAATGAAGGCTACTGCTAAGCTTGTAAGCTGCCCTGAGTCTTCGGAGAAGGGCGGGATATAAATGCAATAAAAAATAAAAAATAAAAAAAATCAGCATTTTAAAGAGAACTAAGTTTGGCTGGACTATATGAAAATGCTATTCATTCATTCATTCATTCATTCGTTTGCTTTTTCATTCATTCGAACGTACACAATTGACCTTTATAATCTGCATATTATTTTCAGGAGGGGGCAAAAAAAAAACAACAACCAACCCCCACATGTAATATTCAGATAAAAAAAGATGATGAAATGCTTTATTATTGTTTTTTTTAAAAAAACGTTTCCTTTTAATTGGGTCAGTTTCCCCAATGCAGATGCTCTTTCGCTAATGCACCAGTTCCACAAAGCATTTTCCCGTAATAGGATTTATTACCTCTTGAAATGGATCTCCACATTTGAAATATTTGTGAAGGTACCACCAACAGACCTTCGTTCTCTTCACGCTTTGATTTGACAATCTGGAGTGTGTTGTGGCAGGGATGTAAGAACAGAGGAGACCTCTTCTGCCCCATCCTTGACAAGATGAAAGTCTGGGAAGAAAAGATTAGACAAATATCAATTGCCAGGGAGGCATCAAACATAATTTCTTCTGTCATCTTCTGTCTAAGGATTCAGAAGTCTGGAAAAGATATACTTATTAGAGAGAAAGGAAAATAGATAGGTTTCATGATGCATGTTAAAATGGTGCTGCTTGAGTGCTTTGCTTGGGCTTCTGTTTATTGAAGAGTTGTCTTCCTGTCAAAAGTGGATTTAGAACTCATCCGTGGCCTGTTGTGGTCAAAAAGAACAAAACAAAATCTCAACGCTTCTGGAATTTCATCAGCGCAACTGATGGCGTGACTGTGGACCTTCCAGGGTAAAGTGCAGATTGGTTTTTAGTTAGCCATTAGAATTGGCCAGTGGTGGGATTCAGATATGTGAACAACTGGTTCTCTGTGTGGATGTCACTTCTGGAAGTCCATTCTGGGCCTGGGCAACAAAAAAGAATTAGCTATCGCATCTGCTGAAGTGGTGTGAACCAGATGTCTGTTCCCAAATGTTTTGATAGTTTTCAGTCATCAATCATCAATCAATCAATCCAATCAATCAATCAATCAATCAATCAATCAATCAATCAGAATAGAGCTGGAAGGGACCTTGGAGGTCTTCTAATCCAACCGCCTGTTCAAGCAGGAGACCCTATACCGTTTCACACAGGTGGCTGTCCAGTCTCTCCTTAAAAACCTCCATTGATGGAGCACCCACAACTTCTGGAGGCAAGCTGTTCCACTGGTTAATTGTCCTCAGCGTTAGGAAGTTTCTCCTTAATTCCAGGTTGCTTCTCTCCTTGATTAGTTTCCATCTCTTGTTTCTTGTCTTGCCTTCTGGTGCTTTGGAGAATAAGGTGACTCTCCTCTTCTTTGTGGCAGCCCCTCAAATATTATAACACTGCTATTGTGTCACCCCTAGTCCTTCTTTTCTCTAGACTAACTATACCCAGTTCTGTAACCGATCTTCATATGTTTTAGTCTCCAGGCCTTTAATCATCTTGGTTGCTCTTCTCTGCACTTTTTCTAAAGTCTTACCATCATTTTTTTTTTGTAATGTGGTGACCAAAACTGCATGCAGTATTCCAGGTGCACAGTATTCCACTCTTAGGGCTTTTAAAACAAGCTTTAGTGCAGATGGTCATTCTGATATCATAAATTCTCCTCTAAGCTGTGTGTTACAAGTACTTTTTGCATTCAGGATTTCTCTGTGCCGCAGCAAAGGGGTATTGATTCCGCTGAGGAAAATATATGCATTTATTTTTAACATTACTCTGGCTGCCCACTTCAAAAGATTCCAAAATGGGATCATGTTTGTAATGTATTGGGCCTAGTTTTACTTGAATTGTACCACGTGGGTTTGAATGCTGTGAGATTGCTTAAGCAGGGAGCTGGGTAATGGTTGCCAGCTCCTTAGACAGTCGGTCTCCAGGACAGCCATTGGTTGGCTCTAGGGTGGCAATAAGTAAAAGGTAAAGGTAAAGGTTCCCCCGCACATGTGTGCTAGTCGTTTCCAACTCTAGGGGCCGGTGCTCATTTCCGTTTCAAAGCCGAAGAGCCAGCATTTGTCCGAGGATGTCTCCATGGTCATGTGGCCGGCATGACTATGATGCCAAAGGCGCACGGAACGCTGTTCCCTTCCCACCGGAGTGGTCCCTATTTTTCTACTTGCATTTTTACGTGCTTTCGAACTGCTAGGTTGGCAGAAGCTGGGACGAGTAACAGGCACTCACTCTGTTACGCGGCACTCGGGATTTGATCCGCCAAACTGCCAACCTTCTGATCGACAAGCTCAGCGTCTTAACCCACTGAGCCACCGCGTCCCCTTAGGGTGGCAATAGGTTGCTTTAAACCTATTGGCCACCGCCTAGTGGCCAGAGTACAAATAGCTGCGTTGCAGCTCTGCTTCTCAGTTCAGTTCCTGCAATTCAATAAAGGCATGTTCCTTCCTGAACTCTCTCGCCTCGTCTCTTGCTTCAAGAAAAGAACCCAGTACACAACAATGGTAAACTGAAATGACTTTTCCTTTAATGAAATATGGGCTGCTGTGTGTCTGAGTGTACTTTTCCCGTTGTTGGCATGAAGGTTGAAGGTTTACTTTTTGTAATTTGGCTTTTGAATTTTTGGATAATTTTGTTCACTTGATTGTACCTTGGGCTGTGTCTGTGTGCATGATGGCTTAGTCTGAAAGAGAAGGAAAGGAAAGTATGACATATATTTATTTAAAATAATTAGATTGAATTATCTGTTAGTTCAAAACCTTTTCCTCCAGTCCAGTGTTTCTCAAGCTTAGCACTGTTAAGTGTTAAGTGTTGTGATTCAGGGCCAGCCTGTGGGTTCGGCAGCCGGGTCGGATGACTCGGATGACTCAGACGAGGGGGAGGAGGAGGGTGTTGAAGACGAACTTGCTGATGATGGCTTGGAGGCTTCGCAGAGCCCCCAGCCAGGCCCCTCTTACTTGGTGGAGACTCAGGTGCGCGAGCCCGACAGTGCAGATGAAGAGGACCCACAGCTGGCTCTGTTCAAGGACGCCCGACGCAGGAGGCAGACCAGTAGGAGCAAGCAGAGAAAGGCTGTGGGACTTCTCGGGAGGAGGCACAGGGAGGCCACGCCCTGAACTCTAATAAAGGGAGTGTTTGGGGAAGGGCTGGTTGCTGAAAGCAACCGCTCCGTTTGAGGATCAAAGTTCCGGTATCTTGTTTCATGTTTTGTTGTTTGTTTGTGTAATAAACTTGGCAGACGTTTTCCAGCCTCAGACGCTCTCCAGCCTCTGCCGTTTGTACAGGGGTTGCCTTTCTGCAAGGCCGGTAGCAGGCTGGTACAGAACATTAAGACTCAATCTTTTTAAATTTAAAATTTAAACCTTTTAGAGAGATGCTTTTGGTCTGAATGATTGAGTCTTCATTTACATTTGCAATACATTTGGGGGAGAAGCCCCTGCAGTTGGTATGGTAAGAGTTAGTACATTCCAATGACTTTCTGAATTCCTCCGTAACTTAATTTTTTTTTCATTTTGACTAAAGAAGTTATTTGGATGAGTAATGAAACGTCTCAGTTTAATAAACTTTGGTCCAGTTGCCATGATTTAATCTTTTTTAGATCTCACGCTGATTCATTTGCCTTGGGACATGTTGAAAACCAGTTGGCAAAGCTTTGGGAAGAGCTCAACTATCTACATATGGTAGCCCACATGGTAGATGGGAGTGATAACACGAAACATGCCACCATCCAGCTGTAGAAAGACTGTAATATGTCCTCCATTCCAGTCTTCCTAGCGTTGGTTGATTGACTTCCCACCATGCATGCAGGCCCATGCGTATCAAGTGAATAGAATAGGATGCATATTAGGCAGGATCATGTGATGTTTTCCAGAAAAATCTAACATCTGCAAAGATCGCAAACAGCTATGGAAAACAGTACTTGTTTTCCTGCAGGAGGAGGAGGAGGAGGAGAAGGAGAAGAAAAAAGAAAAGAAGAAGAAGAAGAAGAAGAAGAAGAAGAAGAAGAAGAAGAAGAAGAAGAAGAAGAAGAAGAAGAAGAAGAAGAAGAAGAAGAAGAAAAAGGAGGAGGAGGAGGAGGAGGAGGAGGAGGAGGAGGAAGAGGAGGAGGAGGAAGTAGTTGTTTGACTCTTGGTAATTTTATGGGCCAGGTCTCTCCACATCTTCCAATCTTGTACTGCTTCTTTGAGTTGCCTAGTGTCCCCTTTGATGGTGCCCAGCCATTGTGTTCTTTGGTGGCCTCGTTTCCTTAAGCTGACATTAGGGGAATTAGAATTACAATTACACCTAAATAGTTAGCACATCATGGGAACAAGAAACATACATGTATTCCCAGCAGGTTGCACTGAGAATAATGCTGATATTTATAAGAACAGGACTCAAAATGACGTGGAATGGGAAGAGGTTGGGGTGAGCCAAAAGCACAACGGGGAGAATGAGAAGACATGTTGGCTGAAAGCGTCAAAAGAATTTGTAGAGGTTTTCACGATGAAAACCTAGGAAAGATCTACAGAGAAAGGTTAATTAGTTGACGAACCAATTAGAAGAGCTGGGAGCATAAAACAGGAGTGTAAAAATATATCTGTCCTTTCTTGAGGATGGATTTGTTACGGGCAAATTAGCAAACATGCACAGCAAAGGTTTCCTTTGCTTAGCTCAGGCCTATCAGTGTCCAATGTGTCATCACATATTATTCAGTGAAAGCCCAGAAAGTTCAGACCAAAAGTTCTCAGGAAAGCAAAATTAAACCTGTAAAGAATAGAAGCGAATCTGCTCTTTTTTCTCACAGGTCCTAGAATGGAATGGAATGGAATGGTATAGAACAGAACAGAACAGAACAGAACAGAACAGAACAGAACAGAACAGAATTAGAATAGAATAGAATAGAATAGAATAGAATAGAATAGAATAGAATAGAATAGAATAGAACAGAACAGAACAGAATAGAATAGAATAGAATAGAATAGAATAAATAGAATAGAATAGAGAATAGAATAGAGAATAGAACAGAATAGAATAGAATAAGGAATAGAATAGAATATGAAATGATGGGATGGGATGGAACATAACATAACATAACATAACATAACATAACATAACATAACATAACATAACATAACATAACATAACATAACATAACATAACATAACATAACATAACATAACAACATATTATATTATTATATAATAATATAATATAATATAATATAATATAATATAATATAATATAATATAATATAATATAATATAATATAATATAATATAATATAATATAATATAATATAATATAATATAATATAATATAATATAATATAATATAATATAATATATAATATAATAATATAATATAATATAATATAATATAATATAATATAATATAATATAATATAATATAATATAATATAATATAATATAATATAATATAATATAATAATAGAAATAGAAAAGATGCAATGGAATGGAATGGAATAGAATACAATAGAATAGAATAGAATAGGAAATAGAACAGAACAGGGACAGAACAGAATACAATAGAATACAATAGAATAGAATAAAGAATAGAATAGAATAAAGAGAATAGAATAAAATAGAATAAGGAATAGAACAGAACAGAATACAGTACAATAGAATAAAGAATAGAATATCTTTATAGTCTTTGTGTATCTCACAACGAAATTAAGTGCTGCCCACAGTGTAGGCTACACCTGAGTAAAAATCACAAGTAAAAAACATACATTATGTACACACATTCTTCACATTCTGTTCACCATTGCTCTGCCCCCTAGTATTGCGCTTCAGTGTTGCACTATACAGTAATGTTTAATGTGGTGGCAGGTTTTGTCTTCCGAGCTTTTGGACTTCTGCTGGAGGCCACCTCCAGGGTACTTTTCTCAGGAAAGGGGTCGCCCACTCACAGAATTCCACATGATGGAGTGGATTAAAACTGACTTCAGCAAAAGAATTAAAGTGCACTTCTCTGTGTCCATGGGCATCCTATCTGAGCTTCGTGGTCCATGAGATACGCAATCATCACAGCCAGAGAAATCAAAGTTTCTCCTGGACTTTATATGACGAGGAAGAATGTAAAGGTGGAAACATCCAAAGAAGAACACAGCAAATTTCCCCTCGCTGACGTCTTCATTACATTCTAAAGAAGCTGCCCTGTTCGACTGTATCGAGGGCAGAAACTGTCATCAGGCAGGGTGTTGCTACAACGATTGCAATTTTTCAACAGGCGTTTCTTTTGGGTGAAAAATGTCGTTCTTGGCCAGCTCCTTGTTGTTAGTGGCTGTTGTAAATTTTCAGAGTTTCCCCAAGCTTTTTGAACTGTTTTCCCCTTTAAGAGGTTCATCCATGGAATCTTCCCCAAGCTCTCTCTGAGTTTGTTAAAATTAGCACTTTTGAAGTCTAAGACATGGGTTTGATTATGTTCTGTTGTTTGTGTTTGTATTATATTGAATTCCAAGATGACATGGTCTCTCTCTCTCCTCCAAAGTTTGGGCCACTTAAACCTTCTCTATCAGCAGCTGCTACAAAAGCCAACACAGTGCTAGGCTCCATTAACAGAGGGATAGAATCAAGATCACATGAAGTGTTAATACCACTTTACAATCATTGGTAAGGCCACACTAAGAATCCTGCATCCAGTTTTGGTCACCACAATGTAAAAAAGATGTTGAGACTCTAGAAAGAGTGCAGAGAAGAGCAACAAAGATGATCAGGGGACTGGAGGCTAATTGGGTATGTCTAGTTTAATGGGACGCGGTTGCTCACTGGGTTAGGACGCTGAGCTTGTCGATCAGAAGGTCGGCAGTTTGGCGGGTCGAATCCCGAGTGCTGCGTAACAGAGTGAGCGCCTGTTACTCATCCCAGCTTCTGCCAACCTTGCAGTTTGAAAGCATGTAAAAATGCAAGTAGAAAAATAGGGACCACTACGGTGGGAAGGTAACAGCGTTCCGTGTGCCTTTGGCGTCTAGTCATGCCGGCCACATGACCACGGAGACGTCCTCGGACAAGCGCTGGCTCTTTGGCATTGAAACGGAGATGAGCACCGGCCCCTAGAGTCGGAAACGACTAGCACGCATGTGTGGGGAATCCTTTACCTTTACCTTTACCTCTGTTAGTAAGAATAAAGTCCAGCACAGCTAGCTGTCTCTCTACTACCGTCCTCTACCTTTTGGACCTCAAAGTTGTACACCTAGAGCTGATTTTAACAGAGAGAGCTTGGCAAAGCTTCCATGGATGAAAATCTTTAAGGGCAAAAGACCTCAAAAAGCTTGGGAAACTCTGAAAAATCTTTTTTTGTCTTTGGTCTTGTGTGTTTTGAGTTGGGTGGGCTAGTCTAAAATTCTGAATTTCTCAGCTGAGTTCTGCTGGAGGTGCGGCTTTCAGAAACTTCAAAATGTGACTTGAAAAGAAATGGGGGACTTCTTCTGAATCACTCTGCACTTATCTCCGTGGTTAGTAGCATGTGCAATTTGCCTGCTAGTGCTCTGACTGAAAAGGGGGAAGAACCTCACAAGATAACCGGACACAACATTGTCTGCACATTTGGGACTCTGAAGAGGTTGGACCACTTCCATTTGAACTTAAAATCTAGGCTAGTAACAGGCCCCCGGGGAATGTAGATTAGAAACAACATCCATTTAAATTAATGATTAATATGTGTCTATTCCTGAATCCTAGAGAGAGAGACGCTAATGTGGGATTCGGACCAAAAGTTCTCAGGAAAGCAAAATTCAATCTATAAAGAATAGAAGGGAATCTGCTCTTTTTTTTCTCACAGGTCCTAGAATAGAATAGAATAGAATAGAATAGAATAGAATAGAATAGAATAGAATAGAATAGAATAGAATAGAATAGAATAGAATGGAATGGAATGGAATGGAATGGAATGGAATGGAATGGAATGGAATGGAATGGAATAGAATGCAGAATAGAACAGAACGGAACAGAATAGAATAGAAAATAGAAGAGAGAACAGAACAGAACAGAGTAGAGTAGAGTAGAGTAGAGTAGAGTAGAGTAGAGTAGAGTAGAGTAGAGTAGAGTAGAATAGAATAAAATAGAAATAGAATATCTTAATAGCCATTGTGTATCTCACAACGAAGAAGGGACGCGGTGGCTCAGTGGGTTAGGACGCTGAACTTGTCGATCGGAAGGTCGGCAGTTTGGCGGGTCGAATCCCGAGTGCCGCGTAGCAGAGTGAGCGCCTGTTACTCGTCCCAGCTTCTGCCAACCTAGCAGTTTGAAAGCACGTAAAAATGCAAGTAGAAAAATAGGGACCACTACGGTGGGAAGGTAACGGCGTTCCGTGCGCCTTTGGTGTCTAGTCATGCCGGCCACATGACCACGGAGACGTCCTCGGACAAGCGCTGGCTCTTCGGCTATGAAACGGAGATGAGCACCGGCCCCTAGAGTCGGAAACGACTAGCACGCATGTGCGGGGGAGCCTTTACCTTTACCTTTATCTCACAACGAAATTAAATGCTGCCCACAGTTCACACTACACACAAGAAATTAGAAGAGAAGAGAAGAGAAGAGAAGAGAAGAGAAGAGAAGAGTTGGAAGGCACCTTGGAGGTCATCTAGTCCAACCCCTTGCTCAGGCAGTAAACCCTATACCATTTCAGACAAATGGCTGTCCAGTCTCTTCTTAACAACTTCCAGTGTTTTTATAAGGATACATATTAATAATCAATTCAGTCCTTGACTTATGAGCCCAAATTTCTGTGGCTAAGCGAGACATTTGTTAAGTGAATTTTGTCCCATTTCAGGACCTTTCTGGCCATAGTTGTTAAGCGAATCACCGCAGTTGTTAAAGCTAGTAACAGGATTGTTAAGTGAATCTGGCTTCCCCCATTGACTTTCCTTGTCAGAAGGTCGGAAAATGGGATCCTGTGACCCCAGGATTCTGCGACCGTCCTAAATATGAGTCAGCTGCCAAGCTCCTGAATTTTGATCAGCTGACTGTGGGGATGCTGCAATGGTTGTAAGTGTGAGAAACAGTCATAACTCACTTTTTTCCCCAGTGCTGTTGTAATTTTGAACACTCATTAAACAAACTGCTGTAAGTTGAGGACTATTTGTACTCATTTATTAATAACAGGCACTAATTCTTTAAGGTAAAGAAATACTAATTTAAGGAATTATTCTGGGTTCCGCAACATCTATGCAGGTAGTCCTTGACTTGTGACCGCTGGAATGTCTGTTTTAAGTCGTCATGGTTTTACGCTGAGTCAGACCTGATTTAATTATCATTTTCACGGTGGTCATTAAGTGGTGAAGTAAATCCCGCCATTGTAAGTGCAAACCCAATCTTCCCCATGAGCATTTTTTTTTTGCTGGAGACCAGCAACAAGCTCATACATCCCAATCACATGGTTGCAGGATATGGCAACCAGTCATAAATGTGAGCCGGGCCCCTGAATTGTGAGCACGTGGGGACAGTGTAATGGTCCTAAGTGCGAGAACCATTGGTAAGTGCAAAGACATGATTTTTTTCAGTACCGCCATAACTTCGAATGGCTGCTAAATGAATGGTTGTATGTTGAGGATTCCCTGCGTGCTGGTTTCTACTATATCATGATGCGATCTTCTCAATGGTGAGGATGGCAGAAAAGATTATGGGCAATTTTCTCCCATCTACCCAGGACATGGCATGCAAGTATTGCTTGAGCAGGCTCTGCAGGATTGTCTGGGATGCTACACATTCTCTTCACAACCTGGTAACCCAGTTACCTTCTAGGAGGAGGGGGCTCCGTGGTATCTGACATAGAACATAGATTCACAGTCACAGTTTTGTTCCATAGAGCATCAACCTTGTGAACTCTCAGGTTTCCTCTTTCTGTTATGTATTCAAGATGGACAGTGATTCATATTTATATGTTTTTATATGTAAGGGCGTGTGCCCCCAGTAAAAAAATGACAATAAAGGTTATCTATTAACAATCTAAGCCAGGGGTGTGAAACCGCTGGCCCGCGGGCTGGACACATCATGCAGAACCCACGCCCACCATCCCGATAGGTTGCACGACATCACATGGTGTCGCGAGTTTGACATGTCTGATCTAAGCCCATCTA